>NC_091617.1:144072240-144396525 GCF_027580195.1 Bos mutus | reverse complement strand
TGCATCAATCATAGTTTGTGAAGTATTTTCACATATCACCTTCTGGCTCGTGACCTGTTATCTCCATTTATCTTTCTAAAAGGGGGGACTCAGGGTCCAGGAAGGTTATGAGGTTTACCTCAAGGCCATGCAATAAACAAACTGTAGAGCCAGCCCAGGAGACCAGCCTTTCCAGCGTCTTGTTCCTGGCTCTTAAATCAAATGGGGATTACCCTCACTTGGAAGACTTGTTAGCACACGGATCCCTAAGGGCCACAAGCCGCGTTCCTGAGCCAGCAGGACGCGGGTGTATTGAAGCATTTGCCTTCAAACAAATTCCCAGGTGGTGCCAGTGCTGCTGGTCTGGGGACAGGTGGAGAACCGCTAGAAGGTGCCAGGAGCCCAGGCCTGCGCTATTTGCATACCCCTCACTCCAGACCCAGAAAGGTTTCATACAGTGAAACAGTGTGTGATAGAAAGCAGACATGCAGGCTTGTCGCCTCCCTGCCTCTGGCCCCTCACCGAGGCTGGGGAGAGCCGAAGGTGTCACTGTGGACTGCTCCCTTCCGCACCTCCGCTTTGTCACCGGTGAGCAAAGACTCGAGCCTGAGATGAAGTGACATTAGCCCAACTTGAGGCTTTGATGGTTTCAAAGTGTTTTCAGAGATCCATTTGTCAAATGTTTCTAATTAATGGAAGTTTCGGAGTTCTTAGTTCAGTGTTGAAAAAATGAACAACTTTAGCATAGCAATTTCCATTTATAAGGAACTTTGTATATTATCCAGTTTGGTTCTTATAACAATTCATGAGCTAATTCAGGCAGTTATTACCCTCGTTTTTCCAAACACAGGACCTGATACACAGAGAAACTCCTGTTGAAAAGCTTATGCTTCATAAGTGACAAAGTTCAAACTTGAAGCCCAGCAGCCTACAGAGTAGTACTAAAGAGCTAGGAAAATAAAGATTAAAAGGTCATTGAAAAGAAAGTGAAAGTCAAGTCACTCAGTCGTGTCCAACTCTTCGCGACCCCATGTACTGTAGCCTACCAGGCTCCTCAGTCAATGGAATTGTCCAGGCAAGAATACTGGAGTGGGTTGCCATTTCCTCCCCCTGAGGATCTCCCCAACCCAGAGATCAAACCCAGGTCTCCCGCACTGCAAGCAGACACTTAACCATCTGAGCCACCACAAAAGCTAAAAAGGTCATTAGGGAATTGAAAAGTAAGAAACAATATTGATAATAATATTAACATTTAGATAGCCGTGACTGTCATACACCTTTCTAAATAAAACCCACACACTGAATCCTTAAAATGACATCAACTTCACAGCATAAACAAAAATTAATTTGACACAGATCAGAGACAGAAGTATGAAAGATAAAACAACAAAGCTTCCAGAGGTAAACACAGCAGAGCATTTTCCTAAACTCTGAATGGGAAAAGATTTCTACACCAAAAGCCTTAGCTAGAGAATACTGTTAAGTTAGACTTTATGAAAGTTGAGTGTCTCTGTTCATCATACAGGGAGTCAAAACGCAACACGCAAACTGGAAGACGTTCACAAGACTTGTACGCAAGGAATGAGCTTTGCCCAAACATACAAAGAAATGCTAGAAATCAATGATAGGCAAACCCGTCACTGTAAATGGATAAAGACTAGAAGAGGCATTTAGTAAAAGAAGATAACTGAATGGCCAGTAAGTGTGTGGGAGACGGAGTGCCACCAGCCATCAGGGACATGCAGAGTGAAACTTCAGGTCCCCCTCCTCCCCCATTGAGAGTCTAAAATGGAAAAGGCTAACTTGCTAGTCGTGTAACACATGTTGCATAACTGGAACATTCATGCGTGGCTGGCAGGGGGGTGAACTGGGCCAGCCTCACCAAAGGGTTTCTCCCAGAACAGAACAGAAAATGGAGGAGATGAGAAACCTCCCTAAAGACAGAGGCAAAGGTTCCACTGCAGAATACGTAGCTGGCTTCAAGTCAAAACTGTCTATAGGTAAACTGTTCACCACTAGGAATATTTATATTTCAAATACACTGAAGAAATTTGCATTGTAAGTGAACTCAGAAGTGGATGTATATTCCTTTTGTAATATGAATAAGCCACATTGTATCTGTTTTCTAATTAAATGTAATAATTGTATCTAACTAAGGACATTTCTTGGAAGTCCAGTGCTTAGGGCTTCATGCTTCCACTGCAGGGGGCATGGGTTTGATCCCTAATTGGGGAGCTAAGATTCCCCAATGCCTTGCAGTGTGGCCAAAAATTACAAAAGAATTAAACAGACAAAAGTAGCATTAAAAATGTATCTAATTGACATGTTCACTTAGTCATTAAAACAGCACAAGATACATAATGAAAATAGCTGACAACAACTCAACTAAAAAAATACAACTTGATTTAAAAATTGGCAGATGACCTGAATAGGCATTCTTCCTAAAACATACAGACGGCCAAGACACATGAAAAGATGCTCAATGTCATTCATCATTAAGTAAATGTAAGTTAAAATTGCAATGAAATACCACCTTATATCTGTCAAAATGGTTATTATCAACAAAGCAACAAATAGCAAGTAATGGTGAGGAAGTGGGAAAAGGGACCCTCCTGTACTGGTGGTGGGTTGTAAATTGGTGCAGGCACTATGGAAAAGCATGGAGCCTCCTCAAAAATTAAAAAAAAAAAGGAGCTACCATATGATCCACCAAGTTTGCTTCTTAGTATTTGCTCAAAGAAAACAAAGAGAATAATTCAAAAACATATATGCACTACAATTTTCATTGAAGCATTATTTATAATAGTCAATATCTGGAAGCAACCTAAGCATCCATCAATAGATGAATGGATAAAGAATATGTGATATATATACAGAATGGAATATTGTTGTTTTGTTTAGTTGCTAAGTTGTATCTGACTTTTCTGTGGACCATGAACTGCATCCTGCCAGATTCCTCTGTCCATGGGATTTCCCAGGCAAGAACCCCACTGGAGAGGGTTGCCATTTCCTTTTCCAGAGTGGAATATTGCTCAGTCATTAAAAATATTTTTGCCACTTGCGACAATATGAGTGGACAAAATTCAGGGTATTATACTAAGTGAAATAAGTCAGACAGAGACAAACAAATACCTTTTGATCTCACTTATATATGGAATGCAAAAAGCAAAAACAGAACAAAACAGAATGGGAACAGACTCAATGATACAGAGAACAAACAGGTGTTTGCCAGAGGGAAGAGGAGGAAACAGACGAAGGAGATTAAATGGTACAAGCCTCCATTTATAAAATAAACAAGCCACACGGATACAATATCCAGCACAAGAAATATGGTCAATAATATTGTAATAACTTTGAACTGGGACAAATTGTTACTGCACTTATCATGGGATCTTTCTTAATGTTTGAAAATTTCAAATCACCATGCAGTACACTTCAAAATAACAATATTCTATGTCAACCATATTTCATTAAAAAATAAAAATAAAGACAGATATATAACTCAAAAAAAAAAGGTTAATAATCTTATTAAATTTTCCCTTCCCTTTTGTACTTCATACTCATGAAGTAACATGTGTAAAGAGCTGTTTCCTTTCTAAATTCAAACACACAAGAAATTTACAAAAATAACAAAGATGTTTGTTTTCTGAAAATGGAATGATACTGCACACATGTCTCTGAAACTTGTTTTTCTCACTGAACAATACATTGTAAATAACCCTAGCGATCAGTACACACATACCCAGTTTTTTTTGAATCAAAAGCTTCCCTTCTTCAGCTGCAGGGAATCTCAGCCTCTGACAGCAGTTCCCCCTGGGCACTACCCTAGCATCAGAAACTGCCTCACCCAGGGTCACATCCCCTTCCAGGGACTGCCAGCAGCCAACAATCAACTGGTGTGGAAACACAAGGCCAACTTTTGTCTCAACTGGGGATGACCCTTGTGGCTTCACTTGGGGCTCAGCTGGTAAAGAATCAGCCTGAAATTTGGGAGATCTGGGTTCAGTTGCTGGGTTGGGAAGATCCCCTGGAGAAAGGAAAGTCTACCCACTCCAATATTCTGGCCTGGAGAATTCTATGGACTGTATAATCCATGGGGTTTCAAAGAGTCGGACTCGACTGAGCGAGTTTCACCTTGACGTTTTTGCAGATGACCCTGAAGGTCCACCTCAGCTCTGGAGCATCCTCACAGCATTGTCTGAGCCCCCAGTGGAAATCGATTGTGGGTCAGCTTGTCTCTTTGCCCAATTTTGCCTTCCCCCACTTCCTAACTGGGGTATCTCCTAAGATCTCTGTAGACATAAAAATATTCACAACCTAAAAGCTGAGAGTTATGCTTTATGCAGTGGGGATCTTTAGGACTTCAAGCCCGGGAGGCAGCATCTCAATTACCCCCCGAGAGACATGTTCTGAGGAGGTGGGAAGGGAGAGCCAGGTTATGTAGGAGTTGTGTAATTAGGTGCAGGTAATGTGAATGTGAGAAGATTAATGTTAATTAAGAGAAACCCAGCTATCTCAAATTAAGGGACTTAGCGCTTTTCTGTATATGGGGAATGCGGGAGTCTGAGCTCCCTGAAATCATGCTTCTGACATGCACCTGAGCTGTCTGGGCCCCTGTGTCCTGTATTTTCACATCCTGAGTTCCCTCAGGGCTCACCACAGGGAGTGGCTGCAGTCTGATGGAAGCTAGATGGCAGGAATTCTTTTCCTTCCTAAATTCCCTCAGGGCTCACCAGCTCACTGGAGGGCTGCCATCGGTGAGGACTATGACAGCTCTTGTTCACTGATAAGGCTGGAAATATTTCATTTGCCATCTCTAACCAAAAAAAAAAAAAAAAATCATGCAACTCCCAGTCTCAGAGTCAGTTTCCACCTTACCTAAGACAACTGCCTAAGTGAGGGAAATCGAGGAAAAAAGTGGAGATGAAAGGAAATAAATAAAGGCAACCAAAAGACCTTATGTGGACTGATGATTTTAGTGCATCATGAACTTGGGCAGCGATGTGATGCTGCAGCAGCAGCAGCAGCAGCACCTAGAACTCTGTTTGCAGAGGAAGTGTCAACTTAAACAGCATTCACAATCCAAAACTTGAGAGTTATGTTTTATTCAGTGGGAATTTTTAGGACTTCAAGACCAGGAAATAGCATCTCAAGTAACCTTGAGAGAACTGCTCCAAGGAAGGAGCTCCAAGAGGAGGAGCCAGCTTACATAGAAGTTTAGGGACAAAGAGCAGATCGTCTGAACATCAGAAGATTATTGTTAATTAAGGGAAACCAGATATCCCAAGTTAAGGAATTTAGTACTTTCCTATGTATGGGAAGATGTAGGAGTCTGGGCTTACTGAAATCATTGCCTTCATATGTCTCAGCTCTCTGGGGCCCGTATCTTGTGTTTTTCACATCCTGAGCTTCCTTGCTGCAGTGCATGGGGTCGCAAAGAGTCGGACACTGAACTGAACTGAACGGAGCTTCCTTAGGGGTCACCATAGGGACTGACTGCAGGCTGATGGCTGCCAAATCTCAGGTGTTCTTTCCCCCTGAATGCTCTTAGGATCAGAAGCTCAGTTTGGAGGGCTGCAGTTGCTAATGACTGTGACATCTTTGCTTATTGATATGGCAGTAAATACTCCATTTCTCAGAAGAATTACAAAATTACAAAATTCCCTGGTGGCTCAGATGGTAAAGAGTCTGCCTGCAATGTGGGAATCCCGGGTTTGATCCCTGAGTTGGGAAGATCCCCTGGAGAAGGCAATGGCAACCCAATCCAGTATTCTTGCGTGGAGAATCCCATGGATAGAGGAGCCTGGTGGGCTACAGTCCATGGGGTCAAAAAGAGTTGGACACGACTGAACAACTAATGCTTTCACTTTTTTCATGGCAGGAAATACTCCATTTCTCAGAAGAATTACAAAATTGCAAAATTCCCTGGTGGCTCAGATGGTAAAGAGTCTGCCTGCAATGTGGGAAACCCAGATTTGATCCCTGAGTTGGGAAGATCCCCTGGAGAAGGAAATGGCAACCAATCCAGTATTTTTGCCTAGGAAATGTCATGGACAGAGAGAGGAACCTGGTGGGCTATATAGTCCACGGGGTTGCAGAAGAGTTGGACACAATTTAGCGACTGAACAACATCAAAAATTCTCAAACCCCACTTCCAAATGACTTAGTCAGAAACCTTAGGGGCAAGGTTCAGTGATCTGTGTTAATGTCTGGGGACCACTGCTTTAGACCATCACCCCACTTGCTTTCCACTCTCTTGCTGATGAGAACGGGCCTCCATATCACACTTCTTTGTGAAGCCTTCCCCAAACCCACAACCCTGTTCATAAAGCCAAACAGAATCACTGTGCGTTGCTGTGCCCTCTGAGCTCCTAGAGCACTTTGTTCACGTGTACAAGCCGCTATCACAGGGCACATCACCTTTTCCGAAAGAGCAGTTTTCCACCCACATCTGTTTCCAGTTACCTTGGATCCTATGAAGCCCACCGCAGTGAAAAGGTGTCAAAGGCAAGCCTGCTGCTGCTGACAGTGTTAGCCCAGGAGGTCATGAATGTAGAAGTGAGTCATCAGGGAAAGTCTGAATGACCCAGTCCTGAAATGTTCATAGAAGTTTCTTTCTCTATTCTCAAGCCTCAGGAGAAACACAAACCAATAAAGCAGTTATTAAGAAGAGAAAGAAGTTGATGAGCTGGAGAAGATTAAAAATCAAATCAGTGATCGGTAGGAGTGCTGAACTGTTGCCCTCTTGCTGGGTTTAGATTCTTTTCCTCTCCTTTATTAAGCTGTCTTCTTGCTGTTGCTGTTCAGAAAGCTTCCAACATCAGGGCTTCTTGTATGTTGGGTTGTGTATCTTCATGCTTTAAATGAATGATGGGCTTGCAAGCTTATGAACCAGAGATGGGAACAAACAGATTCCCACAGTTTCAGCGGAATAGCTCCTTGATTATAAATTAGGTACTTTGGGGAACTGCAGAATTCCCTTTTTGCTAGTTGAGTATAATTAGAAAATTACTGCTCTAGCAAACTAAAAACAATTTTTTAAAGTAAATACCAAGGATGCAAATTCTGGGAGAATTCAATTCACTTTCCATTCAGTGTTGATAAAACATAGCTGAGTATTTGCAGCCATACCAGAAAGCTCTGCAAATCAATTAATCAATTCTTATTTTTCATTTTTTGTATTGGGATCAGCTCCATGAAATGCTTTTTGTACACTTGGGCTTTGGTGTGCTGGTCAATTAGACAGACTTTTCTTGCAGACTATTTTTGAAAAACTGAGCGTGGTTCTTCTCTTGGTATTCAAGGAAACCTAATGTCTTCTTTTCTTTAGCATCCACTACTTTGAAGTTTATTGATAATGAAAGCAAATAAAAGGCTTAATTGATAACAGACAATGAAGAGAAACGTTATAAAGTATTCTTACATATTTGCCGTCATTCACTTAGTTAATTGTGCTATTGTATACTGCCCAAGACAATAAAAACAAGCACTTCTCATTACTTCTGTTCATTTTTTCACATTAATTTTAATTAAATACTTTGTGAATAGATAACAAAAGGACATTTTCCCATTATGCTATTTTAAAAAGTAATAGTAAAAGGTGTGTATGTCTGTTTTGAATAATTAGGAAATAAAAGGATAAAAACCAAAAAGCCACAGTCACACATGATCCCATCACTAATGAAAAATTAATTATTAATATTTTTGTGACAATTTTTTCAGCTATTTATCTGAATGTGGGCTTAATTTCTCAGGTTTGGCTTAGAGCAGAAATAAATGCAAAAGAAACAAAAGAGACCATAGCAAAAATCAACAAAACCAAAAGCTGGTTCTTTGAAAGGATAAGTAAAATTGACAAACCATTAGCCAGACTCATCAAAAAACAAAGGGAGAAAAATCAAATCAATAAAATTAGTAACAAAAATGGAGAGATCACAACAGACAACACAGAAATACAAAGGATCATAAGAGACTACTATCAACAATTATATGCCAATAAAATGGACAACGAGGAAGAAATGGACAAATTCTTAGAAAAGTACAACTTTCCAAAACTTGACCAGGAAGAAATAGAAAATCTTAACAGACCCATCACAAGCACGGAAATTGAAACTGTAATCAAAAATCTTCCAGCAAACAAAAGCCCAGGTCCAGACAGCTTCACAGCTGAATTCTACCAAAAATTTAGAGAAGAGCTAACACCTATCCTGCTCAAATTCTTCCAGAACATTGCAGAGGAAGGTAAACTTCCAAACTCATTCTATGAGGCCACCATCACCCTAATACCAAAACCTGACAAAGATCCCACAAAAAAAGAAAACTACAGGCCAATATCACTGATGAACATAGATGCAAAAATCCTTAACAAAATTCTAGCAATCAGAATTCAACAACACATTAAAAAGATCATACACCATGATCAAGTGGGCTTTATCCCAGGGATGCAAGGATTCTTCAATATCTGCAAATCAATCAATGTAATACACCACATTAACAAATTGAAAAACAAAAACCATATGATCATCTCAATAGATGCAGAGAAGGCCTTTGACAAAATTCAACATCCATTTATGATAAAAACTCTTCAGAAAGCAGGAATAGAAGGAACATACCTCAACATAATAAAAGCTATATATGACAAACCCACAGCAAACATTATCCTCAATGGTGAAAAATTGAAAGCATTTCCTCTAAAGTCAGGAACAAGACAAGGGTGCCCACTTTCACCATTACTATTCAACATAGTTTTGGAAGTTTTGGCCACAGCAATCAGAGCAGAAAAAGAACTAAAAGGAACCCAAATTGGAAAAGAAGAAGTAAAACTCTCACTGTTTGCAGATGACATGATCCTCTACATAGAAAACCCTAAAGACTCCACCATAAAATTACTAGAACTAATCAATGACTATAGTAAAGTTGCAGGATATAAAATCAACACACAGAAATCCCTTGCATTCCTATACACTAATAATGAGAAAACAGAGAAATTAAGGAAACAATTCCATTCACCATTGCATCAGAAAGAATAAAATACTTAGGAATATATCTACCTAAAGAAACTAAAGACCTATATATAGAAAACTATAAAACACTGGTGAAAGAAATCAAAGAGGACACTAATAGATGGAGAAATATACCATGTTCATGGATTGGAAGAATCAATATAGTGAAAATGAGTATACTACCCAAAGCAATTTATAGATTCAATGCAATCCCTATCAAGCTACCAACAGTATTCTTCACAGAGCTAGAACAAATAATTTCACAATTTGTATGGAAATACAAAAAACCTCGAATAGCCAAAGCGATCTTAAGAAAGAAGAATGGAACTGGAGGAGTCAACCTACCTGACTTCAGGCTCTACTACAAAGCCACAGTTATCAAGACAGTATGGTACTGACACAAAGACAGAAATATAGATCAATGGAACAAAATAGAAAGCCCAGAGATAAATCCACGCACATATGGACACCTTATCTTTGACAAAGGAGGCAAGAATATACAGTGGATTAAAGACAATCTCTTTAACAAGTGGTGCTGGGAAATCTGGTCAACCACTTGTAAAAGAATGAAACTAGAACACTTTCTAACACCACACACAAAAATAAACTCAAAGTGGATTAAAGATCTCAACGTAAGGCCAGAAACTATAAAACTCCTAGAGGAGAACATAGGCAAAACACTCTCCAACATACATCACAGCAGGATCCTCTATGACCCACCTCCCAGAATATTGGAAATAAAAGCAAAAATAAACAAATGGGACCTAATTAACCTTAAAAGCTTCTGCACATCAAAGGAAACTATTAGCAAGGTGAAAAGACAGCCTTCAGAATGGGAGAAAATAATAGCAAATGAAGCAACTGACAAACAACTAATCTCAAAAATATACAAGCAACTCCTACAGCTCAACTCCAGAAAAATAAATGACCCAATCAAAAAATGGGCCAAAGAACTAAATAGACATTTCTCCAAAGAAGACATACAGATGGCTAACAAACACATGAAAAGATGCTCAACATCACTCATTATCAGAGAAATGCAAATCAAAACCACTATGAGGTACCATTTCACACCAGTCAGAATGGCTGCGATCCAAAAGTCTACAAATAATAAATGCTGGAGAGGGTGTGGAGAAAAGGGAACCCTCTTACACTGTTGGTGGGAATGCAAACTAGTACAGCCACTATGGAGAACAGTGTGGAGATTCCTTAAAAACTGGAACTAGAACTGCCTTATGATCCAGCAATCCCACTGCTGGGCATACACACTGAGGAAACCAGAAGGGAAAGAGACACGTGTACCCCAATGTTCATCGCAGCACTGTTTATAATAGCCAGGACATGGAAGCAACCTAGATGTCCATCAGCAGATGAATGGATAAGAAAGCAGTGGTACATATACACAATGGAGTATTACTCAGCCATTAAAAAGAATACATTTGAATCAGTTCTAATGAGGTGGATGAAACTGGAGCCTATTATACAGAGTGAAGTAAGCCAGAAGGAAAAACACCATTACAGTATACTAACGCATATATATGGAATTTAGAAAGATGGTAACAATAACCCTTTGTACGAGACAGCAAAAGAGACACTGATGTATAGAACAGTCTTATGGACTCTGTGGGAGAGGGAGAGGGTGGGAAGATTTAGGAGAATGGCATTGAAACATGTAAAATATCATGTATGAAACGAGATGCCAGTCCAGGTTCGATGCACGATGCTGGATGCATGGGGCTAGAGCACTGGGACAACCCAGAGGGATGGTATGGGGAGGGAGGAGGGAGGAGGGTTCAGGATGGGGAACACATGTATACCTGTGGTGGATTCATTTTGATATTTGGCAAAACTAATACAATTATGTAAAGTTTAAAAATAAAATTAAATTAAAAAATTTTTTTTTTCAGGTTTGGGATCATAAATGCACTATTCTGTTTAATAATGCTTACTGTGTCTTGAGCATTTTTTAATATCTTTCACATTTAAAAAATTTTATGAGGTGACCTTATTGTTTTCTAATGTCTTTTAATTTTATTTATAACATGACTTTAAAATTATTTTGATTTTAGAAATTCCTCAGGTAAAAGAGAAACTCTAGCCCAGAACTATTGAAGAGAAAATATGGGCTGTGCATATAATTCAAAATTTTCTAGTAATTGCATTTTAAGAAGTCAAAAAAATGTTCAAAGTAATGTTAATAATACATTTCACTCAACCTAATGTATCTCAAACCGTAATTTTGAAGTGCAGTTAATACAAATATAATTAAGGTGCTATTTTACATTCTTTTCCTCCGTCTAAATCTTTGAAATTTGGTGAGTATTTTGCACACAATACACCTTAATTCTGATAAGTCACGTGGTGTCAATTGCCCAAAGCCACGAGTGGATGGTGGTCGCCATACTGAATGGGGTAGCTCTGTATCTTCTTACAGTTAGAACTGGACATGGAACAACAGACTGGTTCCAAATAGGAAAAGGAGTTCGTCAAGGCTGTATATTGTCACCCTGTTTATTTAACTTATATGCAGAGTACATCATGAGAAACGCTGGGCTGGAAGAAGCACAAACTGGAATCAAGATTTCCGGGAGAAATATCAATAACCTCAGATATGCAGATGACATCACCCTTATGGCAGAAAGTGAAGAGGAACTCAAAAGCCTCTTGATGAAAGTGAAAGTGGAGGGTGAAAAAGTTGGCTTAAAGCTCAACATTCAGAAAACGAAGATCATGGCATCCGGTCCCATCACTTCATGGCAAATAGATGGGGAAACAGTGTCAGACTTTATTTTTGGGGGCTGCAAAATCACTGCAGAGGGTGACTGCAGCCATGAAATTAAAAGACGCTTACTCTTTGGAAGGAAAGTTATGACCAACCTAGATAGCATATTCAAAAGCAGAGACATTACTTTGCCAACAAAGGTCCGTCTAGTCAAGGCTATGGTTTCTCCTGTGGTCATGGATGGATGTGAGAGTTGGACTGTGAAGAAAGCTGAGCGCCAAAGAATTGATGCTTTTGAACTGTGGTGTTGGAGAAGACTCTTGAGAGTCCCTTGGACTGCAAGGAGATCCAACCAGTCCATTCTGAAGGAGATCAGCCCTGGGATTTCTTTGGAAGGAATGATGCTAAAGCTGAAACTCCAGTACTTTGGCCACCTCATTCGAAGAGTTGACTCATTGGAAAAGACTCTGATGCTGGGAGGGATTGGGGGCAAGAGGAGAAGGGGACGACAGAGGATGAGATGGCTGGATGGCATCACTGACTCGATGGACATGAGTCTCAGTGAACTCCAGGAGTTGGTGATGGACAGGGAGGCCTGGCGTGCTGCGATTCATGGGGTCGCAAAGAGTCGGACACGACTGAGCGACTGATCTGATCTGTATCTTCTTGCACTGTTTGCTTGACTACAGTAGATACCAAACAAGCAAAATATTTAAACTAGTGTGTGAAGATATATGAGTATCTCTACCTGTATCCTCTGCCACACTTCTCTTTCCTCTATCACATTTTGAGAGTCCAAGAGAAATTTCACATAAAAATCCCCAAGGACCTGAAGATGACCTCTCCTTAAAGAACCCCCATGGGACTCTCCCAATCCCATCCCCAGCAGCCCAGGTTTGTAGAGTAACGTCCCTGCACTGCCCGCTTCAGCCACTCCATGCCCTTGTTCTAAAGAATTTCCTTTCTCTCTGTGCCTCACTCTCCCATCTTGTGCTTCCTTTGAGGTTATGCTTCCAGAGGGTATTTTCCCGTTACTCATTCATTGCCCCTTCAGACACTGAGCAACTGGGCAGTCTGTCCTTCTAAGCAGTAATCTTCAGATTGGGATCTGGGAACCACTGGATTCCAAAGGCTACATGGCCCTATGGGCTTCCCTGGTGGCTCAGCTGGTAGAGAATCTGACTCCAATGAGGGAGACCTGGGTTTGATCCCTGGGTTAAGAAGATCCCCTGGAGAAGGGAACAGCTACCCACTCCAGTGTTCTGGCCTGGAGAATATACAAGACAAAAGACAGAGTGTTAGTTGCTCAGTCACGTCTGACTCTTTGCAACCCCATGGACTGTAGCCCACCATGTTCCTCCATCCATGGGATTTCACAGGCAAGAGTTCTGGAGTGGATTGCCATTTCCTTCTCCAGGGGATCTTCTCAGCCCAAGGATTGAACCCAGGTCACCTGCATTGCAGGCAGATTCTTTAGCATCTAAGATAGAATGGAAGCTTGATAAACACAGCCATATAGATATTTCTAAAAGAATCAATTTCCAAATCCTCAACTTCCAGACACATGCCCAACTGAAGATACTGCAGATCGTATTTCCCAGGTTGTCCTCTCTCTCCTCCTTTTTTACAGACACCCCTCAGCATAGTTTTCATGCATGCTCGGCGTCTGCTGCTGTACCCAGGTGGCAGTCCTCAGGTGTGCACCACAAAATCATTTCTAAACATCAGTGCGGGTGCCTGGAATGGATGCTTACATAGCAAACCCTTTCTCAGGTGAGGTGCTTTCTAATTCTCTGCTTTTCACAACTCTTCTGAGTTATAGCTTATACTTATTAAACATAACCTTTGATGATAGATCACTAAGAAATTTTTGTAATATAACTTTAAAGATATGTCAAAGAATCAAAGAGTCGTTGTTAGTTACATAACTTTTTATTCTCATCTATTTATGCAAACACTCACAGGAAAAAAATGTTAAACAGGAATAAAACTGGCACTAAACCCTGTATTTTTTAAAAAACAAGTAAAATTTACCCTGCATGCATGACGAAAATCCCTATTCATCTTCTTAAGAAATGCAATAAATTTTACATTTTATGTTGATTATTTATTAACATTTGTACTACTACTCTGTCATTTTTATTAGCTATATATTAATGATAAGGAAAACTCAGTCTGGAGCCTTATTGTCATAAGAAATAAAATATTTAAATTTCAGTTTATAACAAACACCATGGTGATTCAGAGAATTCTGAATCAATCCTTTCAAATATAAAATATATTTTAAAGAAAAAATCATGTGAAGGAAATAGAATGGAAATATGAATTCAAAGAAAAAGAAATTCAATATGAAAAAATATGTCAAAATTTCCTTCTGTTAAAGAAAAACTTGCTTACATATATACTTTAAAAAAACAATAGTGGGTATCAAAAGGCTTTTATATTCAGGTTGGATTTGTTACACAAAAGAAAAATGTCAGATTTCCATTATGCTAGAAGTTACAGCCTTTGAACATTTTTAAATGTATGATGAAAATTTTTTAGTTACCAAGTAAAAAATGTGCACTGTGACACTATTTCAAAAAAACGAGACAGTATACCTCTTAGTGGAGAAGAAAATGGCACCCCACTCCAGTGTTCTTGCCTGGAGAATCCCAGGGACAGAGGAGCCTGGTGGGCTGCCATCTATGGGGTCCCACAGAGGCGGACACGACTGAAGCAACTTAAGAGCAGCAGCAGCATACCACATAGAATGGCCATCATCAAAAAAGTCTACAAATAATAAATGCTGGAGAGGGTCTGGAGAAAAGAAAACCTTCTTCACAGTTGGGTGGGGATACAAGTTAGTGTAGCTGCTATGGAGAACAGTATGGGGAATTCCCTGGCTGTCCACCACTTAGGACTCCATGCTCTCACTGCTGAGGGCCCAGGTTCAATCCTTGTCCTGGAAACTAAAATCCCACAAACCCCCAGCAAAAAGAAAAAACCACAGCAGTGTGGAGAATCCTGAAGAAACTAAGTCTGTCATGTGACCTATCATATGGTGGATCTATCATGCAATCTCACCCCTGGGCATACGTCTGTAGAAAACTCTAATTCAAAAGAATACATGCACCCCTATGTTCATAGGAGCACTGTTCACAACAGCACAAACACGGAAGCAACCTGAATATCCATCAAGAGCTGAATGGATAAAGAAGATGTGTATGCATATATGCATGTGTACATGCTGGAATATTACTCAGCCATGAAAAAGAATGAGATGCTGCCAATTGCAGCAACATGGACAGACCTAAAGATTATCACACTGCAGGTGAAGTCAATCAGAATTAGAAAGAAACATATCTAATATCACTTATATATAAAATCTAAAATTACAGTACAAATGAGCTTATTTACAAAACAAAAATAGACTCACATACACAGAAAACAAATTTATGGTTAGCAAAGAGAAACGGAGGTGGGAGGGGAAGGGATAAATTAGGAGTGTGGGATTTACAGATACACACTACTATATAGAAAATAGAAAACAAAGTCCTGAAGTACAGCATAGGGAACCATACTCAGTATCTTATAATAACCCATAATGGGAGAATCTGAAAAAGAATAGCTATGTTTAGCTGAATCACTTTTGTACACCTGAAACTATTACAAAATTGTAAATCATATATTTACATTTATATATACAAAGGTGAGACAATACAAAAAAACATTTGAACACCTCCTAAAATTGGTTTAGCTACCTTGCATGTGGTCTTCAGGGAGACCTCATTCGTAAGATCTTTTAACTTTCTGCAGCTCAGTCTCCACTTGAAATATTATGGTTGTCATCACGTTAATAACATGGACTAAGATCACTTACCTGACTGTGTTGTAAGGTTAGAATGAGATAACCTACGAAAAAGCATTTTGTAAACTATAAAGTATTTAGGATAAGTTTGGCATTAACAAATTTTTTTATTCATAAATTCCTTCACAAAAAAAATATGTCTTAAGTATCAGTGACATGAACTCTTTCATGTTTTAGGTACAAAAATGAAATAGAAAGAGGAAGTGTTTTGTAGATCTTACATTTCAGTAGGAAGGGCAGAATGTAAACAAGTAAACAAATGAATCAGATCAGTTCAGTCGCTCAGTCATGTCCGACTCTTCGCAACCCCATGAATCCCAGCACGCCAGGCCTCCCTGTCCATCACCAACTCCCAGAGTTCACTCAAACTCATGTGCCTCAAGTCAGTAATGCCATCCAGCCATCTCATCCTCTGCCGTTCCCTTCTTCTCCTGCCACCAATCCCTCCCAGCATCAGAGTCTTTTCCAATGAGTTGACTCTTCACATGAGGTGGCCAAAGTACTGGAGTTTCAGCTTTAGCATCATTCCTTCCAATGAACACCAGGACTGATTTCCTTTAGAATGGACTGGTTGGATCTTCTTGCAGTCCAAGGGACTCTCAAGAGTCTTCTCCAACACCACAGTTCAAAAGCATCAATTCTTTAGTGCTCAGCCTTCTTCACAGTCCAACTCTCACATCCATACATGACCACAGGAAAAACCATAGCCTTGACTAGATAGGAACCTGGAATGTCAGGTCCATGAGTCAAGGCAAATTGGAAGTGGTCAAACAAGAGATGGCAAAAGTGAATGTCAACATTCTAGGAATCAGCTAACTCAAATGGACTGGAATGGGTGAATTTAACTCAGATGACCATTATATCTACTACTGTGGGCAGGAATCCCTCAGAAGAAACGGAGTAGCCATCATGGTCAACAAAAGAGTCCATAATGCAGTACTTGGATGCAATCTCAAAAACGACAGAATGATCTCTGTTCGTTTCCAAGGCAAACCATTCAATATCACAGTAATCCAAGTCTATGCCCCAACCAGTAATGCTGAAGAAGCTGAAGTTGAACGGTTCCATGAAGACCTACAAGACCTTTTAGAACTAACACCCAAAAAAGATGTCCTTTTCATTATAGGGGACTGGAATGCAAAAGTAGGAAGTCAATAAACACCTGGAGTAACAAGCAAATTTGGCCTTGGAATACGGAATGAAGCAGGGCAAAGACTAATAGAGTTTTGCCAAGAAAATGCACTGGTCATAACAAACACCCTCTTCCAACAACACAAAAGAAGGCTCTACACATGGACATCACCAGATGGTCAACACCAAAATCAGATTGATTATGTTCTTTGCAGCCAAAGATGGAGAAGCTCTATACAGTCAACAAAAACAAGACCTGGAGCTGACTGTGGCTCAGATCATGAACTCCTTATTGCCAAATTCAGACTGAAATTGAAGAAAGTAGGGAAAACCACTAGACCATTCAGGTATGACCTAAATCAAATCCCTTATGACTACACAGTGGAAGTGAGAAGTAGATTTAAGGGACTAGATCTGATAGATAGAGTGCCTGATGAACTATGGAATGAGGTTCATGACATGGTACAGGAGACAGGGATCAAGACCATCCCCATGGAAAAGAAATGCAAAAAAGCAAAATGGCTGTCTGGGGAGGCCTTACAAATAGCTGTGAAAAGAAGGGAAGTAAAAAGCAAAGGCGAAAAGGAAAGATATAAGCATCTGAATGCAGAGTTCCAAAGAATAGCAAGAAGAGATAAGAAAGCCTTCCTCAGTGATCAATGCAAAGAAATAGAGGAAAACAACAGAATGGGAAAGACTAGAGATCTCTTCAAGAAAATTAGAGATACCAAGGGAACATTTCACGCAAAGATGGGCTCGATAAAGGACAGAAATGATATGGACCTAACAGAAGCAGAAGATATTAAGAAGAGATGGCAAGAATACACAGAAGAACTATATAAAAAAGATCTTCACAACCCAGATAATCACGATGGTGTGATCACTGACCTAGAGCCAGACATCCTGGAATGTGAAGTCAAGTGGGCCTTAGAAAGCATCACTATGAACAAAGCTAGTGGAGGTGATGGAATTCTAGTTGAGCTATTCCAAATCCTGAAAGATGATGCTGTGAAAGTGCTGCACTCAATATGCCAGCAAATTTGGAAAACTCAGCAGTGGCCATAGGACTGGAAAAGGTCAGTTTTCATTCCAATCCCAAAGAAAGGCAATGCCAAAGAATGCTCAAACTACTGCACAATTGCACCCATCTCACTTGCTAGTAAAGTAATGCTCAAAATTCTCCAAGCCAGGCTTCAGCAATACCTGAACCGTGAACTTCCAGATGTTCAAGCTGGTTTTAGAAAAGGCAGAGGAACCAGAGATCAAATTGCCAACATCTGCTGGATCATGGAAAAAGCAAGAGAGTTCCAGAAAAACATCTATTTCTGCTTTATTGACTATGCCAAAGCCTTTGACTGTGTTGATCACATAAACTGTGGAAAATTCTTCAAGAGATGGGAATACCAGACCACCTGATCTGCCTCTTGAGAAATCTGTATGCAGGTCAAGAAGCAACAGTTAGAACTGGATATGGAACAACAGACTGGTTCCAAATAGGAAAAGGAGTTCATCAAGGCTGTATATTGTCACCCTGCTTCTTTAACTTATATGCAGAGTACATCATGAGAAACGCTGGACTGGAATAAACACAAGCTGGAATCAAGATTGCCGGGAGAAATATCAATAACCTCAGATATGCAGATGACACCACCCTTATGGCAGAAAGTGAAGAGGAACTCAAAAGCCTCTTGATGAAAGTGAAAGAGGAGAGTGAAAAAGTTGGCTTAAAGCTCAACATTCAGAAAACGAAGATCGTGGCATCCGGTCCCATCACTTCATGGCAAATAGATGGGGAAACAGTGGAAACAGTGTCAGACTTTATTTTTCTGGGCTCCAAAATCACTGAAGATGGTGACTGCAGCCATGAAATTAAAAGATGCTTACTCCTTGGAAGGAAAGTTATGAGCAACCTAGATAGCATATTCAAAAGCAGAGACATTACTTTGCCAACAAAGGTCCATCTAGTCAAGGCTATGGTTTTTCCTGTGGTCATGTATGAATGTGAGAGTTGGACTGTAAAGAAGGCTGAGCACCGAAGAATTGATGCTTTTGAACTGTTGTGTTGGAGAAGACTCTTGAGAGTCCCTTGAACTGCAAGGAGATCCAGCTAGTCCATTCTGAAGGAGATCAGCCCTGGGATTTCTTTGGAAGGAATGATGCTAAAGCTGAAACTCCAGTACTTTGGCCACCTCATGCGAAGAGCTGACTCATTGGAAAAGACTCTGATGCTGGGAAGGATTGGGGGCAGGAGGAGAAGGGAATGGCAGAGGATGAGATGGCTGGATGGCATCACTGACTCAATGGACGTGAGTCTGGGTGAACTCTGGGAGTTGGTGCTGGACAGGGAGGCCTGGCGTGCTGCGATTCATGGGGTCGCAAAGAGTCGGACACGACTGAACGACTAAACTGATCTGAACTGCATTTTGGATTCTTTTGTTAACTATGATGGCTACTCCATTTCTTCTAAAGGATTGTTACCCACAGTAGTAGATATAATGGTCATCCTAATTAAATTCATCCATTCCAGTCCATTTTAGTTCCCTGATTCCTCAAATGCTGATGTTCACTCTTAGCATCTCCTGTTTAACCACTTCCAATTTATCCTGATTCATGGATCTAACATTCCAGGTTCCTATGCAATATTGTTCCTACATCACCAGTCACATCCACAACAGCACATTGTTTTCACTTTGGCTCTGTCTCGTCATTCTTTCTGGAGTGAGTAGCCATTCCCTTTTCTAGGGGATCTTCCCAACCCACAGATCAAATGCAGGTCTCCAGCATTTCAGGCAGATTCTTTACTGATTGAGTCACCAGGGAAGCCCATGATCAACGTAGCCAGCATCTTAAAAAGCAGACATTATTTTACCAACAAAGGTCTGTCTAGTCAAAGCTATGGTTTTTCCAGTAGTCATATGTGGATGTGAGAGTTGGTCTATAAAGAAAGTTGAGGACTAAATAATTGATGCTTTTGAACTGTGTTGTTGGAAGACTCTTGAGAGTCCCTTGGGCTGCAAGGAGATCCAACCAGTCCATCCTAAAGGGGATCAGTCCCGGGTGTTCATTGGAGGGACTGATGCTGAGGCTGAAACTCCAATCCTTTGTCCACCTGATGCAAAGAACTGACTCGCTGGAAAAGACCCTGATGCTGGGCAAGATTGAAGGCAGGAGGAGAAGGGGATGACAGAGGATGAGATGGTTGTATGGCATCACTGATTTGATGGACATGAATCTGAGCAAGCTACAGGAGTTGGTGATGGACAGGGAAGCATGGCCTGCTGAAGTCCATAGGGACACAAAGTGTCGGACACACTGAGCGACTGAACTGAACTGAAACAAATGAACAAAACATGCTAATTTGTTGGAAGTGATAAGTGTTAGGAAGGCAATATCAGGTATTTCAACTGTTGCTGAGTTTCCGTTTCACAGTTTTAGGGGAAAAAAAAATACCATCACTTTTAAGAGACAAAACACCTCTTTCTCAATGTTTTAGAATAGCCAAAGATCTCACCATAGTTTCCATCCTGCCCCTGGCAGCAAACACCGTCTCTTTCCATGTTCCACATTGCCCCGTGTGTCCCAGCCACCATGACCTCCCTGCTGAACCCCGGCCAGTCCAGCCATGCTCTGTCCTTTCAGTGTCTGGACCGGCCATGTCCTTCCTCTGGGAGTGTGTGGATGCTCCACCCACAGTCTTTGTTTTCCCATTGGACAGTACATTCTAACAAACTATCATTTCTGTCTGCTACTTCTAGGCTGTAAGCTCCACAAAGGGATTAGTCTCTGGAATTCTGACTCACTGTTACCATCCAATCACTAACAAGAGTTGAATTTAACTGTAATTCTCCCCCATATGGTAATCCTTGTTTTAGTATATGATTGCTGTCTAATTTAATTCCAACAGACATCACAGGAGATAGATTCTTTTTCTATTTCAGGTACCCATTGCTACCTAAGACACACCTCCAGAATGGCAAGGATTGATGCACAATATCAGTCATTTCTCACTTTCCAGAGGGTCAGAAATTTAGTTCATCTGAGCTAGATGGTTCTCCTACTGCCTGGGGCTCACACACTCCTCTGACTTCAGCTCATGGTGGGGCTGATCCATGTGGACTCCACTCAGCTCTCTGGGGGGGGGGTCTGTGTTCTACCTATGACCTCTCTGCCAATCCTGATTTCTCCTCCATCTAATCGTCTCATCTGAATGTCTTTGTAACACGGCAGCTGGCTTTCCTAAGCAGAAGCTACCTTAGCAAAGCTTCCTAAGGTTTGTTACTGGAAATGGAACAGAGTCATTTTCTCCATAATCTATTGGTAAAAGGAATTCATAAGGCTGGCCTATTTTCAAGGGGGTGGGAAACAGAATCTACCTCTTAATGGATGGAGCAACATGGATTCAGAGAAAAAGAAATGATAGCAATCCACTCTTGATGACTCTCAACTGCAATTGTTCTCATTTTTCAGATGAAGAAATTGAGACTCAGAGAGATTAGCCTGATGAATTAATAAGAGGCAAAGATGTGAGCCAAATCTCGTTTCACTGACTCCAGAGCCTTCATCCTTCAGCGCTCTGCTTTACAGGCTCTAGAAGAGGCCTGGGTCTCATAAGACACGCCACAGGGGAGGCAAATAGTAACTGCTTCAGGGCTCTCTCCTTCGTCAGTCAGAAGAATTCAACCTCAAACTGATTTACCCACTGAGTTTCCACAAAATTCAATTTAAAGAAGGGATTCCATTTATTTAGAACTCTGAAATAAAAGTGAGTTTAGATTTCTATGAGTTTAAGTCTCTGCTGCTGCTGCTAAGTCACTTCAGTCGTGTCCGACTCTGTGCGACCCCATAGACGGCAGCCCACTAGGCTCCCCTGTCCCTGGGATTCTCCAGGCAATAACACTGTAGTGGGTTACCATTTCCTTCTCCAATGTGTGAAAGTGAAGTCACTCAGTCGTGTCTGACTCTTAGTGACCCCGTGGACTGCAGCCCAACAGGCTCCTCCGTCCCTGGGATTTTCCAGGCAAGAGTACTGGAGTGGAATGCCATTGCCTTCTCCGAGTTAAAATCTCTAACATATTCCAAAAAAAATGTAACTTTGTCTTTATGATTGTTGTTATCATTATTTTGTTTATAAAGATGTGTCTTAAAGAGACAACAGTTCACCATTTCAAATAGGCATTTTATACCTAAGATGAAGGTGGTTTTTATACAGTGATTTAAAAATACCAGTTTTTTGGGAAGCTCTCTTTTAAGCTTTTTAAAAATATTGTAATATGCGATATATCCAATTTCAAACTGATAGGGAAACTGTACATTTCTGTTGTGCTCTTTCTAGGAATATAATTTGGGGAGAAATTTTTCATACAGGTGATGGACATGTTACAATTGTGTGCAGTTAGACATGACATTTTTGTAAATTTTAATCATTCTGTTTCTTTGTAATGCTGCAGATATGGGAGGAGAGGAAAATGATGAGCACTCATGCCGCCATGCTTCATTCAGAGGAATGCTCTTTTTTTTCTTCTACACAAGGCAATTCTAGGCGAGATTCTGTTTGAAGAAATGTATTTGCTTCAAAAGAAAAATACAAGTTCAAAGCAGTCTCACTAAATGATCTCTAAGCCAAGGAGTTCAACTACAAAGTCTATGGCTTTTTAGTTACCAAGTAATTCCTTTGGCAAAAATTCATACCAAGTATATTCCTGGAGTGCTCATAGGATTTGATACTTTAATGAACATTTTTGTCAGTGATGACATTAACTGGAAATAAACAAGATAGAATGAAAAACTTCCCTCCACATGCTGCTTATGAGGTGGTATTGTAAAAATATTTTTCCCTGGTAAAATAACTTTTGGGATTCCCAGGTGGTGTAGTGGTAAAGAATTTGCCTGCCAATGCAGGAGACACAAGAAATGTGGGTTTGATCCCTGGGTTAGGAAGATCTCCTGGAGAAGGGAATGACGACCCACTCCGCTATTCTTGCCTGGGAAATCCCATGGACAGAGGAGCCTGGTGGCTATGGTCCGTGGGGTTGCAAAGGAGTTGGACACGACTGAGCACACACACACTTGTAACTTCATTAAGGACCTCTCAAAGGTAGTTCAGATGCCCACAATTTCTCTAGAAAAATCCTGAACTTTCTAGAAAACTGCTCTAGTTGAGAAATGCATTGGTTTTCCACCCAAGAAATCAGTGTAGGGCAAGAATAACTGGCTTGTTGCTAATCAAGAACCACTGGGGAACAGAAACTGTCCTAATTCACAAGTGCCACAAGCTCAAACTTAATTAAAAATCCATTCCACCTTCTTGACTAGTTTTACTTTGTTTGCAACCAAATCACATTTTCAATATCTGATTTTAATGAGCACAATTTTCTAGGAATAATTCCTTTTTGTTCCTGAAGCAGCAACCTGAGAAGACAGGGATCACTTGAATTTCTTCTGGACTGGACAAGAGTGTACTGAAACTCACCCCACAGAGAGAGTGCTGGAGACTGTCAGGATCATCAAATCACTAAAGAAAATAAAGTCGCTCTAGACCTGGTTGACACTGGCAATTGATGCACAATGGAGCTAGAAAATATAAAACATTTCATATAATCAAAATCGATCAGTTCCCACAGCCTGGGGATAGTTTCTTCAAATGTTAGAACAAACAAAGAGATACCAAATTTCTAGCAGAGAGAAACTTTGGTCTCAAGGCAAAACATGTACAGAACTAGCTTCAGAAAGCTAGGTTTAGAAGCCACACATGCATGAAAGCTGTGCATGTTCTGGGTTCACAAACTTGAAAAGGAGCACTAAGATCAACACTGTGTGAGGCCAGTGATAAAAGCGATAAATTCAGTTAGCAGGCTACTGCCACAATCCAGATTAACATTTTCAAGGGAATGAACTAAGTTATTAATAGTAGCAAAGAGGATAGAAAGAAGGGGGTGGATAAAGAGAAAAGTTGATGTAGGGTGACCAGCCATCCAGGTTTGTGTGGAACTGAGGAGTTGCCCAAGATGTAAGATTTTCTGTTCCAAAACCGGGATATTCCTGAGCAGATTGCCCAGTTTTGAGGAAATTGAGGGGTTTCCAGGTCTGCAGGGCTAGAACCGGGAAAATCCTAGGCAAAAGGGACAAGTTGGTCATTTAATCCAACCTGCCTCCGTTTTCCTGTAACGACACAGCTGCTTCCTGCCTTGGCCTCCTTGCAGAAGCTTTTCCCGCTGCCAGTGATTTGAGCTTATCCCTCTAAAACACTCAGTTACATCTGGAAAGCTTCAGACAATTCTATTCTAAATGTCATGAGAACATCTTGAGATGAGCCAGAGATGGAAAAACACATTATGTGAGTAAACAATGATTAGCATTATAACTGCTTTCTATCTAAATCAGTGAAAACCAGAAGACAAAGGTCTGGCATCTTTGAAATGCTGAATAAAAATAAAAGAAAATCTAGAGTTCTACCCCCACCAAAGTATCCTTCAAAACTGAAGATAAAATACATTTTTAGGTAAATAAAAACTGAAGGGCCACCAGATGAGCTACACGGCAGAGTATGATAAAGAAAATTCTTTGGCCTGAAAGAGAGTGATACAAGATAAGAACTCAGGGAAATCAAAGGAAAGAAGAACACAAAATATTAGAAACATGTATATAAATAAAAATAGCTATTTTCCATGCTTCTTAACTTCTCTTAAAGAGGACTTATTTATAGAAATAGTAATAATAATGTACTGTGATTGACGTCTAGTTTCTACTCAGAATTGAAAAAGCTGGAAAAAGTTTAGTTTTCACTCTTACAACAAACACTTTACAAACAGATAATCTGCAAATTCACATTTTTCTTCTCAAGCCCAACAAGATAACTGAGGTTACAAAGCAAACAAAAAACCTGAAATCTAAGGAAAAAATGAGCTCCTGGGATAAAGGGGACACGAAAAGCTGCCTACCTGGATCCCATACAACCCAAGAGAAGAATTCAAGCAAAACTTAAATCACTAAAGAACATATTTGAACTAACAGGATATTATAGGACCTTTGGGAGAAACAGACGCAGTAGTTTGACCGCCCATTTGAAGTCTTTTATCAGTAGATCTCCTGAGAGCCAGGAGACTAGGGGCAAGGAGAGAAGTCTGCGAAACCCCTCCCTGCCACGGGTGCAGGTCTGGGACAGGGTGCGGCAGTCATTATGAGAAGCCCAGCAAGTCCTGCCCTGATACTTCACCCCCTTCTCCCATCCCGAACAAAAGCTTCCAACCCCTGGGAGAGAGGCATCAGATTCTGTCGCCTTAGACCACAGATGAGAACTCACTGTCCCCAGAGCAACAGAACAATGACCTGACAATGGCGGGAAGGCAAGGAAACACGCTGAGCTCAGACTGTTAGAGGTTCCTGAGCGTTAGGAGAGAGGCAGGGCCGCAGAGGAGACCTCATGCCTGATGCCCAGAACCTTCAAACCCAGTAACACCGGACACACACCCGGCCCAGCGCAGCCAAACCAGCAAAAGCTGAGTAGTCAGTGACAGAGCTCTCATTCTGGGACAGACGCAAGAATACGGACAGAGACTCTCTTTGAGGAGCAGATTCAAAGAGAGGACCTGAGGCCAAAGGTAAAGAGGACAGAGAAAACCTCTTTAATACACCAGCTTTCAGCTAAGCCAAGAGGTAGAGCTAAAAGCATCTGAAGGAACTCAGAGACAAAACTCAAATCCAGATCAAAGCCTCCGTACCAAAACCCAGTCAAAACACATGGCGTGCCGATGTCCACCCAAATACTATGTGTGTCATCTCTAGTATTCTGTACAATATGTCAACTTTTAGTCAAAAACTATGCACCAAAGAAGTAATAGAGAAAACTCTGTTTAAACACACACACACACACAAGACTCCCCTGGGGGCACAGTGGGTAAGAATCCACCTGCCCGTGCAGAGGACACAGATTGGATATCTAGTCTGGGAAGATTCCACATACCTGACCTCCTCCACCACTTTGGGGATCCCAGAGCTTTTTTACATCAAAGTAGGTAAAATGGACAGGGCACAGGAAAAGAAGAAAAAAGTCTTCTAAAAACCCTCCTCTAAGACCAAAGTTTGTTACCTGGATCCTGATGGAAAGTAAAGTTAGAGGTATAAAAGTTGGCAAAATTTGGGTAAAAGTACATAAAATAGTCATATTTAAATGGGCTTCAAATAAGATGGCTACACCTCTGTTAAATTATATTGTGAGATGGACAAGGTATATAGATTGCCAACTGGAGAAGGAAATGGCAAGCCATTCACATAATCTTGCCTGGAAAATCCCATGGATGGAGGAGCCTGGCGGGCTACAGTCCATGGAGTCACAGGTCAGACATGACTGAGGGATTAAACCTACTACCTAACCTAAAGAAATAATAACTGTACTAGCCAATCGGAGAAGGCAATGACACCCCACTCCAGTACTCTTGCCTGGAAAATCCCATGGGCGGAGGAGCCTGGTAGGCTGCAGTCCCTGGGGTCGAGAAGAGTCGGATACGACTGAGCGACTTCACTTTCACTTTTCACTTTCGTGCATTGGAGAAGGAAATGGCAACCCACTCCAGCGTTCTTGCCTGGAGAATCCCAGGGACAGGAGAGCCTGGTGGGCTGCCGTCTATGGGGTCGCACAGAGTCGGACACGACTGAAGTGACTCAGCAGCAGCAGCAGTACTAGCCAATAGAGTTACCTGATTTATAAGAAATAATTAAAAACTGGGAACTAACGTGGAAGGACTAAGAAAAGTAGGATAGTGATACTGCTTTGGTTTAATTTGTAAACTCGGAAGGGTCTTTGTTGAATGCCTTATACAAACCTTTGAAGACATGATAAATTAAACTCTAACGTTATAGAACATAGAGCTTTGCAAAATAAATTTCAGTTTAATTAAAAATCTTGTCACTGGCTTTAATATCTTTAGGTGACAAAACTGTTCTTCGGAAAACTAAAAGCAACTGTCTTTGTCTTACAAATGTCTAAAACCCAGAAATATAAACACAGGCCACCAAGACCTGAGTTAGATCAAGAAGGTTAGACTTCAAAAAAAAGGGAATAGAGGTGGCAGTTTTAAATCCAAACCACTGAAAATGCTCCCTCGGCCAAACCTAAAAGATGGTAAGCCTGAATCGTCTGAGCAGGCAACTTTAGGGTATTCCGACAGAAGTTTATACTGCAACACCTGATTCTCACCTAAGCTGTTAGGTGAAGCCACGAGCTCTCTAGTTTGCCTGTTTATGTCCGTGTACACATTTCACAAGAGCTATCTCTACTTCTAAAAAGTACTGGTCAGCTTCAGCTTCTTCAGCGCGTGCTTGGGGCATAGACTTGCATCATTGTGATGTTGAGTGGTTTGTGTTGGAAACGAACGGAGATCATTCTCATTCATTTCTGAGATGGCACCCAAGCACTGCCTCTAGGACTCTTGTTGACCATGATGGCCATTCCACTTCTTCTAAGGGATTTTTGCCCACCGTGGTAGAGATAATGCTCATCTGAATTAAATTCCCCCATTCCAGTCCATTTTAGTTCACTGATTCCTAAGATGTTGATGTTCACTCTTGCCATCTCCTGTTTGACCACATCCAATTTACCTTGATTCATGGACCTAACATTCCAGGCTCCTATGCAATAGTGTTCTTTATAGCATCAGACTTAACTTTCCCAACCAGTCACATCCGTGCTGTGCGTCCTTTCTGCTTGGGCCCAGCCGCTTCATTCTTTCTGGCGCTGTTAGTACTTGCCCTCTGCTCTTCTGCAGTAGCTCAGTGGACACCTTCCCCTCTCGGGGCTGCATCTTCTGGTATCATGTCTTTTTGCTTTTTAATACTGTTCATGCAGCTCTTGTGTTCTCACCACAAGAACACTGGTGTGGTTTGCCATGCCCTCCTCCAGTGGACCACGTTCTGTCAAAACTCTTCACCGTGACCTGTCCGTCTTAGGTGGACCTGCACGGCATGGCTCATAGCTTCACTGAGTTATGCAAGCCCCTTCGCCAGGACAAGGTATCGCCAATATTAAAGAAAGTGTTTGGTATCACCTGAGATGTTCGTGCTTATCTCTCCTTGCTATTCTTTGGAACTCTGCATTCAGATGCTTACATCTTTCCTTTTCTCCTCGGCTTTTTGCTTCTCTTCTTTTCTTAGCTATTTGTAAAGCCTCCTCAGACAGCCATTTTGCTTTTTTGCATTTCTTTTCCATGGGGATGGTCTTGATCCCTGTTTCCTGTACAATGTCACAAACCTCTGTCTATAGTTCATCAGGCACTCTATCTATCAGATCTAGTCCCTTAATTCTATTTCTCACTTCCACTGTATAATCATAAGGGATTTGACTTGGGTCATACCTGAATGGTCTAGTGGTTTTCCCTACTTTCTTCAATTTAAGTCTGAATTTGGCAATAAGGAGTTCATGATCTGAGCCACAGTCAGCTCCTGGTCTTGTTTTTGCTGACTTTATAGAGTTTCTCCATCTTTGGCTGCAAAGAATATAATCAATATGATTTCGCTGTTTACCATCTGGTGATGTCCATGTGTAGAGTCTTCTCTTGTGTTGTTGGAAGAGGGTGTTTGTTATGACCAGTGCATTCTCTTGGCAAAGGCTTGGCGTGCTGCAATTCATGGGGTCGCAGACTCAGACACGACTGAGCAACTGAACTGAACTGAGATGTTCTTTATTTTTAAAAAAAAGTTTTTTAAAAATTATCACTGGTGTTTATGCTCTCCAATCTGTAAAATGCTAGTGTAAAGACAGTTCAGATTGCATACTTTTGGCTTTTACTAAAAGTTAAGGTTTTCAGAGTTGTGGATTCTTATTTAAACATGTAGCTAAACATTAGGAATAATACAGCAACATTCCAATGTTGTATAAGAAAAAAAGTATAATTTCAGTAAAGAAAATATTAAAAATGTAATTACATTTTATTAAAAAAAAAAAAAGGAAAGAATCAGGTGGTAGATTTTATTTTGATGAGAACTGAGAGGAAGTAATGAGAGACTGTGGAAAGAAACCCTGAGGAAAAAGTTTTATGCATAGTCAAGATTAACGAAATTTAGATTCAGTTCAGTTCAGTTCACTGGCTCAGTCATGTCCGACTCTTTGCGACCTCATGAATCACAGCACGCCAGGCCTCCCAGTCCATCACCAACTCCCGGAGTTCACTCAGACTCATGTCCATCGAGTCAGTGATGCCATCCAGCCATCTCATCCTCTGTCGTCCCCTTCTCCTCCTGCCCCCAATCCCTCCCAGCATCAGAGTCTTTTCCAATGAGTCAACTCTTTGCATGAGGTGGCCAAAGTACTGCAGTTTCAGCTTTAGCATCACTGGACATAGAAGAGCACTGAATTCCTTACTGTGATACATCTGTAATATTCAGACTGGCTGCCCATCTGTTATAAACTTTTTATAACCTGACTCCCTCCCCTGCTCCTCAGAGGAGTTCCTCAGAGCACATGAGATGCCGCCTCCCACATCTGAAGTCCTAAAAATCCACCAAGTAAAACAACTCTCTCTTGTCAGGTTGTGACGATTTTTTTAGTCAACAGGTACCGCGATTTTGGAAGACCGTTGTTTTTCATGAAATTACACATATACCCACTCTCCATGACCCAACACTTCCTAGGTATATATATACCCAAGAGAAATGAGTACAAATATCTTTACAAAGGATTTTTATGAGAATGTATCTTACAGATTTGATAACAATAGCCCAGGGCAGAGAACAACCCAAACGTTTATCAAGAGTTCAGTTCAGGCACTCAGTTGTGTCCAACTATTTGCGACCCCATGAACTGCAGCACACCAGGCCTCCCTGTCCATCACCAACTCCCAGAGTCCACCCAAACCCATGTCCATTGAGTCAGTGATGCCATCCAACCATCTCATCCTCTGTCATCCCCTTCTCCTCCTGCCGTCAATCTTTCCCAGCATCAAGGTCTTTTCCAATGAGTCAGCTCTTCACATCAGGTGGCCAAAGGATTGGAGTTTCAGCTTCAACATCAGTCCTTCCAATGAATATTCAGGACTGATTTCCTTTAGGATGGACTGGTTGGATCTCCTTGCAGTTCAAGTGACTCTCAAGAGTCTTCTCCGACATCATAGTTCAAAAGTTAGTCCTATTTTACTTCACTCAAAATCCCGTCTCTGAGATCTGATTCTGTGGAGAGGCTGCTTTTGGTATCAATAATTTCTTGATCTGTGTAATAATTACTACATTGTGACAACTCCTTACACTGTACACTTAAGATTTGTGAACTTCCCTGCATGTATGATAGAATTCAATAGCATGTATATATTTAAAATAATAAAAACTAAATAGAGCAAAGTAAAGCATATTGAATTCCAAACTTGGGTAAAGTTAATGACTGTAAGATGGGCAGCTCCGTTGTCAGTACAGTCTGAAGGTCTCCCAGGAGCCCGCATCCTGCACTGGGTGCATGGGTGTGGCGGGTTACGTCTCCGTCAGCAGCCCTGTGGAGCTAGGAGTGTGAGTCAGTTCAGGTGACACGAGCCTCCCTCTGAATGTGCGGTGCCCAGCGGGAGGCTTCCCTTTGCCCTTTTCCAGCATTCCCTCCCCGCTTATTTCATGCTCCCTTCCTGCTGAGAGGTCTCTGGTATTAACAACAAATAAATGGGCAGCTGTAAGCGACACAAAGGGATGCCTTAGGTAATCCCTTTGTGGCGAACCGTCTAATCTCTTATTCATTCGTGTCCTTTTTATTTCACGGGAAGGCAGAGGGCATTGCCCGGAATCTCACCACTAACGAGTACTGCTTGCTGTTGATCTGCCAGTAATGCAGGTGATCAGTTTTTCTAGTGTGTATGGTGACTGTAACTATGCCTGTGCTCCTTTGTACGCAGCATTCCTGTGTGCATTATCTCACTTATCTTCACAGTAATTATGACAAAAGAGGGGGAAACATTCTTATCTCCTTTTTAACCAAGAGGAAACCAAAGTTCAGATAAAGTTTGCAAAATAAACATTTTATTTGAATTGAGTAAGAAAAGGCGAAGCTTTCTTTTTTAAAAAAAATGTGTATTGTGGTAAAAGTCACAGAATACAAAACATACTATTTTAACCATTTTGACTGGACAGTCAGGGGCACTAAGGACATTCACATTTTTGTGCAATTCTCACCATCATCTCCTGAATTTTTCACTTTCCTAAACTGACTCTCTGTCACCATTAAACACTAACTCCCCAGCCTCCCAAACCAACACCCGCCTTGGCCCTGGCGTCTACAGATGTATTTTCTGACTCTATGAATTTGACTATTCTAGGTTCAGTTCAGTTCAGTCGCTCAGTCGTGTCCGACCCTTTGCGACCCCATGAATTGCAGCACACCAGGCCTCCCTGTCCATCACCAACTCCGGGAGTTTACTCAAACTCATGTCCATTGAGACAGTGATGCCATCCAGCCATCTCATCCTCTGTTATCCTCTTCTCTTCCTGCCCCCAATCCCTCCCAGCATCAGGGTCTTTTCCAATGAGTCAGCTCTTCACATCAGGTGGCCAAAGGATTAGAGTTTCAGCTTCAACATCAGTCCTTCCAATGAACTCTCAGAACTGATTTCCTTTAGGATGGACTGGTTGGATCTCCTTGCAGTCCAAGGGACTCTCAAGAGTCTACTCCAACACCACAGTTCAAAAGCATCAATTCTTCAGTACTCAGCTTTCTTCATAGTCCAACACTCACATCCATACATGACTACTGGAAAAACCATAGCCTTGACTAGATGGACCTTTGTTAGCAAAGTAATGTTTCTGCTTTATAATATGCTGTCTAGTTTGGTCATAACTTTTCTTCCAAGGAGCAAGTGTTTTTTTATTTCATGGCTACAATCACCATCTGCAGTGATTTTGGAGCCCCCAAAAATATAGTCTGTTCCTGTTTCCACTGTTTCCCCATCTATTTGCCATGAAGCGATGGGACCAGATGCCATGATCTTAGTTTTCTGAATGTTGAGCTTTAGGCCAACTTTTTCACTCTCCACTTTCACTTTCATCAAGAGACTCTTTAGTTCCTCTTCACTTTCTGCCATAAGGGTGGCACCTAATATATATTGGAATGTATTTTTAAGGTTAACTTAATACATGTCCTACAAACAGATTGTATGATTTTTTAAGTCAGAAAAAGAAAACAAATATCATATATCAGTGTATATATGTGGAATTGAGAAAAATACTACAGATGAACCTGTTTGCAGGGAAGTAGAGACAGACATAGAGAACAAATGTGTGGACACCAAGGAGGTAAGGGTTGTGGGTGGGGTGGATGGGTAGATTGGGACTGAGTCAGTACACTACTGTGTATGGGATAGATAGCTCGTGAGAACCTCCTGTATGGCACGGGGCGGGGGCGGGGGGAAGGGGGAGGTGAAGCTTTAATATCAAGTTTGGGGATATTCATTAAAAAGGGCATACAAATGAAATAGAGTGATTAAGATAATCCTAAAATGTGTTCCCATTTAGAGCCAACTCTGCTCAAATCATCATCATAATCCATATGTTCCTACCAGATACTTTCCTTGGGAACACAGATTTTCTTGTATGCCCAGAAGTTGTCTAACTTCCTCTATGACCTACACATCTATTCTGCAAGTTTTAATATTTACTCTTTCTTGTGTATGATGCTGCTGCTAAGTTGCTTCAGTCGTGTCCGACTCTGTGCGACCCCATAGACGGCAGCCCACCAGGCTCCCCCGTCCCTGGGATTCTCCAGGCAAGAACACTAGAGTGGGCTGCCATTTCCTTCTCCAATGCATGAAAGTGAAAAGTGAAGTCTTTCAGTTGTCTCCGACTCTTCGCGACCCCATGGACTGCAGCCTACCAGGCTCCTCCATCCATGGGATTTTCCAGACAAGAGTACTAGAGTGGGGTGCCATTGCCTTCTTGGCTTGTGTATGATAGGCAATACTATTAATAAAAAAAAGTCACACATCATCAACCATGGATTTCTTCAAGAATCTCATAAAGCGTTTGGTTGCAGCTTTGCAAGAAAATGTAGAACGGGTTTACTCTCCCAGTGGAAATATTTGCTTTGCAAGTAGCAAATTCATGCCCCACTGCTTTCTCCTGTTCTTTTCTAGGTAGACAATAACTTTTCAACTTTAAATCATAGTGAAAATTTTAAAAGACAGCAACATAGGGTTTTTCAGTAATGTCCACAGCTCAGTTGATGTCATGAAAAATAACCAACTGTGATCAAGTTTTGGTCATGTACACAGGCAAGGAGAACTATGTCATGATTGTGGTCTGGTTGACAACCATTTGAAGATGCCTTAGATGGTATGTCACAATGCAATTTCAGAGGTATTCAGAGTGAATGAATGGAAAGATTCATATCTTATAGTAGATGAAATATGATGTCACATATCTGGTAATGCAGAATCAACTCAGCTCTACTATTCTGGTCTCCTTTCAATGCACTGCATGCCTTATTCCACTAAGGATGTTTGTCTCCCTCCATTTCATCACTATAGTTAGAATTCTTTTTAAATTCTTATTGTTTATATATTAATATTTTTATATTATAGATATATATGTTTAACTCTTAGGACATGAGAATTTGGTGTTCGTTAAAATACATTATAAAGTCTAAGAATTTTGATTATTTTAAGTCTTTGTGAAACCACAAAGTCAGATTTGGGACTTGAACCCATGGTCTCTTCACTGAGATCACATAGCCAGTCTCGGACTTAATGAAGCTCGGGTTTTTTATGGCTCATTGTAGGAAGAAATCAGTGAGAGACAAAGTGACAGTTAAGTGGATTTATGTAGGGAGATGTACATCCTATAGACAGAATGTGATCCCTCTCTAAAGGTAAGAATGGCCTTGGGAGAAACACATTCCATAGGAAGGAGCATGGGCCATCTCAGAAGGCAAGAGGCTCCACCATACAATATGGTCAGTTTTCTTTTCTTTTTTAATTGGAGGATAATTGCTTCATAATATTGATTGGTTTCTGCCATACAAAAACATGAGTCATAATTATATATAAAACTCCTCCCTATTGAGCCTCCTTCCCTTCTCCAATCCCACCCTTCTAGGTCATCAGAAAAATAAGCATCATATATTAATTAATAAATATGAAATCCAGAAAAGCAGTACTAATGAACCTATTTACAGGGAAGAAATGGAGGTATAATGTTGTATGGTTAGTCTTTTTCAGCTGGGTAATTTCATAGGCTAACAAGTGGGGTTCATTCCAGCTATTTTGGAAAAGGGGTGAAGATTTCCAAGAACTGGGCCACTGCCCACTTTTCAGCCTTTTATGGGCAGCCTTAGAGGTGTCATGGTGCTGGTGGGTGTGTCACTTAGCAGTTAATGCCTGCAGTGAACACATAATGAGACTCCAGGTCCACTGAAAGTCAAACCTTCTGCTTGCTGGGACCTAGTTGGCTCTAGCCAGTTTTCTTGTCATGTCCTTGGGTTATGTTATTCTTTTCAAGGTTGTGTCCTGCCCCCTTCCCTCCTGTTTCAGTTGGACATGATTATTTGGTGTTCTGTAAAATATATTCCAGCATCCAAGAATTTTAATATTTTTTGAATAAAATAAGATTTGAATAAATTGAGATGAGTGTTCAATACAATAGATGCTGCACTTTCCCTCACCATGACCGGGTGTTGCTGGCCGAGACGCCGTGCTTTCCCTCACGGTGACCGGGCATCACTGGCTTACTCAGAAGACGGCAGACTAATGCCTCAAAATAACCATCTTATCTGGGTCTGGATGCCAGGCTCTTTTATAGAACAGAGATTGAGGGGAAGGGGGAAAACAAAGTAAAAAGACCGTTAATCCTGGAAATATCTCCTAGAATGGCAAGTCTCAGGCAGGGGATGTGTAATTTCTTCCTTTCTGCCATCTACAGATGGACAGGGCTCTAAACAGTGGTACTTTAACACTTAGGTAGAGGGGCAGGTTGCTCTAAGGCAAGACATTATGCATGATTATAATAGCAAAAGCAACAGAAAGCAAGTCAAAGAAACAGTTCAATGAGGAGTCAGAATTGGCTTTTCCCTCCAATACACAGAGGTGGAACAGGGGCAGGATAATGTCAGGAAACTCTGCCATTAGGAAGGGCAAAAATGGGGGACACAGAGCTTGCCCTGGCTGATGGCAATTCTGACATCCTGCCCCACTTCCTACCCTGGATGCACATTTATGGGGCCCTAACTCAGCAATCAGGGAGGAAGTCCCTTGACCAGTGTTTCTCAGGGCTTTCCTTTTCAGTCTGTGTTCTGTCCCTTGAAATTTGGGATTATTATGCTTTGAATAATCACAAATATTTTTGTATCAAACTCTTGATTTCTATGAGTGGAACTCTAAAACATTCAACACTTTTACTCTTTGTTTGCTCCGTGCCATAAACCACCACTCTCAGATTGCCTACATTTTATTGCTTTCTTACCTTTGTCTTACCTCCATAGCTGCTCACTTATGAGTAAAATGAGGGCTTCCCTGGTGGCTCAGCTGGTAAAGAATCTTTCTGAAATGTGGGAGACCTGGGTTCGATCCTGTGTTGGGAAGATCCCCTGGAGAAGGGAACGACTACCCACTCCAGTATTCTGAACTAGAGAATCCCATGGATTCAGAAGGACTGATGCTGAAGCTGAAACTGCAATTCTTTGGCCGCCTGATGGGAAGAACTGACTCATTGGAAAAGACCCTGATGCTGGGAAAGATTGAAGGCAGAAGGAGAAAGGGATGACAGAGGATGGCTGGATGGCATCACTGACTCGATGGACAAGAGTTTGAGCAAGCTCCAGTTATTGATGATGGATAGGGAAGCCTGGCGGGCTGCAGTCCATGGGGTCACAAAGAGTCGGACACGACTGAGTGACTTTCACTTTCCTACCCTTCTCTAGCTTCTCTGGTTTGACGTAAAGGGGAGTACCTTCTGATTATTGGGCTGAATCATTTTAACTGGCTGCCTATATTACATTTATTGAAAACAGCCTTCTTAAATGATGTATCTTATACACTGGTGTCTAGAATCAGTCACCATTTCCATCTTAACAAGGTCTTGAATTTCTGGACTCTATTTCTTTTCATTTCAACTTATATCCCTGCCTTTTCTTAAAAAAAAAAAAAAACTCAATATTTTCTTGAAATAAGTTGCCGAATGTAATCAACAACACCACCTCTATCACTAAGTTTTACCAAGTATTCTGCCATGGGATAACATGGATCCCCGTCTTCCTAGGCTCAGTATACTTTGTTTTTTCCACTTTCTACTGCCCATCTATTAACCTAATGGCACATATTTTAGAGTTTTATATTTCTTTGTTTTTACGGCAGAACTCACTTCTAGTCATTAATATTTGTATGGGTAAGTATATAGTTAGTTGAAGCTGAAGTGAGAAACAAATCTGAAACCTCAGTGGCTTAATATAACAGATTCATTTTTCACAAGGTTATGTTCTGTTGCTCTTTGGTGACTTTCCTGGTCAACAGGTGTCTATAAAGAATGTCTTTCTCTTTTAATCTTGGGATGAGGTTTCCAGTTTACGGCAGAAGGGAAGAAAGATCTGCAGAGTAACACCATTAACCAAAATTCATCACAAGATCATGCAAACAGAAAGAGAGCTGGAAATTGTAAGGAAGCTTGTGGATATTTGTGAGTAATAAATGTCTCTGTCACCACATATGATGTGCATTAGTTATAAGTACTGAGCATTATATTGAAAAACCTAAATCCATTTTATACAAGTTATTACTGCCTCTCCCAAAAAGAAAAAATATATAATTTATTATTTAGAAGTCTATCAAGGAAGGAGAAAAAACTAAAAGAATTTATTCAAAACTGATAAATGAAGAAATACCTGATGTTCAGAGAACTATATTCTGATTTTATTTGCTTGTCAAATACATAACACAAAACTGACAACTACTTTAGGATATGTATTTAGACAACTTAATCTTTTAAAATTTTAGCTTCCTTGATAGCATAAACATTTATATTTGCAAATAATAATAAGATTAATGTTTTACATTATGATATAACTTTAAACTTTGTTTTCTCATGAAAATACTTGTAAATTATGAAAATACAAAACAGAAAACTGAAGAAAAGAAAACGACGATTGTAACCGTTAGCAGTTACATTTTTCTTTAAGTTTTCACTTTCATACATAGCTTACACTGTAGCTACAATATTCTAATATTATGTGTTATCTTTTCATTTTGCTATATATTTAATATAGTATTTTCTTTTACTAGTCAAAATCATTTGTGAACATCATTTAATAGCTATTCAATCAAACACAGACATGTACCATATTTTATATAATTATAATCTATTTATTGGACATTCAGTTTTCCTTCTAAGTTTTTAAATTGAAAGTTAAAAGAAATGAGTGGCTTTACATATAAATCTCTGGACTTGTGAATATTTATTTAGCATAGATTCTAAGGAGTACAACTAACTGCTTGATCAGTGGGTATACATATTCAGTGGGTAAGTTTGCTTCCAGAAATATACTAATTTGTACCTCCCACCACTGGTGTACAAATATGTCCATCTTACCAAACCTTTATTAGCACTGATGTATACACACACACACACAATATATATATCTTTATCTTTGCTTAATGTGAGAGAAATAAAATATTACATCTTCTTGCTTTAACTCTATGTTTGTTATCTTTTGAAGTAACTTTTTATTTAATTGAATAATACTTCCATAAAATAAAATAAGTACTTTAACATTACAGTTAGATTGACAAATGTGTGTAACAGAGTAACTGCTATCACAATTGAGATAAATATTTTGATCAGTCCAGAAAGTTCCCTTGCGCCCATTTCAGGTCAATCCCCCCTAATAGACATTATTCTGATTTTATAGTTTTTAACATCAACTATATCAAAGCTGATATCAAAATGCAGCCATCTTACATGTATTGCTCAAAGAGCTTTATATGTTTGTGTAACTAACACGCCAGTGAAGAAAAGGAACAGTTATCCCAGAAAAGCCTCCCTGTTCTCATCAGTTCCTTTACTTCTGGCCTTGGGCAATCACTGATCTGCTTTCAGTCACTGTAGATTAATTTTGCCTATTTTAGAATTTCTTCTCTATTGAATAAATATTTATGGAATTGATGGGGCATAGACTCAGAGTATGCTTAACTTGAGCTCCTGCAAAACGGATTTTAAAGGGTATATTGATTCTGACTAGCATGAGACATTTCCTTTATCCCACTTCCTTTCCAACATGTGAAATTGTCAATTTTTTTTTTAATTAGTTATTCTGGTGTGTGCACAGTGGTGTCATGTCAGCTTTCAACTTGCCTATGACACTGATGCTGTTGTGTGTCTTTCCACATGCTTATAAACCATTGCAACAAGATATCTGATTCTGTGAAGTGTCTGTAGATATTTTGCCCATCTTTTTTCTTTTTAAATTAAGTTGGAGCAAACTGCTTTACAGTGTGTGTTACTTCCTACTGTACAACAACAGGAATCAGCTGTAAGTACACATATATCCCCTCCCTCCTGAGCCTCCCTCCTACTCACCCCCTATCCCAGCTCTCTAGGTCATCACAGAGCACACAGCTGAGCTCCCTATGTTATACACGCAGCTTCCCACTTTGTTGTTCTTCAGTCACTCAGTCGTGTCCGACTCTTTGTGACCCCATGGACTGCTGCACACCAGGCCTCCCTATCCATCACCAACTCCCAGAGCTTTCTCAAACTCATGTCCATTGAGTCAGTGATGCCATCCAACCATCTCATCCTCTGTCGTCCCCTTCTCCTCCTACCCTCAATATTTCCCAGCATCAGGGTCTTTTCCAATGAGTCAGCTCTTCACATCAGGTGGCCAAAGTATTGGAGTTTCAGCTTCAACATCAGTCCTTCCAATGAACACCCAGGACTGATCTCCTTTAGGATGGACTGGTTGGATCTCCTTGCAGTCCAAGGGACTCTCAAGAGTCTTCTCCAACACCACAGTTCAAAAGCATCAATTCTTCGGTAACTCAGCTTTCTTTATGGTCCAACTCTCACATCCATTCCTGACTACTTGAAAAACCACAGCTTTGACTATGCAGACCTTTGTCAGCAAAGTAGACTCTGCTCTTTAATATGCCGTCTAGGTTGATCATAGATTTTCTTCCAATGAGCAAGCATCATTTCATTTCATGGCTGCAGTTACCATTTACAGTGATTTTGGAGCCCAAGAAAATAAAGCCAGCCACTGTTTCCACTGTATTCCCATCTATTTGCCATGAAGTGATGGGACCAGATGCCATGATCTTAGTTTTCTGAATGTTGAGCTCCCCACTAGTCATCTATAGATAACTAGTTATCTATATACACATGGTAATGTATATATGTCAATGTTACTCTCTCAATTCATCCCACTCCGTCCTTCCCCTGTGTGTCCAAAAGTCCGTTCTCTACATTTGTGTCTCTATTCCTGCCCTTCAAATAGGTTCTTCAGTACCATTTTTCTAGATTCCATATATATGCATTAATATACTGTACTGGTTTTTCCTTTTCTGACTTACTCCACTCTGTATGACAGACTCTAGGTTCATCTACCTCACTACAGCTGATTCAGTTTTGTTCCTTTTTAATGGCTGAGTACTATTTTATGTGTATATATATATATAGCACAACTTAGGACTGGAAATTCTGCAAGAGGTGGGAATACCAGACCACCTGACCTGCCTCTTGAGAAACCTGTATGCAGGTCAGGAAGCAACAGTTAGAACTGGACATGGAACAACAGACTGACTGCAAATCAGGAAAGGAGTACATCAAGGCTGTATATTGTCACCCTGCTTCTTTAACTTCTGTGCAGAGTACATCATGAGAAACGCTGGGCTGGAAGAAGCACAAGCTGGAATCAAGATTGCCGGGAGAAATATCAATAACCTCAGAGATGCAGATGACACCACCCTTATGGCAGAAAGTGAAGAACTAAAGAGCCTCTTGATGAAAGTGAAAGAGAGTGAAAAAGTTGGCTTAAAACTCAACATTCATAAAACTAAGATCATTACATCTGGTCCCATCACTTCATGGCAAATAGATGGGGAAACAGTGGAAACAGTGGCTGACTTTATTTTTTCTGGGCTCCAAAATCACTGCAGATGGTGATTGGAGCCATGAAATTAAAAGACGCTTACTCCTTGGAAGGAAATTTATGACCAACCTAGACAGTATATTCAAAAGCAGAGACATTACTTTGTCAACAAAGGTCCATATAGTCAAGGCTATGGTTTTTCCAGGAGTCATGTGTGGATGTGAGAGTTGGACTCTAAAGAAAGCTGAGCACCGAAGAATTGATGCTTTTGAACTGTGGTGTTGGAGAAGACTCTTGAGAGTCCCTTGGACTGCAAGGAGATCCAACCAGTCCATCCTAAAGGAGATCAGTCCTGAATATTCATTGGAAGGACTGATGCTGACCTTGTGAAACATTGGAGTTTCACAATACTTTGGCCACCTGATGCAGAGAGCTGATTCATTTGAAAAGACCCTGATTCTGGGAAAGATTGAAGGCAGGAGGAGAAGGGGATGACAGAGGATGAGATGGTTGGATGGCATCATCGACTCAATGGACATGAGTTTGAGTGAACTCCGGGAGTCAATGATGGACAGGGAGGCCTTGTGTGCTGCAGTCCACGGGCTTGCAAAGAGTTGGACAAGACTGAGCGATTGAACTGAGCTGAACTGAATACCACAACTTCTTTATCCATTCTTCTGTCAATGGACATTTAAGTTTAATCCATGTCCTGATTATTGTAAATAGTGCTGCAATGAACATTGGGGTATATGTGTCTTTTTCAATTATGGTTTTCTCAAGGTTTGTGCCCAGTAGTGGGATTTCTGTGTCATATATTTGTTTTATTCCTAGCTTCTTAAAGGATATCCATACTGTTCTCCATAGTGGCTGCATCAATTTATGCTCCCATCAACAATGCAGAAATATTTCCCTATTCCTTCAGTCTCTTCAGCATGTTTTGCTTGTAGATTTTTTTAATGATGGCCATTCTTACCAGTGTGAGGTGTGCCCATCTTTTAAATGTTTATTTATTTAAATTTTTTAATTAATTTTTTTATTGTAATATAGTTGATTCATCATGTTTTGTTATTTCAGGTGTACAGCACAGTAATTAAACTGTACATATACATGTATTCACTCTGTTTCAGATTCTTTCTTCATATAGGTTATCCCAGAATACTGAATAGAGTTCCCTATGCTGTACAATAGGTTCTTGCTGGTTACCTATCTTTTATACAGTGGTATTATTATAGAGTCAGCATCAGACTTTATTTTTCTGGGCTCCGAAATCACTGCAGATGGTGATTGCAACCGTGAAATTAAAAGACGCTTACTCCTTGGAAGGAAAGTTATGACCAATCTAGATAGCATATTCAAAAGCAGAGACATTACTTTGCCAACAAAGGTTCGTCTAGTCAAGGCTATGGTTTTTCCAGTGGTCATGTATGGATGTGAGAGTTGGACTGTGAAGAAGGCTGAGCGCCGAAGAATTGATGCTTTTGAACTGTGGTGTTGGAGAGGACTCTTGCGAGTCCCTTGGACTGCAAGGAGATCCAACCAGTCCATTCTGAAGGAGATGAGCCCTGGGATTTCTTTGGAAGGAATGATGCTGAAGCTGAAACTCCAGCACTTTGGCCACCTCATGCGAAGAGTTGACTCATTGGAAAAGACTCTGATGCTGGGAGGGATTGGGGGCAGGAGGAGAAGGGGACGACAGAGGATGAGATGGCTGGATGGCATCACTGACTCGATGGACGTGAGTCTGAGTGAACTCCGGGAGTTGGTGATGGACAGGGAGGCCTGGCGTGCTGCGATTCATGGGGTCGCAAAGAGTCAGACACGACTGAGTGACTGATCTGGTCTGATTATTATAGAGTCTATGCTATTTCCAAGCTCCAGGTTTATGCCCCATCCACATCTCCCCTTTGCTATATGTAAGTTTGCTTTTGATATATGTAAATCTGTTTTTATTTTATGAATAAATTCATTTCCATAATTAAAAAATAAGACTTCATACATGCACCCATCTTTTTAAAAATTGTTTGTCTTTTATTAAGTCACAACGGCTTTTGTTTTGCTGGATAATTCTATCAGATATATGTACTGTGAATTATTTCCCTAATTAGTGGCTTTTCTTTTTATTTTCATAACAGTGTCTTTCAAAATGCAGTTCATTTTTTACAACGGTTTTAAATTATTTTTCTTATATAGTTGGTGCTTTTTGTAACCTATCTAAGAAGTTTTCTTTAACCTCATGCTAACAAAGATTTTCTCCTTATTACCCTCTAGTAACTTTGTAGATTCAGTTTTTATGCTTGTGTCTATGTTGCATTTTGCATGAATTTTAGTATATGGTCTGAATTAAGGGTCAGGGCTCATTTTTAAAGCTAAATGGGAAAAGACTCTGCTATATGCATATGTATAAATAAATCACTTTATAATGTATCTGCCTGTAAGTCAGCTATACGCCAATGTAAAATTTTTGAAAATAAATACCTACCAGGTAAGAAAAGATACAGCATAATACTAAAGAATGTGTTAACCATTAGACAACTGCACTCACCTTCCATGCTAGTAAGGTCATGCTTAAAATTTCACATACTGGCCTTCAGCATTACACAAACCAAGAAATTTCAGATGTCTCAGCTGGGTTTAGAAAAGGAAGAGGAGCCAGCGATCAAATTGCCAACATTCTCTGAATCAAAGAGAAAGCTATGAAATTCCAGAAAAACATCTACCTCTGTTTCATTGACTATGCCAAAGCCTTTGACTGTGAATCATAACAAACTGTGGAAAACTATTAAAGAAATGGGAATTCCAGACCATCTTACCTGTCTTCTGAGAAACCTGTATGCGGGTCAAGAAGCAACAGTCAGAACCCTGTACGGAACAACTGACTGGTTCAAGATTGAGAAAGGAGTACGACAGGGCTGCCTGCTGCCACCCTGTTTGCTTAATCTATAGGCTGAGCACACCATGAGAAATGCCAGGCTGGATGGGTTACAAGCTGGAATTAAGATAGGCAGGAGAAACAACAACAACCTCAGGTAGGCAGATGATACCACTCTAAAGGCAGAAAGCAAAGAGGAACTAAAGACCCTCTTGATGATGGTGAAGGAGGAGAGTGAAAGAGCCGACTTTAAATATTAAATAAACTAAGATCATGGCATCCGGCCCCATTACTTCATGGCAAATAGAAGGGGAAAAGGTGGAAGTAGTGACAGATTTCCTCTTCTTGGGCTCCGAAATCACTGCCAATGGTGACTGCAGCCATGAAATCAGATGATTGCTTCTTGGCAGGAAAGCGATGACAAACCTAGGCAGTGTGTTTAAAAGCAGAGGCATTACTCTGCTGACAAAGGTGGTATAGTCGAGGCTACGGTCTTCCCAATGGTCACATAGGGTTGTGAGAGCTGGACCATAAAGAAGGCAGAGTGTGGAAGAATTGATGCTTTTGAACGGTTGTGCTGGAGAAGACTCCTGAGAGTCCATTGGGCTGCAAGACCAAACCAGTCAGTCTTAAGGGAAATCAACCCTGTATACTCATTGGAAGGACTGATGCTGAAGCTGAAGCTCCAGTATTTTGGTCACCTGATGCGAATAGCTGACTAATTGGAAAAGTCGCTGATCCTGGGAAAGATTGAGGGCAGAAGGAGAAGAGGGCATTAGAGGGTAAGATGGCTGGATGGCATCACCAATGCAATGGATATGAACGTGGGCAAACTTCAGGAGACGGCAAAGGACAGGGAGGCCTGGAGTGCTGTAGTCCATGGGGCCGCAAAGAGTTGGACTCGACTGGGAGAATGAACAAAAACAACAGGAAGAAAAGATAGAGCTTGGAGGCCCAGAGGAGCTGCAGGTCCTCAAAGATCTTGCTTTATGAGCTTGGCACATGATAGAGCATCACATGTTATATTTTCAAAGATGGTTATTTCCTGTGATTGTCCTACTAGGACCCACTTATAACAGTTTGAAGTTAAATCCTTATGAGACCACAGACATAGAGGTTATGAAATCAGAATGTGTAATTTCAAAGGCTGCTGCTTCCAAATCGTGCTTAAAGAAGTACTTTTATGATTGGTTTACATGATTGTACAGCACAATACAATACTGGAAAGCAATTTTCCCCCAATTAAAAATAAAAAATTTTTAGAAAGAAAGAGTCAGGGAGATTCTATCTGCTTCTGCAACTTCTCTGAATGTCTTCCACCAGTGAACTCTATATCTGAATGGAATGGTGGTGCAACAAATAAATAAAAATACAAAAAAAAAAAAAAAGTTAAGAAGAAGCAACTCTGAGCAAGTTGAGGGCTGAGAAAGTCCGTCCAGAAAGAACCTCTGTGCTGGGGCAGGTGGGGGACACACACTTGGGAGTGAAGGTAAAGCACCGAAGAAGCATCTCTGACTCAGCAGCTCTCTTCACTGTCTTTCCTCTGGCATGTATCACTTCTCCCCTCCTTCAGGAAGGTGAGTGAGTGGAGGGCGAAGAAGGCCCACCAGTCTGAAGCATCTGGGACTTCTGCACAGGCTCCCTCTGGGGCAGAGTCTATCTGCCAAAGAGCAGATGAGGGCATGATGGGCAAGATCTGCCACATGAGAGAGCAGGGCCATGCTTACCCTCGCAGTCCTAGGACTCAAGCAGTGCAAGCTGGATACTCGGCTAAAACTCAGTGAAAATTTCAGGCAAATGATGGGGGAGAGAGAAAACCATTTGACTCGCTGACTTGATTTTATGGAATAATGGCCTTGAAGAGTCAAAGAAGTGGGCAGGAATTTAAAACTACTTTATTTTCCATGATAGGTTATTACAAGATATTGAATATGACTCCCTGTACTCTACAGTAAATCCTATTTGAAATAGAGAGACAGACAGATAGGTAGAAAATCGAATTACTTTGCTGTACACCTGAAATAACACAGTACTGTACATTAGGTATACTTCAATAAAAACATAGTTAACTGTATCTTTTAACTTTAAAAAATAAAAGGCATATCTAGTTGTTTCTGTGTTATTAGTTTAAAAGATTTTACTTCCCCTATAGAAACACTTTGGTGTCTTTATTGAAATTCAGTTAACTCTATATAAAGGGAATTATTTCTGTACTCTCTATTCTGTTGTCTTGGTTTATATGTCTGTCTTGCCATGAATAATGTGTGGAATTGACTCAGTGATCTCTTTGGAGGTGGCATGGATGATGGTCTATAGTCATATGATGGGCTCCATTTAAAAGCCTCTGAATAACTAAGATCTGAAAGCCCTTGAACAGCTAATGTGAAAGAACCCCCACAAACATAAAAATACATTTTGGGGGAAAAAAAAACGTAGCTTCAGTTCTGTTCAGTCGCTCAGTCGTGTCCGACTCTTTGCGACCCCATGAACCGCAGATAACAGATACAACTTAGCAACTAAAACAACAACAAAATAAGCTGCCCTGACTCACTTGTATTAAAGGCCTGTATTCAATACTGGAAGAAACTTCAACCACGTGTTCTAGCATTTCTCACACTGGGGTTTACATAGCCTAGCAACATTTATTTCCCAATAATAAGGCTTTAGTATTAGATATTTAATATTGTATATAACCTTTTTCAAAACATAAATTATTTGAAGAAAATAAACAATTTTAGTAACTTACTGAAATGGGAAATTTTTTCTGATGTGTATTTTTGTAGATAATTATTAAAATGATTTTGGTACAGTCTGAAATTATCACAAGCAACTCAGCGTGTCATAATCTGAGAAGTACTAGAGCCTATAAAACAACTAAAGGTCCTCTAGGGAGATTTCCACAGAAAAATGAGCAGTATCTCATCCAGTCAATACGTTTCATTTTCAGGAACAAATGAAAATTTCAAGTATTTATGATATGGCTTTTGGGTCTTAAGTACTTAAGTAAGGATAGTGTTCAAGTCTCCTTATGCTACATACATGGTTTTATCAACTATTCAGTTCAGTTCAGTCGCTCAGTCGTGTCCAACTCTTTGCAACCCCATGGACTGCAGCACGCCAGGCCTCCCTGTCCATCACTAATTCCCAAAGTCCACCCAAACCCATGTCCATTCAGTTGGTGATGCCATCCAACCATCTCATCCTCTGTTGTCCCCTCCTCCTCCTGCCCTCAATCTTTCCCAGCCTCAGGGTCTTTTCAAATGAGTCAGCTCTCTGCATCAGGTGGCCAAAGTATTGGAGTTTCAGCTCAACGTCAGTCCTTCCAATGAACATCCAGGACTGATCTCCCCTAGGAGGGACTGGTTAGATCACATTGCAATCCAAGGGACTCTCAAGAGTCTTCTCCAACACCACAGTTCAAAAGCATCAATTCTTCGGTGCTCAGCTTTCTTTAGAGCCCAACTCTCACATCCATACATGACCACTGGAAAAACCACAGCCTTGACTAGACGGACCTTTGTTGACAAAGTAATGTCTCTGCTTTTTAATATGTTGTCTAGGTTGGTCATAACTTTCCTTCCAAGGAGTAAGCATCTTTTAATTTCATGGCTCCAATCACCATCTGCAGTAGTTTTGGAGTCCCCCAAAATAAAGTCTGACACTGTTTCCATTGTTTCCCCATCTATTTGCCATGAAATGATGGGACCGGATGCCACGATCTTAGTTTTCTGAATGTTGAGCTTTAAGCCAACTTTTTCACGCTCCTCTTTCACTTTCATCAAGAGGCTCTTTAGTTCCTCTTGGCTTTCTGCCATAAGGGTGGTGTCATCTGCATATCTGAGGTTGTTGATATTTCCCCCAGCAATCTTGATTCCAGCTTGTGCTTCTTCCAGCCCAGTGTTTCTCATGATGTACTCTGCATAGAAGTTAAATAAGCAGGGTGACAATATACAGCCTTGATGTACTCCTTTTCCTATTTGGAACCAGTCTGTTGTTCCATGTCCAGTTCTAACTATTCCTTCCTGACCTGCATATAGGTTTCTCATGAGGCAGGTCGGGTGGTCTGGTATTCCCATCTCTTTCAGAATTTTCCACAGTTTATTGTGATCCACACAGTCAAAGGCTTTGGCATAGTCAATAAAGCAGAAATAGATGTTTTTCTGGAACTCTCTTGCGTTTTTGATGATCCAGTGGATGTTGGCAATTTGATCTCTGGTTCCTCTGCCTTTTCTAAAACCAGCTTGAACATCTGGAAGTTCATGGTTCATGTATTGCTGAAGCCTGGCTTGGAGAATTTTGAGCATTACTTTACTAGAGTCAACTATACCTCTGTGTTAAAAGTACCTTTTTCTCTTTGCCTACTCTTTGAAACATATATTCAAATTGTTATTACTGCAGTTTTTATGAGAGTGGAACCATTATCTACATTAATATAATTATGCAGAAAGAGGCCAATTAATAAGTCAAATTGTGCTTTTGAATTTTGTCATTTCATAATGCACGGAGCCCTCAAAATTTTGATTTGTTTAAATTATGTCTCAGGAAGCAACCAAATAAAGTTGAAATTTTATAAATTTCATTTTCATGATTAACCTTGACCATCTAGTTTTTAATAGAATTTCTGGGTTTTCCTGAACGTAATCGATATGGTTGAATACAATTTGTCCTTTGAATATAATAATACACTATACATTAATTTTGAAAAGACAGTAAACCTCTAGAAGGGTGTAATCCTTAAGAAAAATAGGGACTAGAGGTGATTTTAGCTCCTGCCCCAGACTCTTCCCCACGTGCCTAAATAAGCATTTGAAAGCAACTGAAACTGTTAGATGCCCCTGTTTTGTTTCCTTTGGCAGAAAGAATGAGTAAGCTTACGAAGTGCTATCTAGGGAAGTGTTTGTTGAAACTCGAACTTGATGTAAAGAAGCTGCAGCGTGGGCTTGTTGGTCGATAAAAATACTCCTCATTTCCAAAATTCAAATAAAGCTACACTTCTGGACAACACTTCAGAAACAGCACGTGGAGTGAAGCCTGGTCAGGGCGTGCTTGAGTTCATTCATTCTCTCCCTCCCTCACTCACTGTGGGGTAACCACAGTCTCCAGGGTTCCTGAGTCACTTTATGAATCATTCCTGTTCTGAATCATTTCATGCACCAAGCACAGCTGTGATATTGATACTGATTGTTTTTTTTAATAAGTTAAAACATATTAAATTTTGCAAAGGCAGACTCTGTTTGAATGAGGTGTCCTGGTGACACATCTGTCTGCTGCTGAGGGCGAGCAGTAATGCTAAGGAGCCGCTGTGGTCAGGGGCAGAGCTGAGCCTGGTGTGAGTCCTGTGGGGGAAGCCAGATCTCATCCAAAAGAACATCAGCTGAAACGACCAGGACACCGATTCTTCACACAATTAAGAGGAGACAGCCTCACAACTGTTGGAATTAAGTACCATGGTTTTTGATACCATCAAGGAAAATACAGTCGTATCTCACCACCTGTTGAGAAAACACAAGTAAATATGCTACTGGCAAACCACTGACAGGTACCTCGGTAGTCACCTGGACATCCGTGCCCTGTGCAACCCGACACGCGGATTCCTCACCCCCAGCACGTGCACTCCACTGTTTTGTTTTTTAAAAAAGCCAAGTCTAGTGTCTGTATCAGGTGCAGGGCCTCTGAGTCGCCTGAACTTCCGTTAAGCTAAGCAATACCTCCTGAGCTTCCCTGGTGTCTCAGGTGGTAAAGAAGCTGCCAGTAATGCAGGAGGTTTGGGTTCAATTCGGGAAGAGAATAGCAACCCACTCCAGTACTCTTGCCTGGAAAATCCCACGGACGGAGGATCCTGGTCGGCTGCAGTTCATGGGGTCACAAAGAGTTGGCCACAACTGAGTGACTTTACTTCCACTTTTCAATGTGCATTAAAGGTTACTGAACTTTTTGTTCTTATTAATGATCATGTGATGTGCATCATAGTTTACTGAACTTTCCCTCTATTTTCTCTCAGATCAGCAATTTAAAATGAAATTATTCCTCAAAGTAGCCTGGAAGTGTTTTTCCTAATATTTGTTAGAATATAAAATATTCTCAAAGTGCTGTGCCTTCTCAATTCCCATGATCCCTACTGTGGCATATCTGAGCCTTCACATTCCCTGAGGCAGAGTCTGTATGCCCTCTGCCTCTACACACAGTCCCCAAAACTATTTGTATCCCTTACATGTTCTACATTTATTAGGCAACAGATACGCACGGTGCTCAGTACTTTGCTAACCAGTAAGGAACCCAAAGAGTAAGACTGACAGATAAAAAGTCAAGGCTGAATCACAAGGTTTACAATAATTACAGACAGTTTTATAAACTGCTGTTGTGGGTGTTTTTTCAGCTCACTTGTTTTGTTACAGTCTCTGCTTCAACTGTTCTTCTTGAGTTCCACTAACTTCAAGGCAGCCTGGATGCTTGCTCCCAGGAGAAGAGCCAGAAGTAGCAGACACAACTTTGAAAGTTAAAAAAACATCCCTTTATTAAAAAAAAAAAAAAGTTGCACTTTAATATGAAAATATTTTCTGAAAGATGTGCCTTGTTTATCCTATGGCTTTAGAAATAACTTTACCACATACCATGAATCATCAGAGGCACATATACTCCAGCTTGAGAAGCTTTAAAGGTGATCTACAAAAGAACTGCCATGAATATTTTATCAGAAGAGTTAGAACTCAAAAGAAAAGGAGGAAGTTAATCTTCCATCACTACATTAGGACTGGAGCATCAAGGGTACCACCTTAACAGTTTGGGAAAAATAATATATATATATATATTGATCCAAGAAAGAGCAGAGGTACAAAGGAAAAGTCACAAGGACGCTCTGCTGGGACCATTTAGATTTCAGTGTCCTCTTTCGAGTTGATTATCTGACCTTGGGAAAGTCTCCGCCTTTCTTAGTGTACTGTTCTCCCTCTGCTGGAGTAATTGCACCGTCCCTACCATCTTCTCGAGTTTCCATCCTATGATCTAAAAATGCCCTGAATTTCTTGTCATTTTATAGCACCCCACTTTGAACTAATGAACACAGTAGAGTGGCAAAGATCCCTAATGCCAAGCTCGCCACCAAAAATAGCTTCAGTAATGTAATTCTAAAATGTTTGACTGCCTGCAACTTTGAGGCTGCCACAAAAGGAAGAAACGAACCTTTATTGAGCTACTACAAGGTGCGAGTCATCGCATACCCCACAATGGGAAGGAAATGGCTGCACTTTGCTCCTTACAATCTATTTAGAACCAAAGTGGAATTACAGAAGAAACATTCCAAAACTGGGTAACAGCAACGGAAAAAACCAAATCTTGAAATTTAAAGTGATAGCGAACATGAGAAAGAATTAATGTTAGAAGTCTTTTGCAGAAGGCCAGTTTTTCACCTGGATTTTGGGGAAAATGATAACTAAGTAATAAAAAGAAGGAAGGGAAAGTAGATGTTGGAAAAGTAACAAAAAATGCACTTGAATTTGCAGCATAAGAATTTTTAATTAAGTAGTAGAATGAAGAAATTGGCAACATGGAGGCCATAGTTTAGCTCCTTAAGTGAGTCCACACGAAGTAAATAACACTCTCTAGTCAGAGGACATAAATCTATATTGAAAATCTACAAAAAAAACACATAAGTTCAAGCCAAGGACCACAAAAGATAGAAAGCATCCAAAGCACAACACTAGCTCCTAAGATATCCCTGATTTAGCAGAAGACTCAAAGCACCCAGACCTTGAAAGGTAAAAAAACTAAACTTTATAAGAAATCAAGACATCAAAATAAGACCTGTCTTGATATTTTACGAGACATTTCCAAATAAAGAATTTGAGTAATGAGACTACAACTCAGAAAAGAGAGAGATCAGTAAGCCAGCACCATGAGATTAAAAAAGAAGTGATCAGCGTGATGTCTGACCACCAGGAACTTATAATTTTCAAGCATCTACTTCACCAACACTTAGAAATGTTCCACCCCTCCCTTCCTCCTCAATACCCTTTTATTCCTATTTTCTGTTAACTGAGTGATGACGGCACTGCCATTTACATCAGCAGTGAGCATCTATTCTCATCTTCTGCTAAAACACTGGGTTTAAAAACATACAAAGGAGCAGCAGGAGACTTGAAAAAGACCAGCTTTATATATATGTATAAATTTATTTTTCTTTTTTATTCTGTGAAAGTCTAAAAACGGAAATCAGGGTAGAATCTAGGGAAGAGAAGGAGGGTGTAAGAATCACTCTCACATCTTTAATGCACTAGGCAAGACTGAATTGTCTTTATCTGTATATGAGCAAAGGGATACGGTTCTTCTTTCAAGTTCTCAGGGGCAGCAAGGATCGTTGCCAGGGTTGGATTTTCAAGTGGAGAAAGATGATTCCTAAGCTTATTTTGAAGCTGTCTACCTGAACATGGACTGTATTATTTAAGCAGGAAGGAAACTTGGAGATCCAAAGCTATTCTTTCTTCTTTTTCTCTATGTGAATCCCAAAGGTAGGAAATGTTGTGTTCAAAATCACAACTAGATGAAGATAAGCTTTGGGTGACACTTGAATTTTCAATGCTTAATACTTTGCTATTTCAATAAAATCAAGTGACAGATTTTTTTCCTTGAAATTTAATTCTAGGCAAGATTTTGATCTCACCCAAATGACTGATGTTTACAATCAATGGGCCTTGGTTTGGCCTTGTCTTAAGACAGAGTATAATGCTCAGATGAATATATCATATTTATTGCCTGCCAGACTGTCCCTTCCTTTACATGACTTCTGATTTTTAATGTTGATTTTTCAGTGTAATTTGTACTTTATCATAAAATAGTGGATATAGAAAATCTGGAAAATATGTCAGACTGGAAAGAAAAAACTTTCTATCTCATCACTCCTGTTAACTTTATTTGAACAACATTTCCATATATGCTTTTTAACTATTAGTATAAATGGCCTTGAAATAGTTTAAGAAGTAGGAACAGCTCCCTTTATGAATACGTTTCAGTTCAGTTCAATCACCCAGTCATGTCAGACTCTCTGTAACCCCATGGGCTGCAGCATGCCAGGCTTCCCTGTCCATCACCAACTCCTGGAGCTTGCTCAAACTCACTTCCATGGAGTCGGTGATGCCATCCAACCATCTCATCCTCTGTCATCCCCTTCTCCTCCCACCTTCAATCTTTCCCAGCATCAGGGTCTTTTCCAATGAGTCAGTTCTTCCCATCAAGTGGCCAAAGTACTGGTGTTTCAGCTTCAGCATCAGTCCTTCCAGCGAGTATTCAGGACTGATTTCCTTCAGGATGGACTGATTGGATCTCCTTGCAGTCCAAGGGACTCTCAAGAGCCTTCTCCAACACCACAGTTCAAAAGCATCTATTTGAGAGAGAGAACAAGATGGTGGAGGATTGGGTGAACAGAGTGCCTCTCTCTCCATGGATACATCAGGAGCACACCCTCAGACACAGAAGTGCACGCAGAACACCAGCTGAGACCAGACAGGGGGACCTGACCAGCGGAAAAGAAAATAAGGAACCACGCAAAACTTGGTAGGATGAAGGAGCTGGGGAAAAACAGTAGAGTTGGTAGGACTGGACCTGCCCTCGGCAGGTGGGGGAACTGAAGCAGGGGTCTGATCCCCACGTGGGGGCAATTGTCTGATCAGAGGAGAAACATTAAGGCTGAGAGTGAAACAGCTGAGCTGTGGCAGCCTAAATGGAAGGAGAATGAGACAGTCCTTGACGCAGCCATACATACCCTGGACAGGGACACAGGTGCCCTAGAAGGGGCAGTGGCTGGGAACTGAAGTTTAGGGGCTGTGGAGCAGTTTCAGGGTGAAGGCTAGGGAGAAAGACTGGCCAAAGAGGCCATCTGATCACCAGCTACAAGAGGCTCGAAAAAAGGATTCTGATAGGGACATAACCCCTGCGGTGGAGGCAGTCCATGTCCCTGCAAGCCAAGCAGCTGCACCACCTTCACACTCAACCTCACAGGGGCAGAGCTGCCACAGGCAAAAGAAGTCTTGCGTCTGGGCACGCAGGGTCCCTTCGGTCGTGTCCAACTCTGCGACCCCGTAGCCTGGGGCCTGCCAGTCTTCTCTGTCAGGGAGGGGGTTCTCCAGGAAAGAACACTGGAGTGTGTTGGCCAATACTGCTGCCATGCCCTTCTAGAGCACGGTATTTCCTGCTGCCCTAGCTGCCAACTCCCCTGAGGACCTGGTGCTGCCAGAACCCCTGTGACCCAACAGCTGCACCACCTCCACACCTTGCCCTCACTGGGGCACACCCAGGTCCTCCAGGGCAGCCGCAGGAGCAAACCCCAGTGGACGAACCACTGCAGATGTGGAAATAAAACCCAGCTGAAACCCAGGGGCAGTGTGACTAAAAAGCAGAGGCAGTGAAATGCTACACAAGTGAAGGAACAAACTAGAAACATAGAGTCCAAATAAATGAAGAGGAAATAGGCAAACTACCTGAAAAGTATTCAGAATAATGATAGTAAAGATGATCAAAAACCTTGAAAACAGAATGGAGAAAATGTAAGAATCAATTCACAAAGACCTAGAAGCATGAAAGAATAAACATATAGAGACAAACAACACAATTGCTGAAATTAAAAATAGTCTAGAAGTAATCAATAGCAGATTATCTGAAGCAGAAGAATGAATCAGTAAGCTGGAAGATAAACCGGTGGAAGTAACTTCTGAAGAGTAGAATAAAGTAAAAAGAAGGAAAAGAACTGAGGACAGTCTCAGAGACCTCTGGGATAATATAAAACACACCAACATTCAAATTATAGGGAGTCCCAGAAGAAGAAGAGAAAAAGGAATGGTAAGAGAACATTTTTGAAGAGATTATAGTTGAAAATTTCCCTAACATAGAAAAGCAAATAGTCAATCAAGAGGCACAGAGTTCCATACAGGATAAACCCAAGGAGACACATACTAATCAAACTAACAAAGACTAAACACAAAGAAAGAATATTAAAAGCAGCAAGAGAGAAGCAACAAGTAACATACAAGGGAAACCCCATATGCTTAACAGCTGATCTTCCAGCAGAAACTCTACAGGCCAGACAGGAATGGGAGGATATATTTAAAGTACTGAAAGGGAAAAATCTACAGCCAAGATTACTGTACCCAGCAAGGATCTCATTGAAATTGATGGAGAAATCAAAAGCTTTTCAGACAAGCTAAAGTTAAGAGAATTCAGTACCACCAAACCAGCTTTATAACAAATGTTAAAGGAACTTATATAGTCAAGAAATACAACAGAAGAAAAAAGATCTACAAAGGCTGGTGCACTGGGACGGCCCAGAGGGATGGTATGGGGAGGGAGGAGGGAGGAGGGTTCGGGATGGGGAACACATGTATACCTGTGGCAGATTCATTTTGATATTTGGCAAAACTAATACAATTATGTAAAGTTTAAAAATAAAATAAAATTAGAAAAAAAATAAATCCCAAATAATTAAGAAAATAGCAATAGGAACATATATATTAATAATTAATTTAAATGTAAATGGATTAAATGCTCCAACCAAAAGACACAGACTGGCTGAATGGATACAAAACCAAGACCCATATATACACTGTCTACAAGAAACCAAATAAAGACCTAAAGACACATATAGACTGAAAGTGAGAGGATGGAAAAATATATTGCATGCAAATGGGAAGTAAAAGAAAGCTGGAGTAGCAATCCTCATATGAGACAAAATAGATCTTAAATAATATTACAAGAGATAAGGAAGGACACTACATAATGATCAAGGGATCAATCCAAGAGGAAGACATAACAATTGTAAATATCTATGCACCCAACATAGGAGCACCTCAATACATAAGACAAACACTAACAGACGTAAAAGGAGAAATTGGCGGTAACACAATAAGAGTAGGAGACTTTAACACCCCACTCATGCCAATGGACAGATCATCAAAACAGAAAATTAATAAGGAAACACAAGTCTTAGATGATACAGTAGATGAGATGGATCTCATTGATATCTTCAGGGCATTCCATCCAAATGCAGAAGAATACACCTTCTCAAGTGCACATGGAACATTCTCCAGGATAGACCACATCTTGGGTCACAAATCAAACCTCAGTAAATTTAAGAAAATTGAAATTATATCAAGCATCTTCTCCAACCACAACACTATGAGACTAGACATCAATTACAAGAAAAAACTGCAAGAAACACAAACACGTGGAGATTAAACAATACGTTTCTAAATAACCAACAGGTTACTGAGGAAATCAAAAGGGAAATAAAAATTTCTAGAAAAAATGACAATGCAAACAGGACAACTCAAAACCTATGGGATGCAGCAAAAGCAGTTCTGAGAAGGAAGTTTATAGCAGCACAATCCTACCTCAAGAAACAAGAAAAACATCAAATTGACAACCTAACTTTACACCTAAAACAACTGCAAAAAGAAGAACAACAAAAAACTAAAATTGATAGTAGGAAAGATATCATAAAAATATGAGCAAAAATAAACAAAAAAGAAATGAAAGGAACAATAGTAAGGATGAATAAAACTAAAAGCTGGTTCTTTGAGAAGTCAAACAAAATTGACAAACGTTTAGCCAGACACATCAAGAGAAAAGAGAGAAGAATCAAACCAACAAAATTAGAAATGAAAGAAAGAGAGGTTACAACAGACAATGCAGAAATACAAAGGATTATAAGAGACTATTATGAACAACTATATGGCAATAAAATAGATAACTTGGAAGAAATGGACAGATTCTTAGAAAAATTCAATCTTCCAAGACTGAACCAGGGAGAAATAGAAATTATGAACAACCCAATTACAAGCACTGAAATTGAAGCTGTGATAAAAAAAAATCTCCCAAAAACAAAAGCGAGGACTAGATGGCTTCACAGGAGAATTCTATCAAACATCTAGAGAAGAGCTAATGCTTTTCCTTCTAAAACTCTTCCAAAAAATTGCAGAGGAAGAAACACTTTCAAACTCATTCTATGAGGCCATCATCACCCTGATACCATAACCAGACAAAGACAACACAAAAAAAGAAAACTATAGGCCAGTATCCCTGATGAACATAGATGCAAAAGTCCTCAATAATATTTTAGCAAATAGAATTCAGCAACATATCAAAAAGCTCATACACCATGATCAAGTTCGGTTTATTCCAGGGATGCAAAGATTCTTCAATATATGCAAATCAATCAATGTGCTACACCATATTAACAAACTGAAAGATAAAAAATAATTGATAATCTAAATAGATGCAGAAAAGGCCTTTGACAAAATTCAGCACCCATTTATGATTAAAACTCTTCAAAAAATGGTCATAGAAGGAACCCACCTCAACATAGTAAAGGCCATATATGATAAGCCTACAGCAAACATTATTCTCAATGGTGAAAAACTGAAAGCACTCCCCCTAAGACCAGGAACAAGACAAGGGTGTCCATTTTCCCCACTATTATTCAATATAGTTCTGGAAGTCCTAGCTACAGCAATCAAAGCAGACAAAGAAATAAAAGGAATCCAGATTGGAAAAGAAGAGATAAAGCATTCCCTGTTTGCAGATGACATAATACTGTACAAACAAAACCCTAAAGAAAGTATCAGAAAATTAATAGAGCTAATCAGTGAATTTAGGAAAGTTGCAAGATACAAAATCAATACACAGAAATCACTTGCATTTCTATATACTAACAATGAAAAATCAGAAAGAGCAATTAAGGAATCAACCCCATTCACCACTGCAGCAAAAATACCTAGGAATAAACTTACCTAAGGAGACAAAGGAGAAGGCAATGGCACCCCACTCCAGTACTCTTGCCTGGAAAACCCCATGGATGGAGGAGCCTGGTAGGCTGCAGTCCATGGGGTCGCTAAGTCAGACATGACTGAGCAACTTCACTTTCACTTTTCACTTCCATGCTTTGGAGAAGGAAATGGCAACCCACTCCAGTGTTCTTGCCTGGAGAATCCCAGGGACGGGGGAACCTGGTGGGCTGCCGTCTACGGGGTCACACAGAGTCGGACACGACTGAAGTGACTTAGCAGCAGCAAGGAGACAAAATAACTATACACAGAAAATAATAAGACATTTAATTAATAATAATGAAAGAAATCAAAGATGACATAAACAGATGGAGAGATATTCCATGTTCCAGGGTAGGAAGAGTCAATATTGTGAAAATGACTATACTACCAAATGCAATCTACAGATTCAATGCAATCCCTATCAAATTACCAATGGCATTTTTCACAGAATCAAAACAAAAAATCTTACAACTCATATGGAAACACAGAAGACCCGAATAGCCAAAGCAGTCTTGAGAAAGAAGAACGGAGCTGGAGAAATCACCCTTCCTGATGTCAGATTATACTACAAAGCTACAGTCATCAAGACAGTACAGTTCTGACAGAAAAACAGAAATATAGACAAATGGAACAAGATAGAAAGCCCAGAAATAAACCCACACACCTATGGGTCCCTTATTTTTGACAAACGAGGCAAGAATATACAATGGGGCAAAGACAGCCTCTTCAATAAATGGTGCTGGGAAAACTGGACATCTACATGTAAAGAATGAAATTAGAACAATTCTTACCACCATACACAAAGATAAAGTCAGAATGGATTGAACACCTAAATGGAAGACCAGAACTATAAAACTCTTAGAAGAAAACATAGGCAGAACACTAGATGACATAAATCAAAGCAAGATCCTCTATGATCCATCTCCTAGAGTAATGGAAATAAAAACAAAAATAAATAAGTGGGACCTGAGTAAACTTAAAAGCTTTTGCACAGCAAAGGAAACTGTGAGCAAGGTGAAAAGACAACCCTCTGAATGGTGGAAAATAATAGCAAATGAAACAACTGGCCAAGGGTTAATTTCCAAAATATACAAGCAACTCATACAACTCAATACCTGAAAAACAACCCAATCAAAAAGTGGGAAAAAGACCTAAACAGACATTTCTTCAAAGAACACATAGAGATGGCTAACAAAGACATGAAAAGGTGCTGAACATTTTTCATTCTTCAGTTCAGTTCAGTCGCTCAGTCGTGTCCGACTCTTTGTGACCCCATGAATCGCAGCACGCCAGGCCTCCCTGTCCATCACCAACTCCCGGAGTTCACTCAGACTCACATCCATCGAGTCAGTGATGCCGTCCAGCCATCTCATCCTCTGTCGTCCCCTTCTCCTCCTGCCCCCAATCCTTCCCAGCATCAGAGTCTTTTCCAATGAGTCAACTCTTCGCATGAGGTGGCCAAAGTACTGGAGTTTCAGCTTTAGCATCATTCCTTCCAAAGAAATCCCAGGGCTGATCTCCTTCAGAATGGACTGGTTGGATCTCCCTGCAGTCCAAGGGACTCTCAAGCATCTTCTCCAACACCACAGTTCAAAAGCATCAATTCTTCGGCGCTCAGCCATCTTCACAGTCCAACTCTCACATCCATACATGACCACTGGAAAAACCATAGCCTTGACTAGACGGACCTTTGTTGGCAAAGTAATCTCTCTGCTTTTGAATATGCTATCTAGGTTGGTCATAACTTTCCTTCCAAGGAGTAAGCATCTTTTAATTTCATGGCTCCAATCACCATTTTGGAGCCCCCAAAAATAAAGTCTGACAGTGTTTCCACTGTTTCCCCATCTATTTGCCATGAAGTGATGGGACCAGATGCCATGATTTTAGTTTTCTGAATGTTGAGCTTTAAGCCAATTTTTTCACTCTCCTCTTTCACCTTCATCAAGAGGCTTTTTAGTTCCTCTTCACTTTCTGCCATAAGGGTGGTGTTATCTGCATATCTGAGGTTATTGATGCTGCTGCTGCTAAGTCGCTTCAAGTCTTGTCCGACTCTGTGCGACCCCATAGACGGAAGCCCACCAGGCTCCCCTGTCCCTGGGTTTCTCCAGGCAAGAGCACTGGAGTGGGATGCCGTTTCCTTCTCCAATGCATGAAAGTGAAAAGTGAAAGTGAAGTCGCTCAGCTGTGTCCAACTCTTCGCGACCCCATGGACTGCAGCCTACCAGGCTCCTCCACCCATGGGATTTTCCAGGCAAGAGTACTGGAGTGGGGTGCCATTGCCTTCTCCAGAGGTTATTGATACTCAGTCATAAAAAGGAATGCATTTGAGTCAGTTCTAATGAGGTTGATGAACCTAGAGCCTATTATACAGAGTGAAGTGAATCAGAAATAGAAAGATAAATATCATATTCTAACACATATCTATGGAATTTAGAAAAAATGGTACTGAAGAATTTATTTACAGGGCAGCAATGGAGAAACAGACATAGAGAATAGACTTATGGACATGGGGAGAGGGGAGGAGAAGGTGAGATGTATGCAGAGAGTAACATGGAATCTTACATTACCATATGTAAAACAGATACCCAACGGGAATTTGCTGTATGGCTCAGGAAACTCAAACAGGGGCTGTGTATCAACCTAAAGGGGTATGATGGGGAGGGAGGTTCAAAACAAAGGGGATATATGTCTACCTGTGGCTGATTCATGTTGAGTTTTGACAGAAAACAGCAAAGTTCTGTAAAGCAGTTCAGTTCAGTTCAGTTCTGATGGGCAGGGCCATGTTCAGTAAATCTTTAATCCAATTTTTCTGTTGATGCATGTGGCTCTGTTCCCTCCCTGTAGCTTGACCTGAAACCAAACTATGGTGGAGGTAATGAAGATAATGTCAACCTCCTTCAGAAGGAGCAGTGCCCCTGACCCTGCAGCAGGCCAGGGCTTATTTTATAAAATAAATAAGTTTATTAAATGATAGGCTTATTTTATTAAATAAGAATAGTACCACCTTACACTTCATGAATATCCACCCATCTGTAATATGGATAATTCCTTTAGTTTAATAGGCATCCAACAAATGGAGCCCTCCTTTTTAAAAATCCACATGTCATAGAGAGATGGGGATCCTAATGAAGGACAGCACCACCTTGAATTCTTAGTGAATGGTTATAGATTTAATGAATATTCTATAAGTTTAAATTTATGTGACTTAAGGAATATACATTATTATTAAGTACCTGTTTGCTAATTTGAACAGAGAGGTTTGGATCACCTACCAAGCCCTCCCTTCATTTCTTGCATGTAAATGAACAATCCAGGAAAATTATGAAAAGCACTCAGAATATTCTTTGAAGTTCAAATTCCTGTGATTTGTAGATCAATAAATCAAAAGTGAACGCCCACATCCAGATCCTGCTTTCAGGATATCAATCAACAAGGGGAAGTACAAGAGAAAGTACAAAAGAAATTGTAATGAAAGTCCTACAGTTACTGTTGACTCTTGCTTCAGGGAAGGGCCTGTTTTAGAAAAATTTCACTCACCCATTCATTTATTCCTCATTCATTAAACAGTTAGAAATACATCATCTACGCCAAATAGCCTTAAATAAAAGATTGTATAAGCTAATCTCCTTAAGATAAACTTTAAAGAGCTTAGTGTCAGGTATAAGAGACAGAGGGATAAACTGACAGATAGCAAACCATGTAATCAGATCAGATCAGTCGTTCAGTCGTGTCAGACTCTTTGCGACCCCATGAATCGCAGCACGCCAGGCCTCCCTGTCCATCACCAACTCCCGGAGTTCACCCAGACTCACGTCCATCGAGTCAGTGATGCCATCCAGCCATCTCATCCTCTGCCGTTCCCTTCTCCTCCTGCCCCCAATCCCTCCCAGCATCAGAGTCTTTTCCAATGAGTCAACTCTTCGCATGAGGTGGCCAAAGTACTGGACTTTCAGCTTTAGCATCATTCCTTCCAAAGAAATCCCAGGGCTGATCTCCTTTAAAATGGACTGGTTGGATCTCCTTGCAGTCCAAGGGACTCTTAAGAGTCTTCTCCAACACCACAGTTCAAAAGCATCAATTCTTCAGCGCTCAGCCTTCTTCACAGTCCAACTCTCACATCCATACATGACCATAGGAAAAACCATAGCCTTGACTAGACGAACCTTAGTTGGCAAAGTAATGTCTCTGCTTTTGAATATGCTATCTAGGTTGGTCATAACATTCCTTCCAAGGGGTAAGTGTCTTTTAATTTCATGGCTGCAGTCACCATCTGCAGTGATTTTGGAGCCCCCCAAAATAAAGTCTCTCGCTGTTTCCACTGTTTCCCCATCTACTTCCCATGAAGTGATGGGACCAGATGCCATGATCTTCGTTTTCTGAATGTTGAGCTTTAAGCCAACTTTTTCACTCTCCACTTTCACCTTCATCAAGAGGCTTTTTAGTTCCTCTTCACTTTCTGCCATAAAGGTGGTGTCATCTGCATATCTGAGTGCAGGGAGTGAGCTCCGCCCCTGGCAAAGGTCTTGAGGAAGGAGGCTTGGCATATGCAAAGGCGGGATCAAGCCTCCGGAGTCCCCCTGGAAATTCTCGAGCATCTACCCCCAAAACCAGAGTCTGCCTACTTTCTGCTTTGTGCTTTCACCTACACCTCTGACTTTATGGGGGGCTGTCCCCCACTACCTCTCTCTGAAAAAAGAGTTAGCTTATAGCCCCAGTTAATAATTCCTGGGTGTGACAGTGTTTTAACCTACAAACTCCTTTGGAAATCCTCTAGCCTGCCTGAATAGGTTTTTCTGGCCACATGTGATTGTTCAGAGCCTCCCAACTGTGAGAGGCAGGAGATGTTCTAAACTGTCTAAACACAGATTCTTTTGAGTAGTTAAAAGATTGATTAGAAATTGTATTGGTGAAGGGATTTTCACTTGCTGGGCCAATGTTTGCTGCTAAGTCTCCATATCCCTTACCTGCTGTGTCCCTGGCAGTGTATTGATTAATATAATCAGTGTAAGTAGTAGCTTTAATGTTTGTAACCTGGGACCCTTGAGTTAATTCTTTTTCTTGTTATAGCCCACCACACCTTTGCTCTGTAGGAATGCAACTTTATCTAATGCTTTTGGAGGGTGGCGCTTGACTTATCACCTTTAGAGAAAAATAAGTTTTCTGAAGAAAGGGTCTTAAAATGTTAACAGGCCTCTGGGCCAGAAGATGATGCAAATCACCAAAGCTTTTGCATATGATAAGTTTGCAGGAAGAAAGCCTGGCTTGCTGCCTGACTCTACCCCTTCCCCCATTATCCTCTATGCATAACTTAAGGTATAAAAACTACTTTGGAAAATAAAGCGCGGGCCTTGTTCACCGAAACTTGGTCTCACCTTGTTGTTCTTTCTCTTACCTTCTGGCTGAATTATTCAGCCTCTTTTCTCCACTGAATTTCCTCACTGAGCTATCCTTATTCTATTACTCTTTATATCCTTAATTAACATTTAATTAAGCATTTGTTTCCTGATCCTCGCCGACGCCGTCCCCGCTTCGAATTCCCTGGATCCACCAGGGCTGGACCCCGGCATCTGAGGTTATTGATATTTCTCCCAGCAATCTTGATTCCAGCTTGTGTTTCTTCCAGTCCAGTGTTTCTCATGATGTACTCTGCATATAAGTTAAACAGGGTGACTATATACAGCCTTGACGTACTCCTTTTCCTATTTGGAACCAGTCTTTGTTCCATGTCCAGTTCTAACTGTTGCTTCCTGACCTCCATACAAATTTCTCAAGAGGCAGATCAGGTGGTCTGGTATGCCCATCTCTTTCAGAATTTTCCACAGTTTATTGGAAATAATCCACACAGTCAAAGGCTTTGGCATAGTCAATAAAGCAGAAATAGATGTTTTTCTGGAACTCTCTTGCTTTTTCCATGATCCAGCAGATGTTGGCAATTTGGTCTCTGGTTCTAAAACCAGCTTGAACATCAGGAAGTTCAAGGTTCAGGTATTGCTGAAGCCTGGCTTGGAGAATTTTGAGCATTACTTTACTAGCGTGTGAGATGAGTGCAGTTGTGTGGTAGTTTTAGCATAGTGAAATGATTAAGATAATAATTAGGATCACCAACTTGTATCCTTTCAACAGGTGTTTCTGTGTCATGATGTGCTGGAGCCCATGTTAGCCACTGGGAATACAATGGTGAACAGCACTGGATACTGTCCAAATCACCTTTTTCGGTTGCATCACTTACTCCTCACAATTGCCCTGTGAAATGTACACTATTATCATTCCCGTGATACTCAGAAAAGATAAATAAGTCACCCAGAAATACACAGGTAATACTAGGTCAGATCATATTCAACAACTGATGTACAGCTCTTGTGACATCTAACAGCTCTCTTTTAAGTGGCATCCAAATTCAGCTGGAGTAGAAAGTAGGTTTAGATATGGTGGTCATGCCCAGGAAGTTTGGGAAGCACCTTCCAGTAACTGAGGATAATATAATCAAAGTCACAGCCTCTAGAAGGCCACTCTACATTTTGGAAACTTCTAAGAATTTGGGACTCTTTGAATATAACATGTGAAGATGATAATAAATGTGCTTTGAGAGCTGAGCTGAGCTCAAACAAAGACCTTTGACTTTATTCCACAGGTAGCAAGATAAGTGACATGATCACATTTACCTTTTGGTGGGTCATGTCAGCCTGGAGTGCAGAGAAAGGATTCAGGAAGAAAAAACTTCAGGTCAGGAGAGCACTGCAGGGGTTTCCACAAGGGGTGCTGTGCTGTGCTCACTCAGTCACGTCTGATGCTTGTGACCCCGTGGACTGCAGCCCGCCAGGTTCCTCTGTCCACGGGGATTCTCCAGGCAAGAATACTGGAGTGGGTTGCCATGCCCTCCTCCAAGGGATCTTCCTGACCCAGGGATCGAACCCAGGTCTCCAGCATTGCAGGCAGATTCTTTAACATCTGAGCCACTAGGGAAGCCCCCCTACAAGGGATGGCAGAGCCCTAAAGTAGGGCATTGACTGGATGGAAAAGTTAGAGATTCTTCAGAATACAGTTGGGATCCCACTTAAGGGGTTAAGGATCTGAAGGATGTTGGGAATAAGGTATAAGAAGGATGCCTTTCTAGAGTCTCACATAGATTAGCTGACAGGAAGGATAAGAGTTCACGTGGGAGGAACATTCAAGGGGTGAAGTAAAGCTTGACACTGTTAGTCAGAAGCTCAGAGGAGAGTCCTGGGCTTCAGATAGAGATATGGAAGGTATCCTCCTAGAACATGTATTTAAAGTATGACAAGAATTGAGATGTAGAAGTTTAGTGGTCCAGTTCATGGAATCTTGACGAACACTAGGAATGGGTGAAGGAAGAGAGTCTTTTGAAGAATACTGAACATTTAGCAGGGAAGCATCTTTTTGTCCAAGAAAATAATGTTTGCTGTCTTAGAAACTTATGAAGTAGGGAGTTTTAAGAAGGAATTTGTTGACAGAATCAAATGCAGCAAAAAAAAAAAAATCAGGGATATAAGGATGGAAAATGGGCATTAGTTTAAAAAAGCAGGTCATTGATGACTTCAAAAGAGAGTAGAATGGTTGAAGATGAATCCAGTTTATAGAGGGTTGAGGAGGGAATAAGGAAGTAAGAGAGCAGTCCTGCTGGTTATAGACTAATTTTCAGGAAACCTGCCTAAGAAGGAAATGCAAGGATTGACGAGGTCAAGGGAGGCTATTTCTTAGAATCAGAGAGTCTGGATTAGGTTATCAGAAAGAGCTAGTAGGGAGGGAAAACAAAGATATAAGAAAGTCTTGAGAAAGAGCAAGATTCTAGACTATGAAAAAAGTATAGGTGGCTGTATGATGCTACGGACAAGAACACATAATACCCTGGCAGCAAAGAAAAGATGGTGGAATGGAAGCAGGTATAAATTCACTGGCAGATGAGACAGCAGGAAATGGAGGGTGTTCATCGTGAAGGTCTGATGAGACTGGGTGGCAGCCTTTGCTGTAGGAGGCCTGAGCAGAGTGTTGGAGAGTCGGAGTAGACACTGAGGGGCACAAAGTTTCCTGTGCAGAACATCCTCAAGGCAAGGGAGAGATGAGGCTATCTAATACATGAGTAAAGCCAATATTAACTCCAGGTTCACTTCCTGCCCTCCCAAAGAGGCTCACATTCATTGAATGGCAAAAAGATATGGGTTGTATTCTTGGCCATGTGACTTGGCAACTGTGAAGATTTACTCTAGTTGAGGATGCTATTGCTGTGCTAAGTCACTTCAGTTCAGTTCAGTCGCTCAGTCATGTCCGACTCTTTGCGACTTCAGTCATGTCCAAATCTTTGTGACAATTTGGACTGCAGCCCACCAGGCTTATCAGTCCATGGGATTCTCCAGGCAAGAATACTGGAGTGGATTGCCATGCTCTCCTCCAGGGGATTGTCCTGGCCCAGGGCTCTATCCTGTCTCTTGTATTGCAGGCAGAATATTTTTTACTGTTTGAGCCACTAGGGAAGCCTCTACATAAGCATCACACAGTATTTCCTCAGCTTTGTCTGGCTTCAGCTTTGTTTTGGTTACTCCACGTTTATGGCAGGCTCATGCCTGTACCTACAGGGCAAGTGTTAAGGTTTCAGTGGGAGCGATGCTGAAGGTGACCTTTGGGTTGAGTTCAGTTGGTGAGGAAAGTTATAAGGTGGTCATCTGAGATACAGGTAACACACTGTAAAAGAGAAGGAGGCCTGAAGGAGAGCGGTTCATTCTGGAAACTGAACACAACTCAGCATGGATCCGGGGCAGGATGATGCAGGCTCCAGACCACCACGTGTGCTGGCAGATGAGGCTGCAGGTCTGTGCAGAGGTCAGTGGCAGATAATTGGCCCCCATAGGAGAGGGGATGAAATTTTGCTTGTCTTCTAAAATATAGGGGTTTTAAGGAGGGGACCATATGATTAATTCTTATTATAGAAAAACTTTATGCTAGCTGCAGAACAAAGGATCAAATAAAGAAGAATAGTTTTTATGCAGGATGACCAGCTGGGGAAATCATCCTAGTGAAAAACTCTGACTATATCAACCAGGAGGCTGACAGGAGAAAATGCAGAAACGATTTCACAGATGCGATGGCTCAAAGGCAGAGATGAGTGGTAGATGACTGGGCTGTAGGAGAGGATGCTTTAGATTGGTTTTCGGATTGCAGTTGGGCTAATGGTGAATCAGAGCTGAAGAGGGGAAAGGCAAAGGAAAAGTAGATGCTGGAGGAAGGCAGTGGGAAATAAATGATGCTTTTTTTTTTTTCTGTTTAAGATACATTGTCAGCAGTAGAATCTAGCAAATATGCTCATGGGTCTCTCTTCTCAGGAAACCTCCCACCCTGATGTGTCCAGGTCAGTTCAGATCCTTTGAGAAGCAGACACTAAGACAGGGTTAGATGTGCAAGGCAGGGAGGGTCTTCAGACTGTGATGCAAAGTTGATACCCCTGAAAGAACAGGAAGGCAGGATGATGGGTAGGAAGTGGGATACATAATTGAGTGTCCACCGAGATATGAGGGATCCCAGAGCAAAGATTACCTGTTAGGAGAGTCCCACATTGGGCACCGTTGGCCAAGCTGTAATTCTTGCATACTGTTGGCCATTGGCAGGTAGTAGTTCTGAGTGAGCCTGGTTCAGCATGGAGAAAGTGGCCGATCTAGCATAAGAGCTAGATGCTGTCACCAGTGATGCTCCTCCCAGCAGACACTCTAAAGAGGGCACCCGACTGGCACACTTCCTGGCACCAAATATCTGCCCAGAGCTCCTTTTCTTCCAACACCATGCTTGGATTGCTTTCTCTGTTTTCTTACATTCTGTATTTGTCTATTTGACATCCATTCATCACAGGGCCAATGATATTGACCATATTTTCTTACTTTCTGTATTTCTGATACTCTGATACTTGGGGGCCTTACAAACTCTAGGGAGACTGCCCTTCCCAGGGCTCAGTTCAGTTCAGTTCAGTCGCTCAGTCGTGTCCGACTCTTTGCGATCCCATGGATCACAGCACTCCAGGCCTCCCTGTCCATCACCAACTCCCAGAGCTTGCTCAAACTCACGTCCATCGAGTGGGTGATGCCATCCAACCATCTCATCCTCTGTCGTCCCCGTCTCCTCCCGCCTTCCATCTTTCCCAGCATCAGGGTCTTTTCAAATGAGTCAGTTCTTCACATCAGGTGGCCAAAGTATTGGAGTTTCAGCTTCAGCACCAGTCCTTCCAATGAACATTCAGGACTTATTTCCTTTAGGATGGACTGGTTGGATCTCCTTGCAGTCCAAGGGACTCTCAAGAGTCCTCTCCAACACCACAGTTCAAAGCATCAATTCTTCGGCGCTCAAGCTTTCTTTATGGTCCAAGTCTCACATCCATACATGACTACTGGAAAAACCATAGCTTAGACTAGACGGACCTTTGTTGGCAAAGTAATGTCTCTGCTTTTCAATATGCTGTCTAGGTTGGTCATAACTTTTCTTCCAAGGAGCAAGAGTCTTTTAATTTCATGGCTGCAGTCACCATGTGCAGTGGTTTTAGAGCCCCCCAAAATAAAATCAGCCACTGTTTCCGCTGTTTCCCCATCTATTTGCCATGAAGTGATGGGACTAGATGCCATGATCTTAGTTTTCTGAACAATGAGTTTTAAGCCAACTTTTTCACTCTCCTCTTTCACTTTCATCAAGAGGCTTTTTAGTTCCTCTTCACTTTCTGCCATAAGGGTGGTGTCATCTGCATATCTGAAGTTATTGATATTTCTCCTGGCAATCTTGATTCCAGCTTGTGCTTCTTCCAGCCCAGCGTTTCTCATGATGTACTCTGCATAGAAGTTAAAGAAGCAGGGTGACAATATACAGCCTTGACGGACTCCTTTTCCTATTTGGAACCAGTCTTTGTTCCATGTCCAGTTCTAACTGTTGCTTCCTGATCTGCATATGGATTTCTCAGGAGGCAGGTCAGGTGGACTGGTATTCCCATCTCTTTCAGGATTTTCCACAGTTTATTGTGATCCAGGCAGTCAAAGGCTTTGGCATAGTCAATAAAGCAGAAATAGGTGTTTTTCTGGAACTCTCTTGCTTTTTGGATGATCCAACGGATGTTGGCAATTTGATCTCTGGATCCTCTGCCTTCTTTAAATCCATCTTGAATATCTAGAAGTTCATGGTTCACATACTGCTGAAGCCTGGCTTGGAGAATTTTAAGCATTACTTTGCTAACATGTGAGATGAGTACAATTGTGCGGTAGTTTGAGCATTCTTTGGCATTGCCTTTCTTGGGGATTGGAATGAAAACTGACCTTTTCCAGTCCTGTGGCCACTGCTGAGTTTTCCAAATTTGCTGGCATATTGAGTTCAGCACTTTGACAGCATCATGTTTTAGGATTTGAAATAGCTCAACTAGAATTCCACCACCTCCACTAACTTTGTTTATAGTGATGTTTCCTGATGCCCACTTGACTTCGCATTCCAGGATGTCTGGCTCTAGGTCAGTGATCACACCATCGTGATTATCTGGATCGTGAAGATCTTTTTTGTACAGTTCTTCGGTGTATTCTTGCCACCTCTTCTTAATATCTTCTGCTTCTGCTTCCCAGGGCTGACTAATCCCTAAAGATAATGATAACTATGAGTGTGCTTTTTATAGGAAAACCAACCAGTCTCAGGCTTATATCACCAACCACCTCCTTATCTAAGTCTCACGCTCTAAGCTAATATTTCCCCTGCTCTCAATCATCTGGGGGCCAGGTACCATGTAACTTAAAGCCAAAGAAAAAGGCCCTCAGAATTTCCTAAACTAGCCAGTCCTAAATTGCTCAGCCTGTCCTGCCTTGTCCTCCTCAGAGAGGCTCCAGGAGCGGCTGTGGCCTGAGCCCACTCTCCACGTCTGACTGCAAGCTGCTGCTCCTCCTGGGAGCTGTCAGTCACCTCACAGGTCCTCTCCAGTGGCACCGACCTCTGCCTGTTGTCTCTCAGTCTGGAGCACGGTAACTTGAGAGTAGCCTCTGCTCACTGCAGCTAAAGAAAACCCTCGCAGCAAGGAAGACCCAGCACAGCCAAAAACAAAACAAGTAAAAGTTTTTTTTAAAAAACATTGATTTTCCTTCTGAGCTCTGGAACCATTCATGTTTAGAAGTAAAAGCTCAGAAGCCATGGGTTGTGACAGGTTATTATATATGAATGTGTTCTTAGTTATTCCCTCATCCAGGGGATCTTCCAAACCCAGGGATCGAACCCAGGTCTCCCACATTGCAGGCAGATTCTTTACCAGCTGAGCCACAAGGGAAGCCTGTTCTTAGTTAATAAGACCACATATTACAACAGTCAGTCAACAGTATTTATTGTCAATAAAGGACTGAATTAGGTGTGCTAGAATACCAAAAATGGGCCTTCCCAGGTCGTTCAGTGGTAAAGCATCCGCCTGCAACGCAAGAGGCACAGGAGACTTGGGTTCAAGCCCTGGGTCGCGAAGATCTCCTGGAGGAGGAAACGGCAAACCACTCCAGTATTCTTGTCTGGGAAATCCCTTGGACAGAGAAACCTGATGGGCTACAGTCCATGGGGTCACAAAGATTCAGACACGACTGAGCAAGAGCATGCACACACAGAGACACAGAATACCAAAAAAGAAGAAATACTTAACAGACGACAATAATAATCCTTTACGACACATGCCACTTGTTATAGGCTTCAAAGATTTTGCACAAATATTTTTTTCTACCCAGTGGAGTAGGTAGGAAAAGTATTATCCTCACTTTACAGGTGAGGAAATGGAAACTCATAAAGATTAAGCGAGTTGCCCAAGGTCACAGGAAAATTACAAAGGGGATGGTGGTAAAGTCACATCTAGAACAGACACTTCTGAGTAGACGCTCTTTTATACCAGTCTCTTAATTAAAATACTTACTTCTCTTGAGGGCTAAAATTCTTGTTGCCAGAAAAAGTTTAAGAATATTTTCAAAGCCTATAGTCAAACACATGAACATATAAGAAGCATTTGTCTGTATGAGTGCTATGGTCTAGAAAACGTGCCTGAAGACCTAAAATCATCAAACAGGTACGGGGGTTTCTAAAGCCCCTTGCAGTCTCATCCAGACTGAAAAAACAGCATGGAGCACAGGGGAGATGCTGGTTCAAAACCTCAGGAGCTCCCAAAATGAAACCGGAAACTGGCCCCAAAACGGGCATAGGCGGAGACCAAAGAAAGAGGCAGATCCCTCCAGCTGGGTGGATGAGAGGCGAAATAAGCATGAGAACTTACATACAAGGCTTGTTTAGAGTGGCTGCAAGACAGCAGAACCTCATACTCGCCCACCAGAACCTTGGATATTTATACAGAGGCCCTAATGGGGTTCGGACTTCCCTGGTGGCTCAGACGGTAAAGCGTCTGCCTACAGTGCAGGAGACCTGGGTTCAATCCCTGGGTTGGGAAGATCCCCTGGAGAAGGAAATGGCAACCCACTCCAGTATTCTTGCTTGGAAAATCCAAGGACAGAGGAGCCTGGTGGGCTACAGTCCATGGGGTCGCAGAGAGTCACATATGACTGAGTAGGTTCCCTCACTCACACTCAATGGGGTTCAGTCCCAGTGGTTTCAATACCAGGTTCCTCTATCAAGCCTCTGTCTTTGAAAACAGCTCTAGCCGTGTGCTGGTGGGGAGGGCGGACTGAGATTGCCCAGGTCTGGAGTGCAGGTGAAGCAGGGCTCAAGCCCTCTCCTTGACTTCTCCCCAGCAGGAAAGAATCAGCATTAAAGGAAACAGTGGCACTCACAATTTGGCTTTCCTTCTCAAGTGATTTGCCTGTATGTTTTTCACTTGCGTCTTACATTTTCCCTACAAAATTCATTGACTTGAGCCCAGATTTTGTAACCTAAACTCTTATGAAAACACACGAAGTGAAAACAGATTCTTAAATTCTGGAATACTACCATAAGGCAACCTCCTTTGAAAGTGGGAATATTAACAAGTTGATGTAGAGATTCTAACACGTAGACCTGTGTTCCCTCCCCCTGAATCTGGGCTCTGTGCCTGCTTTGTTCCCAGTTTGTAGACAGGCCTTAAGAAATGGGTCGCTCCTAATTCCTGTCTCTTGGGATTCTGCACACCTGAAGCCCAATCACTGTGCTCCAGGGATGCCTGAAGAGATTCACATGAAGGACAACTCAGGCCCCCAAGCCCCAGCCCTGGTTCAGTCCCCAGCTGACAGCCAGCACCGGATTCCATCCAAGTCAGGGAACCACATCAGAAGAGATTCAGAAACGCGCTGTCCCAGTGAGCCCTGCCCAAATGGCAGATCTAGGAGCAAAACAAAATATTATTATTGTGGGTTTTAGGGTGATTTGTGACATGGAAGATCAGTGAAATTTGTTTGGGTTGGTTTGACCTAGAGAGGCCTTCTATTGAACATAAGGCAGAGTCCCCTGGTCTGAGCTGAGGGATTTTGTGTCCTTACATATGAGTCAAAGAAACGATCTCTCCTGTGAACATGAGTCTCTCCGTGTGGGCCTTGGGCTTAGTGGATTTGTGGTTGGCCTGTGTTCTCGTGGTGTGGTCTTACTCAGGTCACAGGGAAACGTCACGGTTTCCACAGGATGGAAAGGTATTCAGTGAGACGAGCTGGGTTCCTTTTTGTCAACCAGTCCTGAAGATCCCGTGGAGGAGGGCACGGCAGCCCACTCCAGTATCACCTGGAGAATCTCACAGACAGAAGAGTCTGAGATGCTACGGTCCATAGGGTGGCAAAGAGTCGGACCCGACCGAAGTGACTTGGTACACACAGGACAGTGGGAACATTTCCTTTAAGGAAAGGAAGTGAGATTTGTGACAGATGACACTGGAATTCCAAGTTTCCATTGTGTCTCCTTCATTCTTGAGCCTCTTTGACTTCAAGGTGCCAAAGTATGTCTCAGGGGACTGGGATAGGCTTCAACTCTCAACAAGGTCATGTTTTAAAGTCACAGTGTGGCTTCATCTGCCTCGCAAACACTTAGGGTTAGGTCCTTGACCGGGCCAAAGCTTAGAGATGGCCTGGACCCAGTGACTTGAGTGCTGATGACTTCCTTAAGAAAGATTTCATCTTGGTAGGGAAGAACACGGGACTTTCCAGATGGTAAAGAACCCGCCCGCCAATGCAGGTGACATAAGAGAGGAGGGCTCCATCCCTGGGTCGGGAAGATCCCCTGGAGGAGGGCATGGCAACGCAGTCCAGTGTCCTTGCCTGGAGAATCCCATGGGCAGAGGAACCTGGTGGGCTACACTTCACAGAGTAGCAAAGAATCAGACAGGACTGAAGGAACTTAGCAGGCACTCGGGGGAAATATCTAAGGGGCGGTGAGATTCACTTGCTACAGACCAATAGGACCCCGGTCTTGCATAAGCATTTCGGGCATTTCGGACAGGAGTCTTGTCAGGTCTCAGAGTAGGTGTTGCAGGAAGGACTAAAGCAGCCAGTGACATGCCCGTTCCGTTAGCCATAAAACCGATGCTTTCTCGGGGTGGGGTGGGGGGTTGCCCTTCTGAAGTCCTTCCTGTTGCTTGTTTCTTACAAGTGATTTCATGCATTCGGCAATACAGATCAAGCCCACGACACAACAGCTTTTACACACACACACACACACAGACACACAGACACACATACATGGCCCAAAAGTACAAATTTTCTGAAGCCGAGTCGTGGTTTTACACTTCATGTATTTTATATTTCTCTTGAGCCTCAGGCCGCCTCAGAGGAGGAGTTTCCCCGGCTTGCGCCCTGACGGCAGCAGGCTGGCTTTTCTAGAGTCCCCTGCACCGTCCAGGCAGCAGGGCGCCCCTCGTCTGTCCGTCTCCGCTCTGCCCAAGAGGGGACCCCGAGCCACTGGCAGGTGGCGGGCGCGCCGCTGGAGGACTCCGCCCGCGCAGCTCGGTATCCGCCAAGCTCAGCTGGCTCGGGCCGGGCGGGCCGGGCACGGGGGCGCGGACCCTGCGCCCCCCGCCAGCCGCTGTCGCCCTGGCCGCCCCCTCACCAATCCCCCCCAGCCCACCCCGTGCCAGGCGCGCCGCCGCCCCTCCGGCCGCTCGCGGAGGCCGGATCTCCTCGAATTTCAACACAAAGGGAATCCTCGGCCGCAGGAAGTGCATCACCAGGAAGGGGGGTCGGGGCGGGGAGAGGGGGGCGTGCCTCCGCCCCGACAGCCCGCCCCCCGGGGGCCTGGACGTGTCGTGACGACAGCCTCGGGGTCCCCCCGGCGCCCCCGCAACTGGAGACCCCGGAGGCCCGGGGCCCGCTCTCGCCCGGCGGCGCTGACCCGGCCGCCCCGGCCTCTGCTCGCGGGCGCCCGCACCTGGGCTGCCCCTCGTGCCCCAGCCCTGGTCCCCTCCCCGACTTGCCTCCCGCACGCCCTTCCCCTGCGGACTTTTCGTGGAAGCCGGGCTGCAGGTGCCCCGCTCCCGGCGGCGCTGCGCCCCCAGCCGGGGCCAGGCTTCCCCGGGGCAGGACGCAGGGCGGGAGGGCGTCCCCGGGCCAGCGGGGCGGCGGGCCCGGAGGGCCGCTTTCGTTTCCCGGACGCCGGCCGGGGGCGCGGCCGGGCTTGCTACCCGGAGCCGCGAGCCTGCGAGGGGGAAGGCCGGCGAGGCCCCGGCGCGCCCGGCCCTCAGCGTTCTCACTAGGCAGCCTCACGGGTGTTTACTTACGTGGCGATTTTCAAATCGATAGCAACAGCAAACTTTTCTAGAAAGGTTTTGTTCCCCTTTCCCCGCAGAGTGGGACCCCGTTCACCGTCCATATAAAAAGCTATTATATCACTTCGTTCTCCTCGCTTAGCGTGGCCTGCGGGGACCAGTGGTCATCCGCGGGCGAGGGGCTGAAGGCTCCGTCTCGGGGCCGGGGATGGGAAGGTGCGGAGACCCCGGCGGCGCCGGTGTCCCGGTTGAGACACCCGCGGACCTGGGGAGGGGGCCGCCCCCGGGGGCGCGCGCGCGGGGCTCGGCGGGGGCGCCGGGAGGGGCCGGCCCCGGGGCGCGGGCGGCCGGGTACCTGCCCGACCTGTCTCCTCCCCTTCGCCGACACCACACCCACGGGACTCCGGGCTCCCCGGGAGAGGGCCGGCGCGGAACAAAGGGGTCTTTGTTCCCCGGCTCCCGGGGCCGGGAGCGGCGCTCGCTCGCGTCTCCCCGCGCCCCGAGCCTCACGCAGCCCCGAGCGCCGCCCTCGCGACCCCCGCGCCGGCGGTCAGGGCGCGGCGCCCGGCAGGGAGGGGGCCCGCGGCGGGGGGACGGGGCTCCCGCGGCCGCGGGGGTGGAGGGCGGGCCAGGCCGCCTCGCCAGGCGGGCCGGGCGCTGCGGGCCGGGCCGGGCGGGCGCCCCGGGGCTGCCCCCGCCGGAGCCGCGCCCCCGCCCTCGCGTCCTCCCGCCGCTCGCAGCGGCCCCTCGCCGGCGCCGGCCCCCTCCCGGCCGGCCCTGCGCTCCCCACCCCGCTTCTTGGCACTTTCCTCCCGAGCCATCCTCCGGCACAAACTTTGATGGAGAATTTCACACCGCGCTGGAAAGATGCCGGTTATGAAAGGATTGCTGGCGCCCCAGAACACCTTCCTGGACACCATCGCCACCCGCTTTGACGGAACACGTAAGTCTTGCACTTGGATGAGTTGCATATATGTATTTTTTTTTTTAAACGATCTTTTCTCATATAAATTACTTTCGTTCCCACTGTCCATTTTGCAACAGGGGAGTGTGTTACCTTCGCTTCCTGCCGAGGTGTCTTTTGTGGGGAGAATTTTTTTTTTTTTTTTTCCAGTGTAGTGTTAACACTTCGGTGTATTTGACCCCCTTGATTCTTGGGTTTGTCAAGGCTGGAAAAGAATCTGAAGAAAGACCTACATCTGTGTCCACTGTGGGACCCGTAATGTCTCTTTAAAAAATCGGTTTTTATTAATTTTATAAGGTGAAGATGAAAATTGTCCATATTGGTGAATTGCCAATCTATCTAGAGTTTCAAGGCTCCGTGGACAGAGGAGCCTGGCGGGCTACAGCCCATGGGGTCGCAAAGAGTTGGATAGACTGAGCGCGACTAACACAACAACAAATTATAGGGAGAGTTTGGAGTGTTCTTTTTCGGTGGAGCTTCATTCCGAAAAGTCTTTTGAATAGGCATGATCCCATCTGAGTTTAAGAAATGCAACTAGAATCAAGATCACCAAGTGTAAGCTTCCTGTAGAATTCTAAGCGTTGTGAGTTGATCAGAATATCGATTCCTACTTCTCAGGTAGAATAAAATACCTTTCGATCTGGAATTACCCTAGCACTCCAGAAGAGACTATTGTGGAAAGAGATGCGGGGCATGCTAAAGGCTGATCTATCATAAGAGAAACTTTCAACATACACATATGTATTTTGAGGGCGAAAATCACTGGACGTTTAGCTTGTTTAAGCTTCAGTTTAAAAGCAAAGATATGCCCTGTGGATTCTTGGAGACGTGATCACATCTGCGAATGGTTCTCTTTCAGGACCACGGTCAGGTCCCCGTTACTTCCGGGCTTCTCAAGCCCTCCTTCAACAGGGGCGGTTGGTTTTCCTTGCAACGAGCAGTCTGTGCTTCGCCCGCAGCAAAAGCTATCACTTGGTTTCTCTATGAATGCCCACACCGGCCTCCTAGCTTGCGTTGCTTCTGCGTGTTGTCTTTCCTTTTCTGCCTATACACAAAACTGTGTAGAAAAGGCTTGTAGTGTTTCCGATATCACTTTTTAGGATGATGGCATATTTCTCTGAGTTGATGGGGGAGCACACATGTAACAATTTTCACTCCAGGAGTCTGGATACACGGTCTTACTACCGGTGGGAAGTAAATCCTGGACTTATGCGCTTCAGGAGTAGTTAGGAAAGTTTATGTGAGGAAGAAATGAAATATTTACTGGATTTTGTTCAGTTTTTATTTTTGACATCCAGCCTACTTGGGGTGGTTGTTGTGAACATTCTTTCCGGTGGTTTTATCTTTATCTTTAGCCTTTCCCTCCCCTGTTATGTTCTAGATGTGTCAGACGGTATGAGTGAAGAGCAATGCTATGGTCTTAGTCAGATGATAAGAAGAGAAAATATCATTATTAGGCTTTCAAACCCTTGCCAATGCCATCATCATACCCACCACCCAACCTCTACACAACATCACCACTGCTGTCTTCATGCATGATTGTGGTTACTACTATTTATTACATTAGGAACTGATTAGTTTCTAGTGGATGTTATTCTTGAAGTTGAAAATTTAAACCCCAAAGACTTTTGATATTGATTACAAATACATCTATTGAAAATGAACTAATTGGTAAACGGTGGTTGCTTATTTCATTGTCATTTAAAGTTGAATGGAATTCGGTGTGTTCCCAGCATAGCCCTGGGAATGTCAGCAGGGCTATTTTTAGGTATCAGTTGCTAATGAGAGGAGGCTTTGGATCATCTGTAAGAACACCTCTGCCTCTTTCACTATAACATTTGATAAACAGCGGACATGTAAGAGAAGGAATGGTGTACTACTGAATAGCTCTTTTTCTATTTTGACTACACATTCATGTGAATAAAATAGAAGGTTAGAGGTTTTAAAGCCTTGTTTGGGAAGATCATCATCACATAACCAGCATTTAGTATAATAGCAGAACTGAAACTGTAGAGGGAGAGCATGCTTGGTCTGTGCTGCAAGGGTCTGTGGAATTCCTGGAGGGGACCACTGTGTATGAAATCAATCTGAAAATCAGTGGAGCACAGCATATAATGATACCCCTCATCCCAACAAACCCCATTCGAGGAATGAGGAATCTGTCTTCTCATTTGCACTTCCTTAGAATTGCAAGAAGACCTGAATAATCTGAAACTTAAAAAAATACTTTAAGCAAAAGTTAGCCACACATTTTGCTGTATCTAGCATCATGGCAAACCATTTCAGCTAAATATTTAGTTTATCTTTTTCTATTTTTATGTATTGACACAATTTTATTAAGTATAATTACTGTCCCTGAAACTCTTTTCCTATGATCATCCTCTCTCTTGATTTTTTTAGAACAGTCATTTATTTCCTTGGGAAAGATAAAACTACTTGCAAGTTTTAAATTTGCAAAATTACCACTTGCCCAAATAAAAATTATACTGGAGAAAGAATAATGCTACTGCACTCAAAACATAGTGTGTTTATTTGGTACATTTTCTGCCTTATTTGTTAGGTATATTTTATAGTCATGTTAACTTCTTACTCTGTTTTATTTTGGGCAATATCATTGAAAAAATAAGGGACCAAACAATAACCCTAGCAAGCCCCCTTAGTTAACCACCATTCGGTATTATTATTATCCTTATTGACTTAATACTGTAGTGGAAAATAATAAATCTTGAAACATCATCTAAAAATTTCTCCCAGGAAAAATTAAATATATGACAATAAAAGCCTATAACATAACCTATAATTTATCAGTTGCTGTATTATCACAGAACAACATCAAAGAAGTTAATAATGCTTTTTATCACCTACTGATGCTTTCCCTGGGTTTCCCTGGTGGCTCAGTCAATAAAGAATCCACCTGCAATGCAAGAGACCAACTTCAATGCAGGAGACCTGAGTTTGATCCCTGGATCCGGAAGATCCCCTGGAGATAGAAATGGCAACCCACTCCAGTATTCTTGCCTGGAAAATTTCATGGACAGAGGAGCCTGGTGGTCACATGGGGTCCATGGGGTCACAAAGAGTCGGGCAACACTGAGCGACTAAAGTACTACCAGAGACACTTTATTATTTGGCATAATAGGATATTTTTTCTTTTTCATATTTAAGAGGTGACCTCTTTGTCAGGATTGAAAGACAGTAGTGGACAGTTAACTGAAAGTTTTTCCTCGTATGCAGCATAATTTTAACAACTACTGGAAAATACAAATCTTTTCACATAAAACTACCCTAGCATATATTTACTCTTGAAGTATGTTCTTCTGGTAAACTGAATGTAAATGAGACTTAGAAAAACTAAGAACTTTGCAAGTATTGAATATGTGTACCCCATTTAGGGGGAAAAAGTAATTCCAATGAATTTCTTTGACTCAGCATATAGCCGTACTTCTCACTTGAAACAGTTAAACATACACACACACAATCTTAACATTATGACTGCATAATGTTTTATTTTTACACTTTTAATGTACTTAAAAAATTATTTTCAGAGTCGACAATTGCTTTAAGTACATGAATATTAATCTGGACAAAGGGAAGGTATAATAACAGAACACATAAGTGCATATTTTAAAAAACAGTTTTTCAGTGTGACAAATATTTGCCACAGGGTACCATTTGAGAAAAACACTTTCGTTTTTTTTTTTGAGTATATAAAACTTTCAAAGAAAAGTGTCCGTTTCCAAACAAAGTGGTGCATTAGCCTACATTTTCCAGTCACATCAAAATTTGGCCGGAAAACCTTTTTCCCTTTGGGGTTAGTGAAACAAGGTCGAAGCTCTAAAGGAAGTCTGTAGCCCACTGGACTCTGTCAAGGAGCTTCCAGTCCAAGTACTCAGAAATAATGGAGGCTTAGACACTCACTCGTATTTGCATATGTTTTATGTATTCCTGCGCAAAGTGGTCCAACGACATTTGTTAAACTGGAATGCTTCCTGTACAAAGGCAGTTCTTAATGGCTTTTCGTCTTTATAGTTTCTTCAAAGTATGTAGATCTCATAACATTGGAAGCACAAAGAGAAGGTAAGGTACCCAGTGCTGCAGGAAGGGAGCACAGTGAAAAAGGGGGCGCTGGGGACTTCCTGAGTCTTTTCTGGGCTATAGTGTGGAAAATATCATCAAAGGCATGTAGCCGATGGAAAGAGTGAGCTCCGCCATGTGTGGGTCTGTCTGTAACGGGCTGTCCCAGGGAAACACTGGCAGAATCACCTAGCGCTGCATAGATGTCTCCCCACAAGCGGCGATTTGCAGAGGCTCGTTTGTGTTTCACACGCCACGGGAAGTCGCTGTTACTCCCGTTCTTTATGTTCGGAGGGATGGTTCCCGAGCTGGGTTTCTGCTTCTGGGCAGGGAACTGCCGCGCCCTCGGTGACTTGCCTTCTCACGCGTCCTTTAGGTCAGACATCAGGCAGGGACCAGCTGGGCCCTGTGCCCAGGGCTTCATAGGCCACAAGGTGGCAACCAAGTCATCAGCTGAGGCTCGAGGCCCTCCTTCAAGCTCACGTGGTTGTTGGAGGAATTTAGTTCCTTGGGGTTTTAGGACTAAGGCCTCTGCTTTCGTGCCTGTCTTCAGCTGGGGACTTGTTTCAGCAGCTGGTTTCCTTTGGGCTCCTGGTACAAAATCCCTCCCCAGGCGCTCTCACAGCAGAGCGGCTTACTTCTTCACGATGGAATGTAAGTCAGCCATAAAAAAACACTAAATAATGCCATTAGCAGCAGCATGGGAGGATCTAGAGACTGTCATACTGAGTGAAGTAAATCAGAAAAGGACGACTGTCGTGTGTTTGTCTAGAATGCGGGATCTACATAAGAAGATAAATAAACGTATTTACAAAACAGAAATAGACTCACTGATTAGAAAATAAAATTACGATTACCAAGGGGCAAGGGTGAAAGATGAAAGTGGAGGTCACTCAGTCATGTCTGACTCTTTGTGACCCTGTGGACTCTAGCCTGCCAGGCTCCTCTGTCCATGGAATTCTCCAGGCAGAATACTGGAGTGGGTTGCCATTCTCTTCTCCAGGGGCATCTTCCCAGCCCAGGGACTGAACCCAGGTCTCCCACATTGCAGACAGAGTCTTGACAGTCTGATCCACCAAGGAATATTCCCAAGAATACTGGAGTAGGTAGCCTATCCCTTCTCCCGGAGATCTTCCTGACCCAGGAATCGAACCAGGGTCTCCTGCATTGCAGGTGGATTCTTTACCAGCTGAGCTACCAGGGAAGCCCAGCGGGAAACAGGGAGAGGGATAAATTGGAGATTGGGACTGACATATACACACTACTATATAAAACATAGATAAGGAATAAGGATTCACTGTACAGCACAGGAAACTCTACTCGATACTCTGCAATGGCCAAGACGGGAAAAGAATCTAAAAAAGAGTGGATATATGTATCTGTATAACTGAGTCACTTTGCTGCAGAAGCTAACACATTGTAAATCAACTATACTAAAACAAAACAAAACAAAAAAAGCAAGGATGCCTTTCTGTTAGGAGCTCACCTCCATCAGGTCCACCCAGAATAATCTCCCTTTTGATGTACTCAAAGTCAACTGATGAGGGATCTTAATCATCTGTAAAATCCCTTCTAAAATCACATGACCTGTCCATATGCAAAAGGGATTAGATGAGGTGTCACACGAGGGGTTGGAAATCTTGTGAGCTGGCTTAGAATTCAGTCTACTAACAGTGCTGTCTCACTGCTGTCCCATCACACAAAGCCTAACATTTTCACATCCGTCTTCCTGTGAAGCAGGTTTACTGAGCACAGTCTCTGTAATTCTGTATGCACGTGAGCACGGTCTCTGTAATTCTGTACGCACATAAACTTGCATCTGAATCCTGGTGAATATATGGCCCAACTCACGGGGCTGAGGGTGTTTCTTTATATTTGGTGAAGATGTGTGAGTCAGCGCAGCCTAGGACGTGTTTTGTCAGCTGTGTTATCAGATTCTTCATTCTCTGATCTAGGAAAAATGTGGGAGACATAAGGATATTTTCAGAATATTAATCCCAGTCTTTTGACAGTGTGCACACTCTTTCCAGATAAGGAGGATTCCGTGGGGGTCTGTTGGTCTGCGTACTGGAGGGTGAGCAAGTCCACAGCTGTGGCTTCCGTCTAGGATCCAAGACGAGTCCTTGTGCCCTGAGCTGACCAAGCTGTTTCCACTTTATTTACCTTCAGAACCACTTGTGTAACTGGGCCAGTATGTGGACTGTTTTGAAGCAGTATGTTTTCCATCTCTTTTTTATGCCTCTAACCATGTTTCAGATTTTAAGAAACTCCACATTATGCACTGTGTGTTGAAGTTGACTATGTTAAATTAAATAATTTTCTTTGCATAAGCTTTATCCCAAGTTTACGAAAACATAGAAAAGAAGAAAAAAAGAGGGAGAGGGAAGAACAAATTGAGAAGAGGGATGAGGAAGGAGGGAATTATTTATTTTCACTCTTTTGACTTGAGAGATGAATTCTTTATCCTGCAAAAGACTTATCATGTAGGTTCTCAAAACTTTCCTGCAATGAACAAAGTGTTTGATTTATAAGAATTTGGATTTAGGTATTTACCAGAAACCGACTTCCCTGGTGGCTCAGTGGTAAAGAATCAGCCTGTAAATACAGGAGATGTAGGTTCGATCCCTGGCTTAGCAAGATCCCCTGGAAGAGGGCATGGCAACCCACTCTAGTGTTCTTGCTTGGGAAATCCCACGGACAGGGAAGCCTGGTGGGCTACATCCATAGGGTTGCAAATGAGTCAGACATGACTTGGCTAACAAGACATGCGTTTCTTTGAATGAGTGAGATATACTAATAAAAGAAAAATTTTGCTACCTGACCTTTAAAAGTACCAGATAATTTTGTTTTGACATCATCATACATGATGAAGAGCATGGAGAGGTAAACATGTTAAGGATGGGAGCTATACCCCAGTGTATTTTTCCTAGGCTCTGGCATTTGGTGTTGCCTGTAGACCAGACACGATGCTCTTCTGGGAAGGCGCGTTCTCTCTTAGGACGTCTTTACTTTATTCAGTGAGTCCAACATTTCCTCGAGGACATTTAATCCACGCTGACTCTATACAAAGCCATTATGCTAGGATCCTCGGGGTAAATCAGGCTTGTCCTTCTCTAAAAGAGGACAGGAAATGTATGCACAGATCCCATTGTCGGGTCGGATGCGAGTGTTCAGCAAGTGAAGGAAAGGGCTGTGCGCGTTTGGCTGGGGGAGGAATAGCTTCTCCAGGGGGCATCACACAGTAAATGACTTCCGGGTGGGCATGCTTGGCTCGTATAAGATAAGGGCAAAAAATAATCTTCCATTTACTTTGCCGACTTGTGTAGCACTTGTCACTGAGCCTAGGAAACTGAAGACACTCCTTTTTTTTCTTTTTTAAACTCAAATATAGGTGATATACAATATTATATGTTACAGGTGTACAATATAGTGATTCGCAAATTGCAAAGGTCATATTCCACTTATGGTCATTATAAAACATTGGCTGTATTTTCCATGTTGTACAGCATATCCTTGTAGGTTATTTTTTACCTGAAGATTTGCACCGTCTTAATCCCCTCGCCTATACTGCTCTCCCTCCCCTCCCTCTGAAAGTGTTCATTCTTTCCAGCTAGAGATTACTTGCAGCTTCCATGAGAGTTTGCGATATTTTTCAGCTTCTACCCATTAAGGGTTACAATACTTGGTGTCTGAATTTTAACCTGGGCTCTCTGAACGAAGCTGAGAGTCTCAAGCTCATGGGCTTCAGTGGGAAAGAGCTACATTGGCTTGGTCTTGCCTTTGAAAAAGCAAGATATTATTTTATTGTGTGTGTGTGTTTATCTGGCTCTTATGTCTAGATGCTTTGAATTAATTCTTATAGGCTGTCCAAGTGTGTAAACCAAATCCCTAAGATCCTTTTTCTTACTGTGTCTTAATAAAGCCTTCACACTTGAGCAAGGGTCCCCTATTACGCAGTGAAATTGTGTGGTATTCATTTGTTTATGGATATCTGCTTTGCCCACAAAGCCAGCTTTCCTTAGGAAAGGGGAAGATTGATTTCTGACTGCGTGGCTGAGTGCCTTTCTCCCCCAGGGCTGCTCACCCCTGTGTTGTTCTGTAGGACTATGCCTGTGAAAAGGAAAAGTAATTGAGGGTGTGCTAGCCCCCGTGAAGCGACTGGAGAAACGCCAACCCTCAAAGGGACAGAACTGCCACTTCTTCAGAGACAGTAGGAATAGGCCCATTTGCTGATCCTGTCTAAACACTGTTTTTAAACCCATTTTGGTTTAGCAGCGCCTGCAAACAAAAACGATGAGGTTTCAACTTCATCTGTGGCATAGTTCGTACTTAACAACTGCAGCAACTGAAGAGTTTTCTCAGTAATTTAAACAGTCAAATGTGGTTCTTGGCTTATAAATTCCCTGGAAAATTAATTTTGCTTTCCTTTTTAGCTGTTAATACAACTAACTATCTCCCTTAAGCCCTTCAAAATTCACATGACCCCAAGTGAACAAATAATCTTTTCTAGCCCAGGAAACCTATTTGTTCTCTGGCACCGTAATTGGCATCCCACCCACCCATCTCTTCAGGCTGGAGCTCTGAGCTAGCCCGAGCGGCCCGTCCATCTCAGGGGTCATCAGGCTTGAGGTTTCACGTGGAAATGCCATGATTTGGTGCCTTGCTTCTCTCTTGCTGCTTCTGCTTTAGTTTGGATCCTGTTTCTCCTGGGCATGATGGCAGCTTTACTCTTCTAGACTCTTGCGGGCATAAGCCTCTGTCTGACCCACTTGTGGCCCCTTTCAGTCTGCATTGTCCCGAGAGTAATTTTCTGTAAAAGCAGTGTCATCATTTAACCCTGTAACAGACGGTTCCCTGCCACCTCTTAGAGGGGCTCCAAAGCCCTCAGTGTCATCTGACCCCAAGGCCACTCTCAGAATCCTGTCCAGCCGCTGCCTCCTAAGGCTGCAGACACCGTCACCCGGAACCTTCCGGGTCTCTGCCTGGCACCTGCCCTGAGGCTGCAGAGAGTCAGGCGACCTTTTCCCTAGCTGCCACAGTGCCTTGCTCAGGCCGTGCCTTAGTCAGCTCTTCTGTGTGTGCTGACGACCTGCTTTCAGCACTCAGCCATCAGCTCCTCCCAGCTTCCTCTCTTGGGCTTATGCTGGGAAGAAAGTCTGTGCTCAATAAATGTTTCTTTGGGTAAAAGAATTCACATTTCTTGAAGACCAGGTTTGTATATTGACTGCCTTTATTGCCTTTCAGTGATAACTGCTGCCCTATTTATACAGAACAATGTGCTTAAATGTAGTTTTGAAACATAATTCTAGACTGGCTTCTAGCCCTTCATTTCGACATGGGTGAAGTGCTAATTTCTTTTACGGAACTCTGATGGTAACAGTGACTCCCACTTGGGGCCTGTCTGCGTTCCTGCTGTGTGGCTGGCTGTGTGGCTGGCTGCTGCTTTATCTGTTCCTACACAGCCCGGCTCAGCAAGGAGGCAGGCACGTCAGCACCCTTTCTGTACCAGATGACAGGACTCAAGCTCCGAATTTTCCCAGTGTTATCACAGTAGCTTGTGATTTTTCTACTATAGCCTGTGATTTTTCTACTATATCACACTGCCTCTAAAATGTGGTTTTTTTAATAGTAAGTATAAACAGGCTGGGGCAATGTGTGATGGCATTTCTAGTTTCTGACTCTCGCAAAAAGGGATTTCTGCTTTAAAGAGTTTAGCCTTTTCTGGTTCATATACTGTTTTCCCTTTTGATACTTGTCATTTAAGGAATGTTTTTCGATTGGCACTTAAGACTTGTATCTGGAACTACTAAGTGCACTCACTTGCAAAGCAGTTTTGCTCATCAAAGAATATCTACTGTCCATTTTTTTTTTTTTTTCTGACACATTGTCTTATTTTATTCAAATAGCAGTCTGCTCACACGTGGTCCAAGAACACTTGAATAATAAAGCAAATATAATCACATGTTAAAAATTGGTCTTCAAACATCATAGCCAATGATGCCACGCTTGCCTATGATCTCGCCAACATAAAACCACATCCACACCTCAGTGGCCACCAAACCATTCAGTAGAGCTTCCTTAACAGTGAGCTGTTTGAAGCTACCGGTTTTAGCACTGTTGATAATTTTTTTCAAGCTCTGAATTGCTGTAGGGATCTCAGCAGGGGTTGGAGGAACCAGCTCAACCTTGGCATAGTACCAAAACGTGGCCAATCGAGGCTTCGAGTAAGTCACAGCAGCGTTGACCAGTGCCGGGGCCTTTTCCGCGAGGTTACGGACAAACTGGGCCATGGTCCTAGGACGGAGAGCCCGTCACCCCGACTGGCCGGCTGAATGTCACCCGCCTTACTGTCCATTTTTTTAAAAGAAAAAATTAAACCCATCTTCTTTGAGATTTTGGTCCTTAGCATTTGCTGACTTTACAACTTTCTGTGGTGTTTTTGTTGTCAGGCTAAGCTTTCTATAGAAGATATTCTAATTCTTATTGCTGTTATAGTGACATCTTTTTGTATTTTTACACTACTCATGTCTTACACAGGAAATTCTTCTACTTATTTTGAGTCAACTTTTATGGGAGGAATATATTCTCCAGTGTTACGCACTTTTCAGTTCAGTTCAGTCGCTCAGTCGTGTCCGAATCTACGACACCGTGAACCTCAGCACACCAGGCCTCCCTGTCCATCACCAACTCCCAGTTCACCCAAACTCATGTCTGATGAGTCGGTGATTTCATCCAACCATCTCATCCTCTGTCGTCCCCTTCTCCTCCCACCTTCAGTCTTTCCCAGCATCAGGGTCTTTTCCAGTGAGTCAACACTTCGCATGAGGTGGCCAAAGTATTGGAGTTTCAGCTTCAGCATCAGTCTTTCCAATGAACACCCAGGGCTGACTCCTTTAGGATGGACTGGTTGGATCTCCTTGCAGTCCAAAGGACTCTCAAGAGTCTTCTCCAACACCACAGTTTCAAAAGTATCAATTCTTCAGCGCTCAGCTTTCTTCACAGTCCAACTCTCACATCCATACACGACCACTGGAAAAACCATAGCCTTGACTAGATGAACCTTTGTTGGCAAAGTAATGTCTCTGCTTTCCAATATGCTATCTAGGTTGGTCATAACTTTCCTTCCAAGGAGTAAGCGTCTTTTAATTTCATGGCTGCAGTCACCATTTGCAGTGATTTTGGAGCCCCCAAAAATAAAGTCTGACACTGTTTCCACTGTTTCCCCATTTATTTGCCATGAAGTAATGGGACTGGATGCCATGATCTTCATTTTCTGAATGTTGAGCTTGAAGCCAACTTTTTCACTCTCCACTTTCACTTTCATCAAGAGGCTTTTTAGTTCCTCTTTACTTTCTGCCATAAGGGTGGTGTCATCTGCATACCTGAGGTTATTGATATTTCTCCCAGCAATCTTGATTCCAGCTTGTGCTTCTTCCAGCCCAGCGTTTCTCATGATGTACTCTGCATATAAGTTAAGTAAGCAGGGTGACAATACACAGCCTTGACGTACTCTTTTTCCTATTTGGAACCAGTCTGTTGTTCCATGTTCAGTTCTAACTGTTGCTTCCTGAGCCTATTTTAACCTCAACCCAGAAAGCTGTTTCTACTGTGACTCCACGAGGTGGAGGAGAGTGAGTGTCTTGGGGCTGCAGCTTTCGTATTGCGCTGTAACTTTTGGTTTGAATAAAAGTAATATGGTTAAGTAAAAGATAATGATAATAGCTATTTGCCTAACATTTCAGTATATCCGTTCTTTCATTCCATCGCTTGAATTACTTTTGAACTGATCGATAAAAAGTGGCTTCCTATTGTCATTTTTAAGTACATGTATTTATTGTAAGGGAAGCTGAGCATTATTTAATATATTTAAGTTCTATTTAAATTTCCTTTCCTGAGCATATTTGTTTATTCATATTCATTACCCTTTTTTAATTAAATTGTTTCATTCCCTTTTTGACATTTGTGAGCTCTTTACATAGTAACACATGGAGCACTTTATTAGTGATGTGAATTGTGTATGTTTCCTCCAGTTTTGGTGGATTTTAGCATTTTTATGTAAATAAATTAATCAATTTTCCTTTTATGATTTCTGTGTTCTGTGCCATACTTAAAGAGATGTTTTCTATTCTGAAATTATTAAAAAGATATATCCTATATATATGTGTTCTGTGTGTTCTACCGTAGTTTCATTTTGTATATTCATTTTTTCTACTCAGTACATTGTGTAATTTGATCTATTGAGTACAATGTAGGGATCAGATTCTTCCTTTCTAGATCTGTATCCATTTTTCTAACAATATTCTTCCATAATTCTCTTCCATGCTGATTTTAAATGTCTAGATTATCATATTCTACATTTGTCTGTGTAATTCTATTTTTGACTTATTACATTCATTTATCTTCTTCTTAATGTGTAGTTTCAGTTTTAATTATAGAAGTTTTATGTGTGTTAAAAGTCTCATTCTATTCTGTTTCCCCTCCAGAATTTTACTTGGCTAATCATACTTATTTGGAAGTCCACAGGAACTTAAGAATCAGATTATCTAGTGGGAAAAACCCCTCATGGTATTTTTAATGCAATCTCCTGTAGGAAAATAACATTTTTATAATGTTGAAAATTCATATCCAAAAATTTGCTGTATATTTTTATCTTTCACATGTTTTTGGGGGGATTCTCAATAAAGGTCTTGCATATTTCTGGTTTATTTGATGCCTAGTAATTTTATCTTTGTAACTGCTAGATAAAAATCGATTCTTTCCTTCCACTGGTTAGTGTTTCTAATGCAGTCATGTTTATTTATTTGAAGCCTATTGATTCTTACATTTTTTATTTTTCTAACCAGTCAGCTTACTGAGTTTCTATTATTCTCTGTAATAATTTTGCACTTGGATTTTTTAGGTTTTTAGATAAGAAATAATATTGCTGTCAAATAATAAAAAGTTTGCTTTATTTTCAATTTTCACAGCTGTTACTTTTGTCCCTTTAATTTTTCTGTTGTCTAGTTGTTTTGGCTAGTATTATAAATACTAAAAAAATGGTGATGATAAAGAACATCTTTCTTGTTTTTGACTTCAATGGGACTTATTTTAGTGTTTTTCTAATAAGAATTTTTCTGGTTTTTAGTTTGAGAAATGTTTTATTATTAAGAGATTTTGTTATGTGTTCTTATTTTATCAAGCAGTTTAATCAATTCTTTTCATAACCTTTCAAGTAATTCTGTGGTTCTTGTTGAATCAGTTAATAGATTCTTTTGACAGATTTTATAATTTCAACTATCTTTCAATAAAAATTTCTTGAATGTCTTGCTGGTTTTTACTTGTTAATATTTTATTTAGCACTTCACTTAGAATTTTACTTGTTAGTGTTTTATTTAGAATTTCAGAGTGTGTGTGTGTGTGATATTCATTTTTTGTATGTGTATGTTATTGGCTTTTTGGTGGGGGGATCCACACATCCATATTTTTGCCAGTTTTAATGTGGTCTCATTGGGTTTAATATTGGTACCAGATTGTTCTTAATTTAATATATTATCAGTCACTGTTACATTAAAACAAGTCAGGATGGACTGGTAGGTCTCCAGTTAGTTCTGCAGCTTCGGCTCATGGCAGTTTTCTAGTGGTGTCTCAGATGTCTGTGTACTGAATGCAGTCCTTACTTTAATGGGTCCTTAAATCTGAAAGATGCCCAGCAACATCACATATCTTGTATCCTGGCATTTTCCAGGTGAAAGATATGTATGCATGTCCTTTCCTAGAACAGCACGCATGTTGCACAACACCCCCCGTAACACCGTGTCTTGCAACATGCATGACGCTACAGGCCCACAAGCTAGTGCGCTCAGTAGGAGACATGCGCTAAGCGTGCATGAGCGTGTGACATTTGTATCTATCGTGGGCACCCATACTGGGGCAGTGTTACTGACCCCTTAACATCAAAAGCCACAAATCTGCTGAATAAGCATCAGCATGTTTTCATTTTTTAAATTAGTATCTGATGTCAGGAAATTGTGCCTGCAAGTGACAATTCATCCCAGAAGGTAGCTTGGTCGTAATTGCTGTGCACCATTGTTACCTAGTTCAGATTCATACTGCTTGCTGCACAACAGGTCAGTAAGTCAAGAGACGAGTTGTTGCGGCAAGGAGTATTGATTGTATTTGAAAAGCCAGCAGACGAAGAAGATGGTGGACCAGTGTCCCAAAGAGCCTCTTACCTGAGTTAGAATCATTCAGGCTTCATTTATCCTTAAAGGGTAGGAGGCTGTTGCAAACTTCTTGGTGCAAAAGTCCTTTGTTCTTGCAGCTGTCCTTGTAAGTCTGGTACAGTGTTCCTAAAAAACTCCAAGACAATTGTTCTTTTCAGGTCTACAATTTGTTAATCTCTATGTGAATGGAAAAGTGTTATACCTTTAAACTTCAGAGCCTCAACAATGGGTATTCTGTGTATTTCCGGCTCTAGGCAATGTTCTTTTACAAATGTCTGGAGTCAGCTTGACTAAGCTGGGGCCACACAGCACAGATTAGAGGGAAAGGAAAGGAAAGGAAACAGTCGCTCAGTCGTGTCCGACTCTTTGCGACCCCATGGACTGTAGCCTACCAGGCTCTTCCCTCCATGGGATTCTCCAGGCAAGAGTACTGAAGTGGGTTGCCATTTCCTTCTCCAGGGGATCTTCCCCACCCAGGGATCAAACCCGGCCTCCCGCATTCCGGAATAGGCAGACGCTTTAACCTCTGAGCCACCAGGGAAGCCCAGAGGTAAAGGAACAGACCCAATAAGTTTGCTCTTCTCTACTGGGGCATGATTTTCCATTTAGATCAAAGAATTGATCTTCTAAATGAATTTCATTCACTCATTTTTTTTTTTTTTTTTTGGTGAAGTTTATAATGGTATAATTCACATGCCATATATATGGAATTTAGAAAGATGGTGACGATGACCCTATATGCGAGACAGCAAAAGAGACACTGATGTAAATAACAATCTTTTGGACTCTGCAGGAGAAGGCGAGGGTGGGATGATTTAAGAGGGTAGCTTTGAAATGTGTATATTATTGTATGTGAAGTGGATCACAGGTCCAGGTTCGATGCATGAGACAGGGTGCTCAGGGCTGGTACACTGGTGACCGAGGGATGGGAAGGGGGGGTGGGAGGGGCTCCAGCATGGGGAACACATGTCCACCCGTGGCTGATGCATGCCGATGTTTGGCAAAAACCACCACGATATTGTGAAGTAGTTAGCCTCCAATTAAAATAAATATATTAATTTTAAAAAATTACATGCCATGAAATCATCCCTTGTAAGTATAATTCAATGAGGTTTACAGAAAACCTGTAGTCATAAAACTACCACCACATTCAAGATAGGCAACAGTGTCTTCCCCTTCCCACCAAAGGTATTACCCTCCTCCCACCTCCAGTCTCTAGGGACAACTAATTTATTTTTTCCCCTTCTTATAGTTTTACCTTTTCTAGGATACATGGCTACTGTGAAACCGTATAGCGTGTAGCATTTTGGTGTGGGCAGGGTGCTTCTGGCCTCTTTCACTTACCATAATGCTTTTGCAGTTAATTTTTTTGCATGTGTCAGTAGCTCTGTTTTATTGTTGAAAACTTTGTTCAGTTTTAAATTTGAGTTTCCTGGTACACAGAAAAAAATGAAGCAACAGTGGGTTAATGTATTGATTCAATAGTAGAAGAACTTAGTGTTCATACCATCAAAGTTTTCTATGAAAAATTGGTTAATTTTAATAATACTTGAGTTTTTGCATCAAATTCATGGATGTAAGTAAAGCTTTCCCAAGCTTGTCTTATAGAAGATAAATCATATATTAAGTGTTACTGTAAATTCAGTTAAATGAATCCTTAAAAATAAAATTACTTGTTTTGTGGTGACAAGAAAAATGTAAATTCTGATGGAGTATAGTGTCATAGTGAAGATGACACATGTCAAATTAAAAAATATATGCAGGAGGAAGAAATGTGCTTCAACTTGGTTGTACATTTTTGTGTCCAAAAAGTTGTATATTCTAGCAATCATTGGAGAAAGAAATTCATGGAGAAGAAAATGGCAACCCACTCCAGTATTCTTGCCTGGAGAATCCCATGGACAGAGGAGCTTGGTGGGCTACAGTCCGCGGGTCGCAAAGAGCCGGACACGACTGAGCAACTTCACTTTCACTAGCAATCATTATAGAGGCTATAATGCTCATAATTACCAAATATGTTTATATGTGAAGAATTTATTACAGCAGTCACACTATGTGATAATTGTTAAATACAGGAAAGCATGTGGTGTGCAGAACTTGGTTTTTCTTTTTATTGCCATCATCAGCCAGAATTTTAAACTGTCTGAGCCTTTGAATGAATGCTTTGTAAACAGCCTAAGTGCCTGACAATTATTATTCTTTTCTGAATGAGCCTTTTGTATTTTCTTTTCATTTTGTTTGAAATCACTTGAAAATATTTAGTCAAAGAATTTAATCAGCAGAGTATTAAAAAACTTCATTTTAATGGATAGCAAGTATTGTAAACCAAGGTTAAAGACAGGAGAACTGTGAAATGTATCACTAGATAAGAAAGGGGGAAAGTGAAACAGTAAGAGCTCTAATTCTGTGCTAGATTTAAGAATTTCCCTTGGGAATATTTGGAATAATTTAGCTTGGAAGACTTTGCTTCTGTCTTTAATTGGGCACATTGCTCAGTACTGAAACTGAACACAGTTGAAAAGTTCTGTCATTTTGCAGCACCTACATTTGACAAAACACTAAGAAGAATCACAGAGATCCTTTTTATGACAATTTCTTGTATGGTAAAATTTGTATTGTACCTTTTTTGAAGGTAATTTCTCTGAGTAATGAAAGAACCAATGAGAGATTTGGACTGAGATACTTAGATGCTCAACATAAAAAGTAGAGGTTTTCTCACTGCAGTAAAATATTGGGGACAAATAGAATTGAAACTATTCTGTGCATAGCAGACTTTATCATGTGCCTTTAAGGTAGTTCAGCAAGTACAGAGCATTTTTTCAGTTAAAACTTTTTATGGTCTATAGCAAAGAGTTAATTGAAGATGCCTACAATTTCAAATTTATTAAGCATAAAATGCACCACTGAGGAAAATTACAGGAAATTTATTTATTAAAATAATAATATAATATAGATACAAGAGAGATATTATTTAGATTAATACCAGCAACTTAGTGTAAAAGACAAATATCAGTTCAGTTCAGTTCAGTTGCTGAGTCGTATCTGATTCTTTGCAACCCCATGAATCGCAGCACGCCAGGCCTCCCTGTCCATCACCATCTCCCGGAGTTCACTCAAACTCACGTCCATCGAGTTGGTGATGCCATCCAACCATCTCATCCTCTGTTGTCCCCTTCTTCTCCTGCCTCCAATCCCTCCCAGCATCAGAGTCTTTTCCAATGAGTCAACTCTTCGCATGAGGTGGCCAAAGTACTGGAGTTTCAGCTTTAGCATCATTCCTTCCAAAGAACACCCAGGGCTGATCTCCTCTAGAATGGACTGGTTGAATCTCCTTGCAGTCCAAGGGACTCTCAAGAGTCTTCTCCAACACCACAGTTCAAAAGCATCAATTCTTCAGCGCTCAGCCTTCTTCACAGTCCAACTCTCACATCCATACATGACCACAGGAAAAACCATAGCCTTGACTAGATGGACTTTTGTTGGCAAAGTAATGTCTCTGCTTTTGAATACGCTATCTAGGTTGGTCATAACTTTCCTTCCAAGGAGTAAGCGTCTTTTAATTTCATGGCTGCAGTCACCATCTGCAGTGATTTTGGAGCCCCCAAAAATAAGTCTGACACTGTTTCCACTGTTTCCCCATCTATTTCCCATGAAGTGATGGGACCAGATGCCATGATCTTCGTTTTCTGAATGTTGAGCTTGAAGCCAACTTTTTCACTCTCCTCTTTCACTTTCATCAAGAGGCTTTTTAGTTCCTCTTCACTTTCTTCCATAAGGGTGGTGTCATGGCTATGTATATAACAAATGTGTGAAAATATAATGAAAAATCATTGTGTTTAGGTTATTTTATTTCTGGTAATATATAGATGCCATCTCAAAGAAATAATTTTATGTTTCAAAATAATTTTGGGAAAATGGAAGTCTATAGGTTCACTGATATTGTAAAACGAGTCAATAAAAAAAAAAGATGTTATAATCATTATATAATTTTATTCTTTGATACCTATTTTCACTTTCAAAGGCATCCTCAAGTCATCATATGTTATGCCCACCTCATAACAAAATCTTCAGAACTCTTTGAAGCCACTTTTTGCCCTGCCTTAGGTCTCCAAGTACAAATGTTTTTACATTGGACTTTTAAATTACCTTTGAGATTATCTTCTGTGATAGATTGATGAAGTTGAGGAAAAATTTATCTCCCAATTTTAATTGTTAATATAAATAAAATTAAAAAATAAAAATAAAAGGGTTTATATAACACTGTCAGCTGTTTCTTTAATTTTGATATACCAGATACCTTGAATGGAAGTGACTTGGGTTTCTCTTGCCCTGTGATTGTTCCTAAAGATTTTTATTGTCTCCTTTTTAGAGAAAAGGAGGCAGAGGATCCTAGAGAGCCTCAGGATTTTGCCTCAGACTATCACATAATTGAAAACCCATATTCTTCTTTCAACTTTACTCTGATTACATAGAAAGAAGAAAAGGAGAGGAGAATTGACAGTTAATGAAGCACAAGCTGGAATCAAGATTGCCTGGAGAAATGTCAGTAACCTCAGAAATGCAGATGACACCACCCTTATGGCAAAAAGTGAAGAACTAAAGAGCCTCTTGATGAAAGTGAAAGATAAGAGTAAAAAAGTTGGCTTAAAACTCGACATTCAGAAAACTAATATCATGGCATCTGGTCCCATCACTTCATGGGGAATAGATGGAGAAACAGTGGAAAAGTGAGAGACTTTATTTTCTGGGGGTTCCAAAGTCACTGCAGATGGTGACTGCGGTCATGAAATAAAAAGACGCTTGCTCCTTGGAAGAGAAGTGATGACCAACCTAGACAGCATATTAAAGAGCAGAGACATTACTTTGTCAACAAAGGTCCATCTAGTCAAGGCTATGGTTTTTCCAGTGGTCATGTATGGATGTGAGAGTTGGACTATAAAGAAAGCTGAGCACAGAACTGATGCTTTTGAACTGTGGTGTTGGAGAAGACTCTTGAGAGTCCCTTGGACTGCAAGGAGATCCAACCAGTGCATCTTAAAGAAGATCAGTCCTGGGTGTTCATTGGAAGGACTGATGTTGAAGCTGAAATTCCAATACTTTGGTCACTGGATGCGAAGAGCTGACTCTTTTGATGCTGGGAAAGATTGAAGGCTGTAGGAGAAGGGGACGATGGAGGATGAAATGGTTGGATGGCATCACTGACTCAATGGATGTGAGTTTGAGCAAACTCCAGGACATAGTGATGGACAGGGAGGCCTGGTGTGCTGCAGTCCATGGGGTCATAGAGTTGGATACGACTGAGTGACTGAACTGAACTGAACTGAGTAACCATGTATCCAATGCTGTTTTTGATATTTCATTTATATTTCATTTATATTAGTTTATTTAATCACTACAATTCTGCAAGGTAGATGTTTTTATTCCTACTTTGTGGATAGGAAATTAAAACCCAGAAAGGCTGAATAAATTGTCAAAATGACACACTTTGTAATTAGTGAAGTTGGAATGGATACATATTGTTTTGACTATAGCATTTTGTGTTTAATAAGATGACAAGCACTTGGAGCTGAATCGTAAGGCATGCCGTTTATCAGGGTTAAGACCTTAGTGGTTAGGGTTGACTTCACTTTGAGACACGAACCTTTTTTGTGCTTTTAAGAACATGTCCTTTGGGAAACTCAATTAAGAAAGTTACGAGTAGCATGTTCTCCAAATGGCATTTGGTGGATTACTTCAGCAATGGTTCTTTTTATGTAAGGGGTCGTGGCCACTGGCGTTGGTCACTTGGGTGGCACACATCCAGAGCTGCTTGTAGAACATGTAACATTTTAAAACTGCCTCTGGCCAGTCAGTGGCTGTGTAGGAGCGGGAGGAGGCGTGGGGAAGGGTGGGATTATAAAGAAGTGTCAGGAAGCTTTCTGGGGCCTCTCTGGTGACTCAGAAAGTAAAGAATCTGCCTATAATTAGGAGACACGGGTTCTACTCCTGGGTCAGGAAGATCCCCTGGAGAAGGAAATGGCAAATAGATGGGGAAACACTGGAAACAGTGTCAGACTTTATTTTTCTGGGCTCCAAATTCACTGCAAATGGTGATTGCAACCATGAAGTTAAAAGACGCTTACTCCTTGGAAGGAAAGTTATGACCAACCTAGACAGCATATTAAAAAGCAGAAGACATTACTTTGTCAACAAAGGTCCATCTAGTCAAGGCTATGGTTTTTCCAGTGGTCACGTGTGGATGTTAGAGTTGGACTATAAAGAAAGCTGAGTGCTGAAGAATTGTTGCTTTTGAACTGTGGTGTTGGAGAAGACTCTTGAGAGTCCCTTGGACCGCAAGGAGATCCAACCAGTCCATCCTAAAGGAGATCAGTCCTGGATATTCATTGGAAGGACTGATGTTGAAGTTGAAACTCTAATACTTTGGCTACCTGATGTGAAGAGCTGACTCATTGGAAAAGATCCTGATGCTGGGAGGGATTGGGGGCAGGAAGAGAAGGGGATAACAGAGGATGAGATGGCTGGATGGCATCACTGACTCAATGGATGTGAGTCTCAGTGAACTCTGGGAGTTGGTGATGGACAGGGAGGCCTGGCATGCTGCAGTCCATGGTGTTGCAGAGTCGGACATGACTGAGCGACTGAACTGAACTGAACTGAAAGCTGTTAGAATGCTCTCCTGGGCATAGGGGGAAGGGTAGAATTATAGCTATAGTACTAGGAATAAGACACACTTATTCAATATTCTGTGTGTCACAACTTCTTGATGAGCAGCCTTTCTGGCATATTATTAGTTGTACTGATCCAAACTATTGCATAGAGGAGCCTTGAGAAACAAGTGAAATTGACAATGAAGCTATTGAAATTAACAACACAGAGTAATTGTTTGGCAGTAAATTCATATCAATGTTCTTTTTATCGGTAGTACAGACTTGCCTGCTCTGTTAGTTGTCTGTTGGTTAACATAGCTGGCAAGTTATGGGCTGGTTGGGAGGTCAGCTAATCCACGATCCAGCCTGGGCTTAGCTGTGCTGCGCTGGGCCTTTGACTAGGCTCACTGGCTTCTGCATCTTCAGGGTCTGCCCCGTCTGGTTGGTTCACGGGAAGCTGACCCGGAGGCGTTTCTGCTCCATACGTCTCTCTGTATATGCTGATCTGAGTCGGATTCTGTGACCATGGCAAAGGCACCATAAAGCCAGCCCAATAATAGACTTATTAAAGACTTTTCTTATCATGTTTGCTAACATCTCAACGGGCTTCCCTCATAATTCAGTTGGTAAGGAATCCACCTGTAATGCAGGAGACCCGGTTCTATCCCTGGGTCGGGAAGATCCGCTGGAGAAGGGACAGGCTACCCACTCCAGTATTCTTGGGCTTCCCTGGTGGCTCAGCTGGTAAAGAATCCGCCTGCAATGTGGGAGACCTGGGTTCAATCCCTGGGTTGGGAAGACCCCCTGGAGGAGGGCAAGGCAAACTGAGTCATTTGGGCAAACGTAGCTGAGGGAATAATGCTCCTCCCACAAGGAGCAGGCACAGAGAACGGAGCACCGGAGTCAGTAACAGCACGTGCTTTGTTAATATTATCTCTGTGGGGGTGGGGCATGCGTCTTTCAAAAATGAAAAGTTAGTTCTTAAAAAACGTTTGGCTGTGTTTATTTTCTTTGTAAAATGACAGTCTGGTGTCTTTAAATGGCTTTATTTCCTCACATGCCATCAAAATTTAAACAGAATGCCATAGAATAGAAAATGTGTGATGTTACTTGTTTGATTTATGAAAATGTTACAAAAAGAGAGGGTCCGAATATTGGGTTGGCCAAAAAGTTCGTTCGGACTTCTCTGTAAGCTGGTGTGGATAAACCTGAACGAACTTTTTGGCCAGTCCAAAATTTCTCTGTAATGAGAAAGCACACACGTGAAAAATACACGTTTGTGTGCTGTTCTGCACAGGTCACCTACTCCGACAAGAGTGGAAGTCACAGGACCACTGCAGTCTTCCCTGTCCTGTTGATGGCATACTTCTTGTTCCTACGCACAGGTCCTTGGACACAGTTAGAATATCAAGTGCGTGTTGAATGAATGAAACTGCAAAATGCAAAGAAGTCCATTCTCATCATTTAAACGATTTTTTTATAAAGGTATTCATTCATTTACTTAACTGCACGGAGTCTTGGTTGTAGCATACAGGATCTGTATCTCTGACCTGGGATTGAAGCTGGGCCCCTGCATTGTGAGCTCAGAGTCTTAGCCTCTGGATCACCAGGGAAGTCCCTTGCCCTCTCATTTAAAGGTTTCATGAAGTCAAGGACTTTCCTAGGTACGTGGAACCAAATTTGGTTAAATTACCCATGCTGGAATGCTATCTGGAGAAGGAAATGGCATCCCACTCCAGTATTCTTGCCTGGAAAATTCCGTAGACAGAGGAGCCTGGCAGGCTAATCAAACAGCAGACACAGTCATACCAGACCTACCTACAATAGTAGGGTGGGGATAACAAGAAAACCAATAGCTTTCTTTGAAAGTCAAGTTGAAGATGGTGGTGGTATATAATTTTAAATTCTACACTGAAATGGAAGGCAACAAGAGATACCTAGAATCCTTAAGGAATGTTTAGGCCCTTAACAGTTCTCCCAGTGTTTCTGTAACAAAGTCACTGGTGTGTGCTGTTTGACACAGGTGACCAGACCACTCATGGTTAGTACGATAGGGATGAAACTCCTCCAGCAGTTCAGCTGTGGTGCTGGACGTCAGTGGCAAGTGACCAGAAAGATTATAGCCAAATGCCTCTGCTTATTAGATACCTTGATATATCTATATAATACTTCCTAATTTTCCTTGTTACAAGTGCCTCTTATTTATTCTTCACATACAATGAAGTAGGCATGGCAGAAATTTTATCCCCATGCTACAAATGAAGAAATTGAGTATTAATTATATCACTGCAATTCACCTTATTCGGATTTCACCAGTGTTACATGTACTTATTTGCATATGAGTGTTTAGTTCTGTGCGATTTTATCGCACGTGTAGATTTGTGGAACAACCACACAGTGAAGCAGTCAAGATACAGAACCATTTTATCACAAGAATACCCTCGTACAGTCTTTTTACCATCACAGCTACCTCTCTCCCTACCCCCAGCAACCTTTAATCTGCTCCGTGTTTCTATAATTCTGTCATTTCAAGAACATGGTATCAGTATTAGAATTCAATAAATATTTTTTGAGATTGACTGTTTTTCACTTAGCGTATTTCCTTGAGGGTCCATCCATGTTGGTTAAGTTGATACACACATTTATCAGTAGTTGGTTACGTTTTATTACTGAGCAGTGTTCCATCTATTTGTTTTCTAGCTCCAGCTTCTCCATCTGTAACTGGTATGGAGTTGGTTCTTAAGTTGCAACTCTAAACATGATTTGTCTGAACAAATGCTTTGAAAAAAGGCTGAAACACTCACAAGGAGTCAACAGACCTGTAAGGTATAAACCTTAGAAAACTGGTATGTGCTGCCTCAGGTGTTTAAGTGTAACCCCAGGCATCTAAGTTGTTTTCAAATATGAAGGATGAAGTGTAACAGCTTTCATTGATGTGTTTAGAGAAGGTGCCTCATTAACAATTTTCCTCAGAACTTGTGGAGGGGCTGAATCCTCATCTCTCAAATAAAAATAGAAAAGAATTAAAAATATAATTATGAGATCAATGCCCTATCTGCCTTTTAACCTGACCTTCAGCATCTTTAGGGGACTGATATTCACCTGTCCTCCTTGTCCCCCTCCCCACCCCTCTCCCAACTAGAGCAACTCTGTGATCATCTGCTTTGCATGTTGAGCTTTGCATCAACTTTCTTTTGAGGAATGAGTTTTGTGGCGGAAATTCTGAAGACATCAGAACTGTTACCTGCACATCCTGTAACTGTGATTGTTTTACTGAATTACCTCCCCACCCAACGTCACCCCCTGTTCCAACCCACTGTTACAGGGTCAGTCCTCTCCTTCTGCTTGGGGAAAATCTGGGTCAAGTTCTGTGACACTTTGGGTCAACACCAGGTAATGGAAAGGTCTTTCCATTACTGTAGCTTAGGTTAACGAAGAGGCGGTGCAATGTAATAGCCGCAATTTCCGTCTTCCTCTGAAATGACACCTGCTTCCCTCCCACAGCAGTGGCCCAGTTTGGCCTCTGTTGTGGGACAGTCTCCTCTTTGCCATCCATTAGACTGTCCCAGGCTCTTCCAGGGCTGAGCCTGGAGGAGAGAGGAGAGATACCGGGTGGAGAAGTTCTTGGCTGACGAGTATTACCATAAGCTGCGGGCATTTGGGAGCAAAGCCGAAGTGAGGTTGCTACCTGCTGTTCCAGCCAAGTGGTAGAAGCCATTCTGGTTGGTCACTGCCCTTTTCTGATTGGCTGATGGCTGGGCCATCTGAGCATTAAATCTTCAGAACATGACGTGTGCTTTGGGGTCATGGTGATGTTTTTCTCTCTGGGAACACTTTTTCAGTTCTTTAAGACCTCTTCCTGTGCACACACAGCACACAGCACACGTCCCAGGGGCTTTATCGCCTGTTGTTCTCTTGACCTGGGATGCCGTGTTCATCTTTAGCTTATGACTCTTCATCCCTGAGACATCCAGTGTACACCTTCTGCTTCTTCTAAGGGGGTCACTTCAGCCCTGTGGGGCTCCCCCTTGTACAGGATGTTGGACAACCCCACACTGGTTCCCTTGTTGGCCTGGATTTTGTAGAGTCCGCAGGGAACACCTCCAGACTCCTTGCTGGCCATGGTCAATACAACAGTCTCTCTTAACTGCGCCAGCAGAGCTACTGGTCAGCCACTGGCGCTCACTGTTTAGACTGGTTTCCCCAAGTTTCCAAAGGACACTGTGTGTTAGTAAAGGCTGGTTTCCTGGGCTTGATGAGAAAGCCAAGCCTTTTTTTCCTCTTGAAACCACCACCCTTAACCTCCCAACCCCACCCTTTTATAACCTCACTGTGGGTGAAGGGTTCAGAGTGAGCAAAACCAGTTTTGCTGACCTCATTTAGAAATCCTGTGTACAGCCTCTCACTTCTTTTGGTAATGTGGGGACACTACCACCTAATATTTTAGGATATCAACATAAGTGGAAAATAAAATAGATATATCTTATTATCCTGTGGTATAACAAGCATACCAGGCACATGCTTGTCCTCCAGTAAATGGGTAGCTCCAGCCAAAATTGATCTTCTGGAGCCTATCAGGGATGAGTAGATTTTCTCCTGATGACTAAAAGATTGTGTAAGCATATCTTTTGGTTTTTTGTCATAGAACTTTAACATCCATTTTTTGTTTTATATTATGTTGTTGAAAAGCATACAGAAATGCTTTATTACAGAAACACGCATGTTACTTCATTTGTCTTTCACAAGTACCTGGGTAGTTTAGGAAGTGGTTAGCTATCTTTCCATTTAAGATCCAGGGGGAAGATTCATACCCATGTGTTACAACATCATAGTCGATATCCTTTGCTTATATCAGTTTGTGTTAATATTTTGTTCAGTTTTTCTGTGAGACCCTTAACTCGGCATCGCTCCCACCTTGCAGATGCGTCTTCTGAAGGACAGGCACCCGGGTTCCGGGTGAAGTGCATCTGCTGTGCCCTAACCTCCTGTGTCTTTCTTTCCTTTTTTTAACAGGTTCCCAAACTCTGTCCGAACACTGTACACTCACTCACACACACCACTATCTATAATTTAGTATTGCTTCAGCTAATTGTTAATTGCTGCCAAGGTATAATATCTTATACAGTGTAATAGCTTCTCAAATCTTAAAGAATTTACAACAGCTTTCAATACCAGAGAATTAGATGGGGAAGAGATTTTGGAAATGTTGTGAAATGGATTGCATTTTTTCTATCAACTGGCATCAGAATTCTCAAAGTTCGGCCTCTCCTGGCAAATATATGAGTCCTTGTGGCATTTATTTTAAGGACAGATACCATTTCTAGCCACAGAGCCTCTCACTTGCTCTAATCTCATTTATTTTTATAAATTGTATGTATTTTTGTGGATCATATGGATAATCTCTGTTTCAGTTCATCTTACAAATAAACATAAGTTTTAAGAAAACTTGGGTTGTTTTGCTTGCTGAGAGACTTTATCACTGGCTTAGAGTTTTCTAGGTTAAATTAGGTCCTTTAGGGGATGCATCTCATATATTTTGTTCTTACTCATTCATTTCTGTATGGCTGCTTATGACTAGAAGGGTAAAAAGTAAGATTCAGAGAAAAATTAATGACCCCTCCTTGCTATGTATTTTTCAAGTTGTCATATGGTAAGGGTTGATGCAAATAGTAAAGATACATAGCTTTCCTTCATTTCTGCTTCAGTTTTCACATAGATATTTGGTAACTTGAATCTGTAAATAAGCCAACCAGGATTAAGTTGCTGTGAATGACACATCTCCTCTGATCACTAAATTCACCTGAATGATTGCATGTATTTTTAAATTAGTGTCTGTGATGCTTTTTGAAGTGAGCAGGAAAGCGTGATGATTGCTTCCATTGCCAAGTTTACAGAGAAAAGTGAGAAATATCTCATTAACCCAGAGTGAGATATGCTTTGGGTAGCCTCTGTAAAGTGAGGAGCTGAGATGGTTTTTGAAATCTAGAATAGCTCACAGGTAATTTTTGCTGTGTTATTAACCTTGAAGTTCTCTCTGCTCACTCAGTTGTGAAGGATCGTCGTTTTCAATGCACTCAGGAACCTGACAGCATTTCCACTGAAAGTGTGTCAGGGGGGTCATCTCATCTGAGCAGGCACTCCCCTGTCTCTGTCATGCAGGAGCCAGCAGGAAAGGCTTGGGACTTCTACACAATTGCTGCCTGTCAATGGGGTCTCTCCCTAAAGCGGTCTTTCCTTTTGTCCTGATGTTTGTTACTTTGCAGTAGGGGGAATACTTTGACTTCCTTCCTGGATGGGGAAGGAAAAAGCAGTACTATTGTAAATCCTTCCTTCTCTTCATACCTAGATTATCTTAACAAACATTTTATTTGGAACTATAGCTTAAAGAAAGAGGTAGCCCTTAAGCTGGTGTTATTTTATTATTATTACTTTTTACTTATATATTTATTTCCCATGCAAGAATGCATACTCCTTGGAGATGGTCTTGTCTTTTTTGATTTTCTTTTATCTTTGCAGAATGTCAAAAACATGACAGATATACAAAAAATATTTACTAAACTTTTAAGCTGATCAGTATGAAATTAGAATTTTAATGTTTTTCTATTCAACTACAAAGTATTTTTTTTAAGTGAAAGTGCTAGTCGTTCAGTCGTGTCCAACTCTTTGTGAACCCATGGGCTGTCCGTGGAATTTGCAGGCTCCTCTGTCCATGGATTCTCCAGGCAAGAATACTGGAGTGGGTTGCTATTTCCTTCTCCGGGCGTTCTTCCTGATCCAGGGAATGTACCTGAGTTTCACGCATTGCACAGATTCTTTACTGTCTGAGTCACCAGGGAAACCCACTTTTTTTTTAAAGACCTGATTTACTCATTTATTTATAAAACTTCTTGGCTACATGGCTTGTGGGATCTTAGTTCCTCAGCCAGGGGTTGAACCTGTGCCCCTGAATTGGAAGTGCAGAGTCTTAACCCCTGGATTGCCCGGGAGGTCCCTCCGAAGGTTTTTTTTTTTAAATTCCTGAGTCACTTGTATTCAGGAATCATTACCATCAGCATTGGCATAGCCATCATTACACCTCCCACTTCTTGGTCTATTATTAAGTCCCAGTCAGTCTACTAAGCGAGCTTTATACATAAGCTCATTTATTTCACAGCAACCTTATGATGTTAACCACATTTCCATTTTACAAATGAAGACACCGAAGTTCAGAGGCATCAAGCAATCTGCCCAGTGTCACAGCTCATAAAGTAGCAGAGTCCAGACTGAAACTCGGGCCTGTCTTATTTTAAGCCGAGCTACCAGATGGTCATGGAAGGAAGTATCCCCACCCCACCTACACAAGTCTTCCTTATTTAAATATGTATTGATTATCTACTATGTGCCAGACAATGTGTGAAAGCTTGTACTTGCCCAAGTGCAGAAAGCAAGGTATCATTCAATCAATCGAACTGCTTTATTTTTAGTTAAAACTGTGAGATAGATCTGTTGTGTCTACGGCACACTTAACTTCTCATTTTTCAGTTCTTTGCTCAATTTGTAAACGTCGCATAGAGATAAAGGATTTAAAGAAGAGGGGGCCGGGGAGAAAGGCAGAACTCGGTGTGGACATATACATCAGGACAGGAGGGCACGCCGCGTCACTGCGGTGAGCTGTTCACCATGTATGATTCAGGAGAAAAGGACATCACATTTAGACCAGTATCTAAATAAATTCACCTAAGAACGAGGGAGTTATGTATGTGACTGTGATTCTCTTGATCACTGCGTAGTCCATATATTGCAATTCATTCTCAAAGAAAATAGTCCTTTTTGCTCCCCCAAGACTGACTTGCGCACAAGTTCTCGCCGCTGGCAGGCTTGGCACCCAGGACCCCAGGCAGCGCCGCTCATCTCTGATCTGCGCTGGTTCCCGGCACCTGTGTTAGACTCACATTCCTCTCCTTCCCTGTCGCCACTCTCACATCGCCACATTTCCTTCCTTCTCTCGTCTGTGCCTAAAAAACAGAGAAAGGAAATGGGGAGGGACAGACACCCTGAGACAGACTTGCCCCTCTGCCCTGTCCCTGGCGCCCCTCGAGGCCACCTCTCCACACGGTCTCTCCGCTCAGCCCAGCGTGTCTGACAGCTTCACCCCTGACCTTGGTACCAGCCCTTACACAACAACTCTATTTTAAGGATTTTCTGTAGATTTTCAAATATATTTGGGCAAATACATTTTTAGACAATAAACATGGTGATTTCCTCTAAAATTGTATTAAAAATGCCTCCAAAGTATTTTATAAACATAATTAAGTTTTTACATTCCTCCTGGCAAGTTCATAAATCTCAGTGCCCCCTGTACTTTTAGGGAAATGAAAAAAGTACCTTGGGTGAAGTCACGCAAGCCAACCAATAGTTAAGGGTTTACTTTAAAAGCTCTCATTAGTAGTTTTTGATTTGCATTTCTCTAATAATTAATGTTACTGAGCATCTTTCATGTGCCTCTTAGCCATCTGTATGTCTTTTTGTAAAACTGTCCATTTAGGTCTTCCATCCATTTTTTTGATCTGGCTGTTTTTTTTTTTAATATTGAGGTGCATGAGATGTTTGCATATTTTAGAGGTTAAATCTTTGTTTAAATCCACAAATATCTTCTCCTATTCTGAGGGTTGGCTTCTTGTCTTGTTTACAGATACTTCAATTTAAAAAAAAGCTAATTAGGACCTTCTTTACGTTTGTAAGAAATATTGATTTTTTTTTTATGTTCTCAATCTTCAGGACTAAATCAACACTGAACTTCCATGTTTTCATAAGTTGATTTTCCCGTTGTGTCTTAAAGCATGTTCCTTATTCTGTTTGCCTGATATCTGCTTTCTTTCTAATTTCATTAGAATATTTATAAAATATTTATAAAAATATTCACTAGCCTTAAGGAGGTGATGTCCAGCCTACCCAATGGATATGCTTGTTATTTCCAATAATAAAATCTGGAAACTATTATAGTGGAGCAGTGTATAACATTTGAATCATTTTGACTTCTGTTTTCTTTAGCAAAAGGCATGTTTGAGTCTATCTAGAATTGCTTTTGTTTCAGTTACTGAAAAGTGTTGCAAAAGAAAGAAATGTGCCAACTTACCGTGTTGCGTTAGACACCAGTCATTTCATTTTATAAAAGTCTTTGGCCAGCTCTTGAGAATATGGTTTCCCCTTCTGTTTTGTTGTAATCTTCTTTCTCTTCTCCTCCTCCTTCTCCTCCACCCACCACCACCTCCTTTTCCTTCTTTTTTTTAAATGGTGGCTCTGGCCTCCTTACCCCAGAGGAAGTACCATGAGTTTTAAAGGACATCATCACTTGGGGATAAGTACTTTGAGTCCACACTTTTGATAATGAGTTAGCATGTTCTAAGTTTAGTAATTTAGGAATACTCGCTTCACTTTTAGCTAAAAATATAAGAACTCTAGTAATTTCATGATTGGAAACACATGCAGAATAACTGTTTTGTTATTTTATCAGTCACACTTTATTCTGTACTCTTTTTTTATTTTTTATCGGTCCATAAAGTGGTGATAAATATTTCATGTGACTCTAAATAGTTGAGATACTACTTTATGTAATATTTTCTATAAAATCCATGAGAACATAAAGACTAATTTTGCTAAACATTCTAGCATGTTTCTTCTGGAAATACTACATTATTACCTTTAATCACTTCTAATATTAAATTTGGGGCTTCCCTGGTGGCTTGGCAAAGAATTTGCTTGCAATGCAGGAGACGGCCTGCAGTGTGGGAGACTTGGGTTTAGTCCTTGGGTTAGGAAGATCCCCTGAGGAAAGATGGAAACTCATTCCAGTATTCTTGCCTGGGAAATCCTATGGACAGAGGAGCCTTGTGGGCTGTAGTCCAAGGGGTCACAAAGACTCAGACACAATTGAGCGACTAAATCACCAAACTGGTTTACTGTCTTGATTTTTCTGTGCATTATATATTTATCCAATTAAATGTAAAGGCTGCTTGTAAATTGGTCTCCTAATAATCTCTCTGACATTTTATCAGAGGGAGAAAAAAATCCCTGTGAGCTATTTATATTTACATTTGAATTCAAGCACAGGTTCCCATACAGTACAGACTTCACCTTAGACAATTTCCTCAACTAATACATTTTTAGCAGCTGTGTGGGAGTTTAGGATCAATTTAGCTACATTAGCTTGTTTAGAAATAATGCTACCTAAAATGATAGAAATTCAAATCATAATGTCAGTACTTCCTCTGGGCTTGTTTCCTGTTATTAGGATTTTCTCAGAAAATGTGTGCTGCTGAGTTAGAGGTAAAATATTTGTTCACCTCCTGTCCTTTAATATTTCACTCTGATTTTCCTCTCGAATAATTAGATTCAGAGGTCCTCCTCTGATAAAGCACTACAAGAAGCCAGAAAGATTGTCTTCTTTCATCTTCTTACTTGCTGATAAGGAAAATGAAGCTTATAAATGCAACTTGACTTGTCCAGGGTCATATAGCTGTTTAGGACCTGTGGTTTTTATCTGGTGTCACATTCATCCTAAAGCTGAATGAGTACAATTGAGAGAATATTTAACTTTGAGACGCTGAAGTTTCTTTCCTACATAGACTTTTGTTCCATGAGAACTCCATGGGAAATGTCTTTTCTACATAGACTCTTATTCCATGGAAATTGATGTTTACATTTAAAATAATAAATATCTGAGAAGTTGTGAGATTTTTCTTGGACAACAGAGATTAAAATGATAAACTTTAGGTATTTTCTTCATAATGACCTTTTTGTAGACATTGTAAAATTGAGGTTAGGCAAAGGTAGGAAAATGAAAGCATAATAAAGACAATGAAAACCAGAAGACCTATTAAGGGTAAAAAGGATTCTGAGTCTCTCAGATATCTCATAATAGGCAATGTCTGCCTTGGTAGAAATGGTTCTCTAAGAACATTCTGTGACTTCTTTCTCAGTTAGATGCCAGCATCTTTGATTACTGGTGGAGTTCTAAGCCCTATGTTGAGTGTTCTGCATGTCCCATTGAATACCACTCTTCTCTTGGGTTAGAATCTTCTTTTTTGGTCTCTGAAGCAGAAGTGACCTTTAGTAGCCATCCTTGAAGGTGGACACAAGTCAAGAAAGGAAGAATCCTTTGTTAATTTTCATTTTGGCAAGTTAAAAGTACCTTCCTGAATCAGTGTTTTGGGATTCGGGTTAAGGTTCTAACATCCAAAGCTGGTAACTAGTTGACACTGAGTTAAACATTCGTGTCCCACATGGCGTGAATCTGTTGTGGTCTTTGTGGGTAATCGTATCCTAGCCACAGAGTGACTTTTCTTCCTGGATTACAGAACTTCATCCAGCAACATTCCAGTGCCTTCCTTTTGGGATGGGTGTGTGAATGTGGACAGAGGACTATTATTGAATGCTACCTTCCCTGACTACGACTTCCCTGGTGGCTCAGACGGTTAAGCGTCCGTCTACAATGTGGGAAACCCGGGTTTGATCCCTGGGTCGGGAAGATCCCTTGGAGAAGGAAATGGCAATCCACTCCATTACTACTGCCTGGAAAATCCCATGGACTGAGAAGCCTGGTAGGCCCCAGTCTATGGGGTCGCAAAGAGTCGGACATGACTGAACTATTTCACTTCACTTCACTTCACCTTCCCTGACTACTTTAGCTTACAGGAATTGCTCCCTTTTTCTCCAAAACAAATAGTACCGCATTCCACATCATTCTGTGTTACTTTAATGTATATAACTTGTCCTTTCTTGGTGAGATACTAGTAGCTTTTTTTAGAGCAGTGTTTTTATTTTTGTTATGTTCAGGTGTTTTTTAACCTGTCGTCAAGTCAGAGCAATGATTCCTTCAATAAATAATTATTTAGTGCTTACTATATGTCAGGCGCAGTTCTAGGTACTAGGGATGAAGATGTGAATTGTTGAGAAAATGTCCCTTCCTTCGTGACACTTCTGTTCTAATAGTGAGTGTGGGAGGAAATCCTAAAGACACAAAATGAGTTAAGAGAGAGATACATGATGTTAAGAAAGTAGAAGAGAGAAGAATAAGAGTAGGTAAGGGGAAAAGAAGTTATTTCTTTAGATAAGATAATCATAAAAAGCCTCTTTAAAAGTGACCTAATACTTAAATAAGGAAAACAATAGAATGAAACCAGCAATGGAAACATTAGAGGTAATGAGGGAACATCCAAGGCAGATAACTCCTAGAGGGGAAAGTGATACGAAGCACGTTCTGAGTAATAAGAAGAGGCTGAATCCCGCAGGGCCGTATCAGGGCCGTGTGGAAAGGAGCTGTACTGGGTTCAGGTGGAAATAGGAAGCCAGGGTAAGGTTTTAGGGAACAGAGTGGTGTTATCACTTTGGCTGTATCGGGAGAAGACGCTGTGGGACATGAACGGAAGCCACCTCTTCGTATGTTGAGTTATCCTCTACAGGTGGATGGAGAGGCATTTCCTGGGTGGGGCCTTTGGAACATGTGGTTTGTGTGTGTGTGTATGAGTGTGTCTTGGGGCAGAATAGGATTTGGTTTATTCTTCTAGGTGTTAGGTAGTTATATTAGCTGTTAGGTAGTAGTAGATGTTAGGTGATTAGAGATATGGGAGGCACTGATTGAATCAAAAAGGATCTTGATGGCAGAGGGAACACTGGGACATGAAGGGAAAGACAGATTGTGTTTGAAAAAGGAGGTCAAACAGAGATGGGGCAGGCAGGAAGTCAGGAGAAGGAGGAGAAACAGACCTGGGCCTGGGCGGGCAGGGGCTCACTACAATATGGACGGGTTGAAGCCCCACGTGAGATACTTCAATAAACACAATGAATTTCCATGTCTTCTTTTATCCTCTTTTTGTTGGGTCAAAGGCAGTATAGACTAGAGTGATATGATCTGATACGTCATCATGTGCACATCAAGTACACATGCGTACTTCTCATATATTGTCATGTATTCTTCCCAGCAGTTTCAAGCTGAGTACTCCTCCTCCACACCCCCTTATCCAAAACCCTGGAGGAGAGGTGCATTTTGGAATGAAGGATTTTTCAGGTGTTAGTTAAGATAATATGATGAATGAACTAGATGTTGCGTAACACTCTACTGGAGTCTGGGGTGGCACTCTATAATGAAGTATATTAATATTTTTCTAACCTGAGAAAAAATTGACAATGTTGTTTTAGTTTCAAGTAGGCAGCAAAGTGATTCAGTTATTACCGGAGTCCAGCCCTGGTGGAGTCAGGGGTTTCGAAGGGGAGACGGCTTCAGCGATCAGGATACAATAGAATAAAAGATATAAAGAGTGGTTAAATGAGGATAGCTCGGTGAGAAAATTCAGTGGAGAAAAGAGGCTGAGTAACTTGGTTTACGTGGAAAGCCAATAAAATTCCAAAATAAGGAATTTACGTCACCCACATAGGCCGCAGGCATCCTCCCGTTCTCCCGAAGGAGAGGAGACGCTAAGTCCTCCCCGGTAAGATCTTAGAAGCCCAGGCATAGTTAGTAGGCTTGACGAGCCTCCACGCCCCAGATGAAAATTCAGCCAGAACGTGAGAGAAAGAACGACATGGGGAGACCAAGTTTCGGTGAACAAGGCCCACACTTTATTTTCCAAAGTAGTTTTTATACCTTAAGTTAGGCATAGAGGATAATGGGGGAAGGGGTAGAGTCATGCAGTAAGCCAGGCTTTCTCCCTGCAAACTTATCATATGCAAAAGTTTAGGTGATTTGCATCATCTTCTGGCCCAGAGGCCTGTTAACATTTTAAGACCCTTTCTTCAGAAAACTTATTTTTCTCTAAAGGTTATTAGTCAGGCGCCACCCTCCGAAAGCATTAGATAAAGTTGCATTCCTATAGGCAAAGGTGTGGTGGGCTATAACAAGAAAAAGAATTAACTCAAGGGTCTCAGGTTACAAACATTAAAGCTACTACTTACACCAATTATATTAATCAATACACTGCCAGGGACACAGCAGGTAAGGGATATGGAGACTTAGCAGCAAACATTGGCCCGACAAGTGAAAAACCCTTCACCAATACAATTTATAATCAATCTTTTAACTGCTCAAAGGAATCTGTGTTTAGACAGTTTAGAACACTCATGCCTCTCACAGTTGTGAACTAAAACACTCTTGTCATGCCCAGGACAGCCGCCCATAAAGTCAGAGGTGTAGGTGAGAGCACAAAGCAGTAAAGTAGGCAGACTCTGGTTTTGGGGGTAGATGCTCGAGAATTTCCAGGGGGACTCCTGAGGCTCGATCCCACCTTTGCATATGCCGAACCTCCTTCCTCACGACCTTTGCCATGGGCGGAGTTCTTCACGCTGGCTCCCGGCAAGTTATACAATTATTTTCAGATTCTTTTCCATTCTTGGTGGTTGCAAGATACTGAGTAGAGCTCCCTGTGTTATACACTAGGTCCCTGTTTATTTTATATAGCAGTGTGTATATATTAATCCTAACTCCTAATTTATCTCTACTACTACTAAGTCACTTCAGTTGTGTCTGACTCTGTGTGACCCCATAGACAGCAGCCCACCAGGCTCCCCCGTCCCTGGGATTCTCCAGGCAAGAACACTGGAGTGGGTTGCCATTTCCTTCTCCAGTGCATGAAAGTGAAAAGTGAAAGTGAAGTCGCTCAGTTGTGTCCCACTCTTAGTGACCCCATGGACTGCAGCCCATCAGGCTCCTCTGTCCACGGGATTTTCCAGGCAAGATTACTGGAGTGGGGTGTCATTGACTTCTCTGAATTTATCTGTACCAAACGTATTAATATTTCTGCATAATAACAAACATATTGTTATTCTCACAAATGGGAAACACTGAGAATATAAATAGCCTCATATCAGTTTAGATAAAGTTTGTATACAATAGAATTTATGCTGAGCTTTCAAAAAGTTTCCCATTTTCAGAGCTTTAAAAAAGTTTTGAAATCAAGAGATTTTTACTAAGGAAATAAAAATTTAGAGAATTAAAATGACTTGTTAAATAGTTGGGCTGTAATTTAAACACTGCATTGGCTGACCACAAACTCTGTGATCTTAACCACATTGTAACACTTTTACAGAAATGATGAACCTTGCCTATAAATACCTGTCCTGTATATAAAAGCACATACATGTATATTGAGAAATAGATAGCTATAAAGGAACTATTTAAAATCTAACCATTTTCTGCAGTGAGTACATGCCTATAAATTGTTTTAAGTATACTCTTTCTAGAATGGTACCAGCCATAATATTAATAATGACAATTATCTTGTAGTACTTTGAAGATTTAATTATGATAAATCTAATTAATGGCAATTAAATGACTTTATTTTTGATAAATTATCTGAATTATCATAAACGTTAAGGGCCACATTTTTCCATTATCCTGCTGATTAGCAGAGAAAATTTTGCATAAATTATAGATGAAAGCAATCTTGTTTATTTTAACAGGAATTTGGAACATAAATTCAAGGAGTTGTTTATGCTTGAGGCCATTGTTTTTATTCAGTATCTACTGGAAATCTCCAACTAAACAGTATGAGGGGATGAGGACACTCTAGGTTAAGTAAGAACATTTGCTGTTCAGTAGCTCAGTCATGTCCAACTCTTTGCAGCCTCATGGACGGCAGCATGCCAGGCTTCTCAGCCCCTCCCCATGTCACAGAGTGTGCTTAAACTCATGTTCATTGAGTCAGTGATGCCATCCAACCATCTGTCATTCCCTTCTCCTCCTGCCTTCAATCTTTCCCACATCAGGGTCTTTTCCAATGAGTCAGCTCTTCCCATCAGGTGCCCAAATTACTGGTGCTTCAGCTTCAGCATAAGTCCTTCCAGTGAATATTCAGGGCTGATTTCTTTTAGGATTGACTGGTTTGATCTCCCTGCTGCCCAAGGGACTCTCAAGGGTCTTCTCCACACCACAGTTTGAAAGTGGCGGTTCTTTGGCAGCTTTCTGTACCGTCCAGCTCTCACATCTGTCCATGACTACTGGAAAAGCACTCAGCTTTCTGTGCGGTCCAGCTCTCACATCTGTCCATGACTACTGGAAAAGCCATAGCTTTGACTATAGGGACCTTTGTCAGCAAAGTGATTTCTCTGCTTTTTGATGTGCTGTCTAGTTTGTCATAGCTTTTCTTCCAGGGAGCAAGTGTCTTATTTCATGGCTGCAGTCACCGTCTATGGTGATTTTGGAGCCCAAGGGGAAAAAAAAGAATCTTTCACTGTTTCCATTTTTTCTCCATCTCTTTGCCATGAAGTGATGGGACCAGATGCCATGATCTTAGACATCAGTTCTGGAAAGATCTGAAAATGCCAAGATTGTGGTTAGTAGAGCATTTAGCTTGTATTTAATGTGGCAACCTAATGACTGTTTTCTTTCCCAAGAGTCTTTTAAGACTGTTCTCTATCTTAAAGTTACCAGAGAAATTAATAGAAAAATGTTCTTCCTTTTACTGAAATTTAATATATGCTTTTCATACTGTTTATGGGGTTCTGAAGGCAAGAATACTGAAGTGGTTTGCCATTCTCTTCTCCAGTAGACCACATTTTGTCAGAACTCTCCACCATGACCTGTTGTCTTGGGTGGCCCTACATGGCATGGCTCATACTTTCATTGAGTTAGACAAGGCTGTTTTAACATATTTAACTTATATGCAGAGTACATCATGTGAGATGTTGGGCTGGATTAAGCACAAGCTGGAATCAAGATTGCCAGAAGAAATATTGATAAGCTCAGATATGGAGATGACAGTACCCTTTTTTCAGAAAGCGAAGAAGAACTAAAGAGCCTCTTGATGAAAGTGAAAGAAGAGAGTGAAAAAGTTGGCTTAAAACTCCCCATGCAGAAAACTAAAATCATGGCATCCGGTCCCATCACTTCATGGCAAATAGGTGGGGAAACAGTGGAAACATTGACAGACTATTTTGGGGGCTTCAAAATCACTGCAGATGGTAATTGCAGCCATGAAATTAAAAGATGCTTGCTCTTTGGAAGAAAAGCTATGACCAACCAAGACGACATATTAAAAAGCAGAGACTTGACTTTGCCGACAAAGGTCCATCTAGTCAAAGCTGTGGTTTTTCCAATAGTCATGTATGAATGTGAAAGATGGACCATAAAGAAAGCTGAGCACTGACGAACTGATGCTTTTAAACTGTGGTGTTGGAGAAAACTCTTGAGAGTCCCTTGGACTGCAAGGAGATCCAACCAGTCCATCCTAAGCGAAATCAGTCCTGAATATTCATTGGAAGCACTGGCCAGTACTTTGGCCACCTGATTTGAAGAACTGACTCTTTGGAAAATAACCTGATGCTGAGAAAGATTAAAGGCAGGAGGAGAAGGGCACGACAGAGGATGAGATGGTTGGATGGCATCACCAACTCGATGGACATGTGTTTGAGCAAGCTCCAGTAGTTGGTGATGGACAGGGAGGCCTGGTGTGCTGCAGTCCATGGGGTCACAGTCAGACATGACTGAGTGACTAAACTGAATATACACTTAGTTTGAGTGAAATATACTGATTTTGAGCAGGCAGAGTTATCAAACTAAAAAAAGTAATTTAAAAACATTACCTATCTTTCAGCTATTTAATTTCATAACTTTGAGACTATTCCTTTTCATGGATATACATGTGAGTCCGTGATTGTTTGCGTGTGCATGATATATCCTCATTATATGCGGTAGTTATGCTCTGTAAAGTTGCCATGAGTACTGAATTTGCAGATACCGAGAAGTGCTCCTAAGGGAAATTCAGGGTTAGGTTTTACTGAGCCTCGGGTCACCACATTTCTGTCAGCAGGTCAATACATAATTTTGTTTTTCAAAACCTTATTTAATGTTTATTGTTGATTCATTTGCATTGAACTCAAGACCAACAGCCCTTTAACTCACAGCTGAGCAAATGTGTGTAATGGATGCATTTTCTCCATAAGGCGCCTCCCAGCCCTCTTGCTCAGGGGCCCTGGGCAGTACTTATGCAGTGCATGTGTGTGTGGGGTGTGACACTGAGGAGCAAAGTCACCAGTAGAAAGTGCACACGTGAGAAAAACCTGGCATTAGACCACGAGAAGGACGCTTGTTTTACCAGACATTAAACAAGAAGGCAGAGAATTGCCCTGTTCCCTTCAGGTGGGAACGGGGGCAGGTGACTGTGCAGGCTTTCGCCTCAGTGAATGACTGTGAGGGCACAGGCATTGGTTTTGTGGATACAGATGCATTTTGGTGAATAAGAAATTAACAAATAAGAGAGCCACAAGTGGGGCTTGCTTGGTGGTGCAGAGGTTAGGAACCCCCGCCAGTGCGGGGAGCACAGCTGCAGTCCTCGGTCTGGGAAGACCCCACGTGCCACAGAGCAGTAAGCCCGCACACCGCAACTACTGAGCCTGCACGCCTGGGGCCTCTGCTGGTCGTGGCAAACTTCTTGGTGTTGGAGGCCTTTCTCCTTGCAGCTGTCCACCTAGGTCAGGTCATGCTGTTGCTGCACCTCTGATGAGGCAAATGTTAATACTCTCTGTTCTGCAACTTTTTGCCTTTATATGAATGGACTCTTTAAGGTCAGAGCCTTGAGATTAGGACATCCTATATATTTCAAGCTATAGGCAGCTTTCTTTTACAAAAGGTATGGAGCCAGCGTGACTCAGCACCGGGAAAGGAACAGACCGAATATGGAGTCAGATTGCTTCTTCCCTGTTACAACACTTGGTGGGCAGCCAGGCTCATTCTGTGCCTCCCTTTGTTGTTAGTCAAAGGCAGACATCTCTGAGGGCAGTATTTACCATCTGTATACCTGTGTATTACATACTCGAGTATGTAAGTATGTATTACATACTCATATATTATCGTATATACATTTAGAGCCAGAGCCAGGGAGAGAGGGAGAGTGAGAGGAGAGCCCTGACAAGTGGATTATGGAAGAAAGCAGTTTTTTATAAGGTAATGAATGTCCTAATTATTCCTGTGTTAGTGTAGCAGCCTACTTAAAAATTCTTCGAAGTACATAAAATTGACTTACCCTCTCCTGTTTATAGACAATTAAAATGAAAAGCTTTCATAATTAATATAATCTTAACATTATTTTAAAAGGCAGTTAATGGGAAGCCATCCATCTTCTGACATCGTTAATTCAGTTTTTGCCACACTTGTAGTTACTGAATTTGAACAGGTCATTATACATTAGAAGGTGGTGCTTTGTTTTGCTTTTTTTTTTCTCCTTCTTAATATGAAAGTCAGCGGAACATTTGCTTAGTATATTGCTAACTCAATTCTTTGTTCATTTATCAGAATTACTTTATGCCTTCTGTAACACTGAATAGCACAGGAAAGTAAACACAGTGATCAGGTGGCCTTTTCCAGGAAATTCTGCATTCGATTGTTAGTAAGAGGTAGAATTGAAGCCTCTTGGAAAGAAATAAATTTCCTGCTTTGAATTATATTTTGTACTTAGATATTTTTCACTGCCATATTTTGGGGTCACAGAAATACTTATTCATTTCATTTTATATTTAGCTTGTATTTTTTTAAATTCTTTTTCAGATTCTTTCCCCAATTAGGTTATTACATAATATTGAGCAGAGTTCCCTGTACTATACAGTCGGTCTTTGCTGGTTATCCGTTTTAAATGGATAAACATGTCAGTGCCAAATTCCCTAACTATCCCTTCCCCTCCTCTCCCCCACTGGTGACCAGAAGATCATTCTCCAATGTGCTTGTGCATTTTAATGTTTGTCCATTTAAAAAGCTAATTGGGAGTAGGGAATAGAAATGAGTGCTCTGTGCATCCCTTCATCTGCAGGCTCTACCTCAGTGCCTCAGACATGAGTTCAGTAAATACTGCTGCAGATCACTGTGCTGCATGTGGCTGAGAGAATGCCTGAAGTCCAGGGATGGCTCTTCCCTGTCTCCAGACACACTGTAGGGAGGGAGGTTAGACCGCGAGACTGCCACACAGTGTAGATTGGAAAGGTTATCTGAGAACTGGCAACCGGGACTATGAATTGATAAAAGAGGCTGATGCTGAAGAACAGAGAAGGGAGCTTGTAGACTGGGGTTTGTATCCTAAGTGGCATCTGTTATGTAGGAGAGAGAGCAGATTTTGCTGGAGCAGGACATTCTTGAAGGTAAATTTTAGGGTGGCAAATTCTTGCAAGGATTCAGTGGTGTTTGGGATATAATAGTTCAGGTCTTGGAAGCTAGGTAATATGACTGGACTTAGATAAATAGACCAAAAACACATGTTACAAAATATTGAGCTGTTAAAGTTTGTATGCAGGTCGAGAAGCAACAGTTAGACCTGGACATGGAACAATGGACCGGTTCCAAATTGGGAAAAGAGTACGTCGAAGCTGTATATTGTCACCCTGCTTATTTATCTTATATGCATGGTACATTGTGCGAAATGCCAGACTGGATGAAGCACAAGCTGGAATCAAGGTTGCAGGGAGAAGTATCAATAACCTCAGATATGCAGATGATACCACCCTTATGCAGAAAGTGAAGAGAAACTAAAGAGCCTCTTGATGAAAGTGAAAGAGGAGAGTGAAAAAGCTGTGTGACTGCAGTGATGAAATTAAAAGATGCTTGCTCCTTGGAAGAAAAGCTATGACCAACCTAGACAGTGTATTAAAAAGCAGAGCCATTATTTTGCCAGCAAAGGTCTGCATAGTCAAAGCTGTGATTTTTCCAGTAGTCATGTATGGATGTGAGAGTTGGACTATAAAGAAAGCTGAGCATTGAAGAATTGATGCTTTTGAACTGCAGGGTTGGAGAAGTCTCTTGAGAGTCCCTTGGACTGCAAGGAGATTAAACCAGTCCATCCTGAAGGAAATCAGTCCTGAATACTCATTGGAAGGACTAATGCTGAAGCTGAAACTCCAATACTTTGGCCACCTAAGGCGAAGAACTAACTCATTGGAAAAGACCCTGATGCTCAGAAAGATTGAAGGCGGGAGGAGAAGGGATGACAGAGCATAAAATGGTTGGACGGCATCACCGACTCAATGGACATGAGTTTGAGTAAACTCCGGGAGTTGGTGATGGACAGGGAAGCCTGGCATGCTGCAGTCCTTGGGGTCACAAAGAGTCGGACGTGGCTGAATGACTGAACTGAACTGAAAGTCACAGGCTTATATCCCTCTAGCAATGGCATTTAGAAGGATTAGGAAAAAATGAGATAGTGATTGGAATGAGTGATTAGAAATTAGAGACAAAAAAGTTAGGATTTGTGTGAGTGGTATCAAGAGATGTGAACCAGAGAAGGAAATTTGAACTAGGAAAATAGAGATGATTGTGAGTGATATTGCTGTGAAATAATATGTTTTTAATGTAATAAGTACTGTCCATTTGGCTGAGGAATTCTTTGCCCCAAACACTGAGCTTCTGTAGAGAATTTACTGCTAGATATTGTTGTTTAGATTTTATATTAGAGTGGGGAAAAAAAGCTATGGAAGAAAAGCTTGGACTGCAGAGAAACAATTTATATTTATATAAACAATTTATATTTATATTATTTCTCTGCAGTTTTTCAAGATGTATTTATCCATGATATTAGTCAAATATTGTGTATTAATGACCTCTTTTTGAGTAACAGGGACAAAATAAACTTGTGTTTAATATATTGAGTAGAAATACCCCTGTTAAGGGCTTCCAGGTTAGCTCCAATGGTAAACAATCTGCCTGCAAGATGGGAGACCTGGATTCAGTGCCTGGGTTGGGAAGATCCCCTGTAGAAGGGAATGGCAACCCACTTCACTATTCTTGCCTGGAGAATTCCATGGACAAAGGAGCCTGTGGGCTACAGTCCATGGGACTGCAAAGAGTCAGTCACGACTGAGCACGCATGCATATACATATAGAGTAGAGAACCATGAAACAGATCTAGACATGTTTAAAACCTAACAGAGGGAACTATACTTAATATTTTGTAATGATCTAAAAGGGAAAAGAATCTAAAAAAGAATGTGTATATATATATATATTCTTTCTGATTATAGGAAGAGAAGCATTTAAGAATGCACAAAGAATGGGAACTATTATAAAGTTTGACAGATGCAATTAAAGCAAATTTTAAAATTATTTAACAACAACAGTCACACACACACACTCATGTGTATGTGTGTGTGTGTGTGTGTATAGCTTTTCTGTACACCTGAAACTAATATAACATTGTGAATCAACTATACATCAATAAAAATTGACAAATCCTAAAAAAAAAGCAAAGAAGAACTAAAAAGCCTCTTGTTGAAAGTGAAAGAGGAGAGTGAAAAAGATGGCTTAAAACTCAACATTCAAAAAACTAAGATCATGGCATCTGGTCCCATCACTTTGTGGCAAATAGATGGGGAAACAATGGAAACAGTAAGAGACTCTATTTTCTTGGGCTCCAAAATCATTATAGATGGTGACTTCAGCCATGAAATTACAAGATGCTTGCTTCTTGGAAAAAAAGCTATGACCAACCTAGACAGCATATTAAAAATCAGAGACATCCCTTTGTTGACGATGATCCCTATAGTCAAAGCTGTGGTTTTTCCAGCAGTCATGTACAGATGTGAGTGTTGGATCGTAAAGAAGGCTGAGTGCCAAAGAACTGATGCTTTCCAACTCGTGCTAGAGAAGAGTCTTGGGAGCCCCTTGGACAGCAAGGAGAACAAACCAGTTAGTCCTAAAGGAAGTCAATCCTAAATTATCACTGGAAGGACTGATGCTGAAGCTGAAGCTCCAATACTTTTGCCACCTGATGTGAAGAGTCCACTGGAAAAGACCCTGATGTGGGGAAAGATGAGGACAGAAGGAGAAGCGGGCAACAGAGGATGAGATGGTTGAATGTCATCACTGACTCAATGGACATGAGTTTGAACAAACTTCAGGAGATAGTGAAGGACAGACAAGCCTGGTGTGCTGCAGTTAATGGGGTAATAAAGAGTCATACATGATTTAAGGACCGAACTGTTACAAGAAAAAGCAAAGAAAACCTAAGATAGGGCAGAGTTAACATTACAAATGGTCTGGCAAAGGGTGAGGTGACTATTAAATTCTCAGTGGACTAAAGACCTAGATAAATCAGTAAGTCACATTCTACTGTTTACAGAATAGATTACTACTAAGAACCTGTTTATGGGACTCAGAACTCTACTCAGTACTCTGTAATGACATATGGGCAAAGAATCTAAGGAAAGAAGAGTTGATACATGTACATGCATAACTGATTCACTTTATTGTACACCTGAAACTAACACAACATTGTAAGTCAACTTCTCTCCAATAAAAAATTAAGAATAAATAAATCGCACAGCATGCAATATAGAACAAGGGTCTCCAGCCCCCAGGAAACTGGGTCACACAATAGGAGGTGAGCGGCAGGCAGGCCAGCCAAGTTCCATCTGCTTCTCCCCATCGCTGGCATTGCAGCCTGAACTGCCCCCCGAGTCCCCGTCCCGTGGGAAACTTGTGTTCCAAGAGACCAGTTCCTGGTGCCAGAAGGTTGAGGACCTCTGATAAAGAATGTCTTTGTTATTATAGGAAGGGTAGCATTTAAAAACACACAAAGAAAGTGAACTATTATAAAGTTTGACAGATGCGATTAAAGCAAATTTTATAACTATTTAACAACAATGATCACAACACTTCCCATAAACATGGCTGAAATGCAGGCCGCAGACTGGAAGTAGGTATCTGCCACATACGTGATTGACAAAAGATTACGTGGAGAATTTAGAAGAACTCCTTATACTCGTCTGAAAAAGGAATGTGTCAAGGCAAGTTAGAGAGGAGGAAACTCCAATGGTAAGTCAACAGAAGAAAGAAAAAGGGAAAGATGCCCAACCTCACTAGTAACCAAGAAAATGCAAATTAAGACACTTTGTATCCATTTGGTTAGTACAAATTTTGGAAATCTGAGTTTAACATGTATTGGCAAGAATTTGGGAAAATAGGCTTTAAATATGTTTATGTTACTATGACTTGAAATAGCCTCTCTGAAAGAGCAATTTGATAAGCTGTAATAAACTTGAATATAAGCATAGTTTTTAGCAGAGCTGTGCCAATTTTCAAAATAAGTTCTAGAAAATAATCTGCTACCAGTACATAAAGAGGTATGTCTAGAATGCTTGTTGGCATCATTTTCTATAATAGTAAAATGTACTATAAATTTGATAAGGAAATTGTGAATGTAATCATGTAAAAAACTACTAAACACCCGTGAAGATGAACATCTTCATTTTAGGAAACATCTAAAAACACAGTCTTGAGAGGAAAAAAAGGCTAGTGTGTCATTGTTCATATAAAGTTTAAAAATATGTAAAAATACCTTATATTATTAACAGGCATATATCTATATAGTAATAGTATATAATAGGCGTGGGAATGATAAACACCAGCTTAGTGTAGGGAACACAACTAGATAAGGCAAGATGGAATTTGGATACAGAAGTGCTTCAACTGTATATCTAATGTTGATATTTTTATCCAATATCATCAAAAACAAAAATGGAAAATTTTGAAATTTAATAAAACTGCTTCAGAGATACAAAGAGATGTCATTCTCTATAATGGTATAGACAGTAATGATATTTCACTGAAAATGGTGTTAAAATTCACCTGTATTGTTGCTGATACAGAAGTTCTCAGAACCGTTTTTAAACTGGATGTGCTGACTCTCTACGAGGCAAATGTAGTGTCCAGTTCTCCTGAGACACATTTGCCAGGGGATGAATATTGAAGGTATGTATTGTGACACTCGATTATTGCAGGAGGAATGGGCAAAATGGAAATCTAGAGATGGACACTACTGTGGGATTCTTTCTCAGTGCAAGTGTCTAGGATCTGGATGAGCACCTGCCTTGCGGTCAGAGTATTTAACCAAAATGGGTGAAGCTTTGTTAAATATGGTTTAGTTTGGCGGGGGTGGTTAATAGAAAAGCTCTTCCATTTTGTGGCATAAAATATCTGTAGAATTTAAAAGATTTCAATAGGTAGTTTATAGTTTTATTGAGTCGAATTTATATTCCATGAACTTTTTTATGAGTGTGTGATTACATGATTTTCAATTTAATGTACAAAGTTGTGCGGCCATAACCATGATCTAGTTTTATATCATTTCTACCACCTGCAAAATTCCCAACATCCGGTTTGTAGTTAATCCTGGTTGCCACCCCTAGACAACAACTGATTTGCTTTCTGTCTCCCCAGATTAGCCCTCTCTGGGTATCTCATACCCATGAAACCACACAGTGCAGCCTTTTGAATCTACCTTCTTTCAGTTCACAGTGTTTTTGAGGTCCGTCCCTGCAGTAATCTGTTCTTTGGAGAACTGAATGGGCTACAGTCAGCTGCCTGGATACACTGTGTTTGATTTATCTCTTCTGTAGTTGATGGCCATTTGAATTGTTTCTCATTCTTGCCTATGAGTAACACTGCTATGAAATTCTTATACAAGTCTTTCATAGACATGTGTTTTTATTTCTCTTGAGTAGCTTTCTAAAAGTGTAGTTGCACATTGAATATTTATGTTTAACTTATTAAAATACTGCTAACCTATTTTTAGTGTGTTTGCATCACTGTGCATTTCTACCAGTAATAGATGAACATTCTTACTTCCCCACATCCTTGCCAAAACTTATTACTGTCTGTGTTTTGATTACAGCCATTCAGGTGGCTATGTTATGCTGCCTCAGTATAGTTCTTAATGTTCATTTTCCTAATGAAAAATGATACTGAATGTCTTATCATGTACTTATTGGCTGTTTGATGTCTTCCTTAGTGAAATGTCTATTCAAGTTTTTGCTGTATTTTAAATTGATTATTATTATTATTTATTGAGTTACAAGAGGTTTAGCTTAGGTACAAGTCCTTTACTAGATATGATATGCAAGCTTTTTTCTGTGTGAAAGAATTTAATTTTAAGTGGGGCTCCATTTTCATGCACATCATATCTCTCCTATGATCTGAATATAGATAGAAAGCACTGCTCGGAAGACAATTTAAAAGAGGATCATTATCACTGTAGCGAATACTTTAGGTAGTTAGCATTTTTATGCTCCTACGATTTATTTGCCCTTTTTCTTTTTAAAGGCAATTTAAATCTAATGAAAAACATCGATTCTGACTTATTAGAACTCATGTGTTCCAATTACCAGTGATTCTGTCAAAGTAATTGTATTTACTCTCCCCATGTATCCAAAAATATAACCATCATTCAAAACATCCTTTGAGGTTAGCTCATGGTTTGCGTTCCAAGCAAGTGTGAACCACCTGCTCACAGTGTACGAGTGCAAACGCACACTCTGGTGTTCTCTGCTTCAGACTCCGAGTTCATACAGGACAGGCCTTCCAGGGCCCGAGAGCGGGCTCTCCTCTCAGCTCAGAAATGAATTATCCGAGGAGACACGTGCTCACGAAGCAGGAGACGTCATTGGGCAGGGGCTGGGGCGAGAGCAGGGGGGTGAGGGGCCCCGGGGGAGAGCGGCGGGGTGAGGGGCCCCGGGAGCACGGCTCCGCACGCGGCGCGCGGTCCCGGGTTTATGGTGAGGGGATTCGTTTCGGGTTGTCTGTGGCCGATCTTTCTGACCCAGGGTCCCTCCTGCGGGCGCCCTCACTGCTCAGCCAACATGGATTCCAGCAAGGAGGATTCCGGGAGGACACGTGGACTGGCGCGTCCTCTCCTCTTTCGCCCTTTCCCGATTCTTCCGGTTGGTAGTGACTTGTGAGTTCCGTGTTCCTTACCAGGACCTCCTGTTGTAAAATGACTCATGCAGATGGTCACCTGGCCAGGGTGGGAGGTTTCAGTCACTGTTTTCCCTAATAGTTGGGCAAACTCCAGTTGGCAATACGAGTGTTTCATGGAAAATGGGGTCTAGTGAGACAATAAAAAATATTCCTAAATATGCTTTAAAAAACAAGAGTAAGTAACAGTTCTAGACTTCCCTGCGTCTACAGGAACTAGGTTCATCAGCATTACAATTTGCTGGGACAGATAGCTCTCCTCCTGAGTCACCTTTGCAGGTTGTCTGGGAGACACTGCCGCATTGACACAACCCAGTTGGGTGTATTCTCTTACGGTGTTATTTTTTGCAGACTGCTCCTCTTTAAAAAAAAAATGCAATTCACCCTTCCTGGCTTGAAATGAATGTCCTTTACACTTGAATATGCCTTTTGTTTCATTTTCAAAAGTCTTTCTAGAAGAAACCCTTGTATAAACACCTGGCATTTCACAAATTATTGTGTTGCTTAAGGGCACTTTTCCTGAGCCTTGTCTTTTATTCATACATTGAAAGGGCAGAGCATAAACAGATCACTTTTGTGTGCTGCCCCTCACATGATGTAAGAGGTGGGGCAGGGAGAATAATACATATTCTTTGATGTGTTCTTTTTGTTCTGTTGAAGGATCCATTTGAAAAAGGAGAATTCATAACTTTCGTGCAGATATAAAACAAAACATGTTAAAGATTTCATTTAACCTGTTCTCAAAAAGGGCAGTATGCTAATGTTGCAGTGTTCAAAGAAGTCAAAGAATCTCAAATTGATATGGAACAAAGACATGTTGAAATGAATTTAAAGAAGAGGTGAAACTAGCTTTTTGGAGAGGCGGCAGGGTTGATGCATGGTATTTCATTGGAGACGTCCAATAAATTTTTCATAGTCTAAATTTCTGTATAGTCTTAAGCAAGGGTTGTCAAATGTTTTCTGTAATGAGCCAGATAGTAAATATCTTATGTTTGTGGATCCATGGTCTCCCTCTCCAATCTGCTGTTGTCACGTGAAAGCATCCACAGACAATAAGTGAACAAGTGGATGTGATATTTCAGTGAAACTTCATCTATGATCACTGAATTTCATATTATTCTCTTGTCATGAAATATTATACTTTCTTTAGAATTTTTTCCCCAGTCAGATTGGGATTATGAACTGAGTTTGGCTAACCTCTAATCTGGAGAAGGCAATGGCACCCCACTCCAGTACTCTTGCCTGGAAAATCCCATGGACTGAGGAGCCTGGTGGGCTGCAGTCCATGGGGTCGCTAAGAATCGGACACGACTGAGCGACTTCACTTTCACTTTTCACTTTCATGCATTGGAGAAGGAAATGGCAACCCACTCTAGTGTTCTTGCCTGGAGAATCCCAGGGACGGTGGAGCCTGGTGGGCTGCCGTCTATGGGGTCGCACAGAGTCGACACGACTGAAGCGACTTAGCAGCAGCAGCAGCAGCAACCTCTAATCTACAGGGAGTAACCTGAAAAGCTCATAACATTTGCCCAGCTTTTACGAAGTATGTATTTTATGGTAATAAATGGCCATACACAGTAGCATAAATGAGCCTTCCTATCAATCTATCTTACCTAGCAATAAGAGAGCAACAATAAAACTCTATGTGAAAACAGAAAGAAAAAACAGACCGAGTAAAGAGTACTAGACTTTGTTGACTTAAGTTTTATTAGTCTAGGTTATCACTCACTTTGGTTATAAGACTCAAAATTGCCTGAATCCTAATGATTCTCTTTCAGGTAATCCATACAAAATTGACTTGGAGTTCCAAACATACAGGGGAACTATAGATATGAGTATTTTCATTTTATTAAATAATATTTTTTAATTGCACAAGTAAAACAATTGAAAATCCTTGTGAATAAACTTTATCAACTCTCATCCACTTGGCTGAATAAACTGATGATTTCATAAATCAGGAAAAGTTAAAAAATTATATTTTTATGTATTTATGTTTCTGTTCTCTATTAGTGTGATTTACAGCTGCTAGGGCCATGCTATATATTCTTGGGGGTCCATGATTGCTTGATAGGTATTTTTATGTTTATGAATGATCTAATAAGATTATAAGCATATTTTCTATTATGTGGATTCCCATTTTATGACCAAGTACTGCTATACAGTTTTTATTTCTATCAGATCAGATCAGTCGCTCAGTTGTGTCCAACTCTTTTCTACCCCGTGAATCGCAGCACGCCAGGCCTCCCTGTCCATCACCAACACCCAGAGTTCACTGAGACTCACGTCCATCGAGTCAGTGATGCCATCCAGCCATCTCATCCTCTGTCGTCCCCTTCTCCTCCTGCCCCCAATCCCTCCCAACATCAGAGTCTTTTCCAATGAGTCAACTCTTCCCATGAGGTGGCCAAAGTACTGGACTTTCAGCTTTAGCATCATTCCTTCCAAAGAAATCCCAGGGCTTATCTCCTTCAGAATGGACTGGTTGGATCTCCTTGCAGTCCAAGGGACTCTCAAGAGTCTTCTCCAACACCACAGTTCAAAAGCATCACTTCTTCAGTGCTCAGCTTTCTTCACAGTCCAACTCTCACATCCATACATGACCACAGGAAAAACCATAGCCTTGACTAGACGGACCTTTGTTGGCAAAGTAATGTCTCTGCTTTTGAATATGCTATCTAGGTTGGTTATAACTTTCCTTCCAAGGAGTAAGCGTCTTTTAATTTCATGGCTGCAGTCACCATCTGCAGTGTTTGTGGAGCCCCCAAAAATAAAGTCTGACACTGTTTCCACTGTTTCCCCATCTATTTCCCATGAAGTGATGGGACCAGATGCCATGATCTTCGTTTTCTGAATGTTGAGCTTTAAGCCAATTTTTTTACTCTCCACTTTCACTTTTATCAAGAGGGTTTTTAGTTCCTCTTCACTTTCTGCCATAAGAGTGGTGTCATCTGCATATCTGAGGTTACTGATATTTCTCCCGGCAATCTTGATTCCAGCTTGTGTTTCTTCCACTCCAGTGTTTCTCATGATGTACGCTGCATATAAGTTAAATAAACAGGGTGACAGTATACAGCCTTGACGAACTCCTTTTCCTATTTGGAACCAGTCTGTTGTTCCATGTCCAGTTCTAACTGTTGCTTCTTGACCGGCATACAAATTTCTCAAGAGGCAGATCAGGTGGTCTGGTATTCCCATCTCTTTCAGAATTTTCCACAGTTTATTGTGATCCACACAGTCAAAGGCTTTGGCATAGTCAATAAAGCAGAAATAGATGCTTTTCTGGAACTCTCTTGTTTTTTCCATGATCCAGCAGATGTTGGCAATTTGATCTCTGGTTCCTCTGCCTTTTTTAAAACCAACTTGAACATCAGGAAGTTCATGGTTCACATATTGCTGAAGCCTGGCTTGGAGAATTTTGAGCATTACTTTACTAGTGTGTGAGATGAGTGCAGTTGTGCGGTAGTTTGAGCATTCTTTGGCATTGCCTTTCTTTGGGATTGGAATGAAAACTGACCTTTTCCAGTCCTGTGGCCACTGCTGAGTTTTCCAAATTTGCTGGCATATTGAGTGCAGCACTTTCACAGCATCATCTTTCAGGATTTGGAATAGCTCAACTGGAATTCCATCACCTCCACTAGCTTTGTTCATAGTGATGCTTTCTAAGGCCCACTTGACTTTACATTCCAGGATGTCTGGCTCTAGGTCAGTGATCACACCATCGTGATTATCTGGGTCATGAAGATCTTTTTTGTACAGTTCTTCTGTGTATTCTTGCCATCTCTTCTTAATATCTTCTGCTTCTGTTAGGTCCATACCATTTCTGTCCTTTATCAAGCCCATCTTTGCGTGAAATGTTCCTTTGGTATCTCTGATTTTCTTGAAGAGATCTCTAGTCTTTCCCATTCTGTTGTTTTCCTCTGTTTCTTTGCAATGATCGCTGAAGAAGGCTTTCTTATCTCTTCTTGCTATTCTTTGGAACTCTACATTCAGATGTTTATATCTTTCCTTTTCTCCTTTGCTTTTTGCTTTTCTTCTTTTCACAGCTATTTGTAAGGCCTCCCCAGACAGCCATTTTACTTTTTTGTATTTCTTTTCCATGGGGATGGTCTTGATCCCTGTCTCCTGTACAATGTCACGAACCTCATTCCATAGTTCTTCAGGCACTCTATCTATCAGATCTAGGTCCTTAAATCTATTTCTCACTTCCACTGTATAATCATAAGGGATTTTTATTTCTATACCTGCATTTATTTTTTTAGTGTGCTTTAGTCATTGTTTTAAAATGTTACCTTTACCATAACATTGGTCCAACTATGAGCTTTGGGTCCTTGTAATGGGGTATACAAATACATTCTAGAGCAAGGGTCAACGAAGTTTCTATAAAAGGCTAGAAAGTAAGTAGTTTAGATTTTAACATCTCTATCACAGCTGTGAAACTGGAAAATTATAGTGTGAAAGCAGCCAGAGACAATATGGAAATTAATGTGTTCCAATAAAACTTTATTTACAAAAACAGGTAAACAGGTCATAGGTGAAATTTAGCACAAGGGCCTCAGTTTGCTAACTCCTATTCTAGAGCACCTGATGATTCTCAAATGTCTAAGAAAGATCTATCTATAACTGTCTATTAATACTTTAACAAAATTATTCCATAAATTAGGAATAATAAATTTAGGAAGCTATTATTTGCTTGATAAGATGATCCTTCCTTTATAGAAGTACAGTTTAAAATTAGAGCATTACTGATGCTTTATGTTAAAGAATTCTAGGGTTTTTTTTTAAATTTATTTATTTTAATTGGAGGCTAATTACTTAACAATATTGTAGTGGTTTTTGGCATACATTGATGTAAATCAGCCATGGGTTTACATGTGTTCCCCATCCTGAACCCCTCTCCCAGAATTCTAGGTTGTTAAAATTTGTTTTCAATTAAAAGCTCATTCTTGAAGAAAATTGACCTGCATTCTACAAGTTGTTTTTTTTTTTTTTACATAGACAATGGGTAGCTTTTCTTTTTGACTCAGCCATAAGCTGTACACATAATTGAGTAACCAAATGAATTGCTAACCATATCCTAGATATAAGACATTCCTTTTTGTGCTCATCTTGCAAGTGAAGGATTTTTAGATGTCAGCCAAATCAAAGCTGTTTGTATGCAGAAATTTCAATAGTTAAAGTGCATCCGTGGGTCACACTTTGACAGACCAGAAAAAAAGTTAAAAAACTTATCAGTTCCCCAAAAATCTATTTGCTGGATGGCTGATTTGCACAGTTTATCAAAATTACCATTTCTTTTTGGATATATCCAATCAGTTCTCAGTTGTTGAGCTGATGAATTTTTATGAATGCATTTATAAGTACATTGTTTTATTAACTATTTTTGATGAATCTACCAAATGTTTCATGCTGCTGCTGCTGCTGCTGCTAAGTCACTTCAGTCATGTCCGACTCTGTGCAACCCCAGAGACGGCAGCCCACTACTCCTCCGTCCCTGGGATTCTCCAGGCAAGAACACTGGAGTGGGTTGCCATTTCCTTCTCCAATGCATGAAAGTGAAAAGTGAAAGTGAAGTCGCTCAGTTGTGTCCAACTCTTTTCGACTCCATGGACTGCAGATATCTCTTTTTAATTCCTTCTAAAGTCATTTTTGCTTTTATGTCTTTTAAGGGATCCTTTAAATTCTCAAGTAACATTAATTTAGCTTACTTAATAATTTATAAATTTTATAACAATTCATATTATAAAACTACGTTGATAGTTTTTAAGTATTTCTGTGAATTCTAGCTTATTGGATTTTTGTCTTCATAGCAGCATTTTTAGGGATTATTTGGTTGAAAGATAATTTTTAAAAGGTCATAGAATGACTTAGTTTTCTTATGATTATACTTAGACTATACTTATTTAAAAATATGTAATCCATATTCAGAGGCAACCAGATTTAGATTATGATTTTATTTATAAGGGCCATAAACATGACTTTGCAAATAAATGCTACAAAGCAAATAAATTGATTAAAAACTCTATTATGCTACTAATTAAAACTGGATCATTATTGATACTTTATGTTAAAGAATTCTAGGTTTCTAAAACTTGTTTCCAATTAAAAGCTCATTCTTGAAGAAAACTGATGTGCCTTCCACAAGTTATATCAAAACAATCATATCAAAATTATGGTTGATACAGCATTTGATGAAATAATGGTGAAATAAACTTACTTTAAGTCTGAAAGAATAAAAAAATGAAATTGCAAAGAATGGGAAAGAACTAAAAGAATTAAGGAAAACCAATTTTATCACATGTGAAGTGCCAAAGTTTTATATTTTAGTTCATAGAAATAAAAAATTAAGGCCAATATATTTATAACAGCTTCAAAAAAGAATATATAGTCATTGAATGTAATTTTTAAATTTATTAATATTTCTTGAAACAGTTGATACATTTCATGAATATTGGTGATAATTAGTTGACTTTTGTCAAAATTGATGTTGAGTCAGCAGAGATGGCCAAGTTAAGTGTAAAAAAATTACCTTTCCTTGCCTTGAGAGGAAAACTTGATTGAGGACATTGGAATCAATATTTCTGTGAAGTGAAATGAACACTTTAAAGCTAGTGTTCACAGGTTTTCCTCTGATACAAGAAACTAGTAAATGCTTTATTTTTCACCGATATAAGTTCTAAGAAAAATTGAGTCACTTTCCTTCTTATTGCGTCAATAGCTGTTTGTCTTGGTGACAAATATGCTTCCAGTTGGAGGAGACCCTCGAACCCTTGTCCTGTGTGTTCTTTGCATAGGCGTGGTCTGCAGGTGCTCTGTGTATTACAGAGTCCAAGCCCATTCTGCTCAGTGCACAGCAGACCAGTAAGTCAAGAGAAAAGGTGCTTGTGTTTTCCAACTTTATTTGGAAGGTCAGAAGACCTAGAAGATGGTGAACTAGGGTCCCAAAGAACCATCGTGCCCAGGTTAGAATTCAGTCTTCTTTTATACCAAAAGAGGAGGTGGGTGTGGATGGTTGTTGCAAACTTCTTGGTGGCAGAATTCTGTGTTCTTGAACCTATCCAATTAGATTAGGTCATGATGTTCTTTGACTCTGTGGATCACAATAAACTGTGGAAAATTCTGAAAGAGATGGGGATACCAGACCACCTGATCTGCCTCTTGAGAAATCTGTATACAGACCAGGAAGCAACAGTTAGAACTAGACATGGATTTGGCAAAACTAATACAATTATGTAAAGTTTAAAAAAAAAAAAAAAAAAGAACTAGACATGGAATAACAGACTGGTTCCAAATAGGAAAAGGAGTATGTCAAGGCTGTATATTGTGACTGTGCTTATTTAACTTCTATGCAGAATATATCATGAGAAACATTGGGCTGGATGAAGCACAACCTGGAATCAAGATTGCCAGGAGAAATATCAACAACCTCAGATATGCAGATGACACGACCCTTATGGCAGAAAGTGAAGAAGAACTAAAAAGCCTCTTGATGAAAGTGAAAGTGGAGAGTGAAAAAGTTGGCTTAAAGCTCAACATTCAGAAAACGAAGATCATGGCATCCGGTCCCATCACTTCATGGGAAATAGATGGGGAAACAGTGAAAACAGTGAGAGATTTTATTTTCTGGGCTCCAAAATCACTGCAGATGGTGACTGCAGCGGGTGAAATAAAAAGATCCTTACTCCTTGGAAGAAAAGTTATGACCAACATAGATAGCATATTGAAAACCAGAGACATTACTTTGCCAACAAAGGTCTATCTAGTCAAGGCTATGATTTTTCCAGGATGTATGTATGTTTGTATGGATGGGAGAGTTGGACTATAAAGAAAACTGAGGGCCAAAGAATTGATGCTTTTGAACTGTGGTGTTGGAGAAGACTCTTGAGAGTCCCTTGGACTGCAAGGACATCCAACCAGTCCATCCTAAAGGAAATCAGTCCTGAATGTTCATTGGAAGGACTGATGTTGAAGCTGAAACTCCAATTATTTGGCCACCTGATTTGAAGAGCTGACTTATTTGAGAAGACCCTGATACTAGGAAATATTGAAGGTGAGAGGAGAAGGGGGCAACAGAGGATAAGATGGTTGGATGGCATCATCAACTCAATGGACATGAGTTTGAGTAAACTCCGGGAGTTGGTGATGGACAGGGAGGCCTGGCGTGCTGCAGTCCATGGAATCACAAAGAGTTGGACATGACTGAGTGACTAAACGGAACTGATGATGTTCTTGTAAAATTCCAACAACAAAACGTTATTCTCTCCTCTGTAATTTTTTATCTCTATCTGAATGGAAAAGTGTTATATTAATATCTTTGAAGATCACAGGCTTGAGAATGGTGAAAGGGAAGATATACTCATTTGAATGAAGAGTTCCAAAAAATAGCCAGGAGAGACAAGAAAGCCTTCCTCGGTGATGAATGCAAAGAAATAGAGGAAAACAGTAGAATGGGAAAGACTAGAGATCTCTTCAAGAAAATTAGAGATATCAAGGGAACATTTCATGCAAAGATGGGCTCGATAAAGGACAGAAATGGTATGGACCTAACAGAAACAGAAGATATTAAGAAGAGGTGAAAAAAAAAAACACTGAAGAACTATACAAAAAAAAGATCTTCATGACCCAGATAATCACAATGGTGTGATCACTCACCTAGAGCCAGACATCCTGGAATGTGAAGTCAAGAGGGCCTTAGGAAGCATCACTACAAAGAAAGCTAGTGGAGGTGATGGAATTCTGGTTGAGCTATTTCAAATCCTAAAAGATGATGCTATGAAAGTGCTGCACTCAGTATGCCGGCAAATTTGGAAAACTCAGCAGTGGCCACGGGACTGGAAAAGGTCAGTTTTCATTCCACTCCCAAAGAAAGGCAATGTCAAAGAATATTCAAAGTACCACACAGTTGCACGCATCTCACGGAGCAGCAAAGTAACGCTCAAAATTCTCCAAGCCAGGCTTTAGTAGTATGTGAACTGAGAATTTGTAGATGTTCAAGCTGGTTTTAGAAAAGTCAGAGAAATCAGAGATCAAATTGCCAACATCCACTGGATCATTGAAAAAGCAAGAGAGTTCCAGAAAAACATTTACGTCTGCTTTATTGACTATGCAAAGCCTTTGACTGTGTGGATCACAACAAACTGTGGAAAATTCTGAAAGAGATGGGAATACCAGACCACCTGACGTGCCTCCTGAGAAATCTGTGTGCAGAGAGGAATCAACAGTTAGAACTGGACATGGAACAGCAGACTGGTTCCAAATTTGGGAAAGGAGTACATCAAGGCTGTATATTGTCACCCTGCTTATTTAACTTCTATGCAGAGTACATCATACGAAATGCCAGGCTGGATGAATCACAAGCTGGAATCACGATTGCTAGAAGAAATATCAATAACCTCAGATATGCAGATGACACCACCCTTATGGCAAAAAGGAAAGAAGAACTAAGAAGCCTCTTGATGAAAGTTAAAGAGGAGAGTGAAAAAGTTGGCTTAAAATTCAACATTCAGAGAACGAAGATCATGGCATCTGGTCCCATCACTTCATGGCGAATAGATGGGGAAACAATGGAAACAGTGGTAGACTCTATTTTTGTGGGCTCCAAAATCACTGCAGATGATGACTGCCACCATGAAATTAAAAGACGCTTGCTTCTTGGAAGAAAAACTATGAGCAACCTAGAGAGCATATTAAAAAGCAGAGACATTACTTTACCAACAAAGGTTCATCTAGTCAAGGCTATGGTTTTTCCAGTAGTCATGTATTGATGTGAGAGTTGGACTGTGAAGAAAGCTGAGCATGAAGAATTGATGCTTTTGAACTGTGGTGTTGGAGAAGACTCTTGAGAATCCCTTGGACTGTAAGGAGATCCAACCAGTCCATTCTAAAGGAGATTAGTTCTGAGTGTTCATTGGAAGGACTGATGCTGAAGCTGAAGCTTCCACACTTTGGCCTCTTGATGGGAAGAACTGATTTATTTGAAAAGATCCTGATGCTGGGAAAGATTGAAGGCGGAAGGAGAAGGGGACCACAGAGGATGAGAGGGTTGGATGGCATCACCAACTGGATGGGCATGAGTTTGAGTGAACTCCAGGAGTTGGTGATGGACAGGGAGGCCTAGCGTGCTGCAGTCCATGGGTCGAAAAGAGTCGGACACAACTGAGCAACTGAACTGTCTGACAGATCTTGTATATTTTAGACTACGATTCTTCACAAGTACCCCAAGTAATAGAGGAAAAATACCAAAGTAAAAGAAGCAAATCCAATATGGAGTCAATTTGTTCTTCCGCGTTACGATTGTTTTTCCTCATCATTGGATTCTAAATTGTTTAGGTTCTGGCACTCCTGCCTAGTTAGAAGTTGCATGGCTCCTTTATAGAAGTTATGGATTTACCCTCGTCCGTGTTCATTCTCTGTCTCTGTGACTCTTCCTGTGTTTCTCTCTGTCTCTCCCTCTCTCATCTTACCAGGAGCCAAAGCTGAATGGATGCTTCACTCAGTCTACCTTGGCTACTCCAGGCTGCTTGTTTTCAGTAGATCAAAGATATTTTTTTAATCCCAGCAGAAGTGTTTTTAAAAGTGTAAACAAATCAGGTGATATTAATTTGACCTCTGATGAGGTAAAGAATAAAATGTATAAAACTGGCTTCTCTGAAGGGATTCTTTTTTCCTGGATAACTCTGTGGGGGATAAGATGTCTCCAATCTATTTATAGCCAAAAAAATATTAACAGCATAGAGAAGCAGCCTGATGCTGTAATGGGGAAGGAAATAGGATGCTGTTGGAGATTAGCTATTTTCTTCAAGTAACACGTGGAAATAACAATATGGCCATAGTTTGGCTTTCCCAATATGAATTGACTCGAGTTTAGGACAGGGCACTCAAATGCTACCTGAAAACCTTACTTTCATGCCCCCACTTAAAATCTCTCAAACTCAGCCTTATAAAGGTAGGGTGGCTTCTACAAATTTGCATTGCTTTATTTCAAATATGTTCTTTGAGTCTTGTTTTTATGAAAAAATAAATATATACCATATATATATATGTATATGCTATGCTATGCTATGCTATACTATGCTATGCTATGCTAAGTCATTTCAGTCATGTCCGACTCTGTGCGACCCCATAGACGGCAGCCCACCAGGCTCCCCCGTCCCTGGGATTCTCCAGGCAAGAACACTAGAGTGGGTTGCCATTTCCTTCTCCAATGCATGAAAGTGAAAAGAGAAAGTGAAGTTGCTCAGTCGTGTCCGACACTTAGCGACCCCATGGACCACAGCCTACCAGGCTCCTCAGTCCATGGGATTTTCCAGGCAAGAGTACTGGAGTGGGGTGCCATTGCCTTCTCCAATATATATATATAACTATATATAATGTTTTTGCTATTTATTAATAAGTGGCTATCAGTACTTTGTCCATAGTTTTATAGAATTACTTTCATTAACCCTGTGGACTCCTTTGAGGAATTACTGTGATCATATCTTAAAACATTCAAAGAAGCTGTTATAATAGTAACAAGCTGTCTTATATATTAAAGTTACAAAGTTAAGACATGAATACGCAATTCAAAAAATAGAGTCCTCCTTGACTGCTGACTGCTGCACACACGTGCACACACACACGTGCACACACACACGTGCACACACACGCACGCTTGTCTGGTAACCCTGTTCCCCATCCCCATCTGGGTAACCGTGTTCCCCAAAGACACGTGCAGCCTTGCGTGTCTTTGCTTTGCATTTGCGTTTATGTGCATAATGTAAATGGGTTCATTGTTTAACACCCTCTGCAATTTCCTTGCTCAGCCTATTGTGTTCCCACTGATGTTGTGTGAGGACGTCCATTTCCCATAAGCTTCCCATTTGTATTTTACCACCCTTCTGAATATTATGAACAAAAAGTGATGTATCATTATGCTTTTGATGTGTCTGACTAAAGTAATTGAATTGAAACTCTTTCACATGTATGGTTCAATAGCATAGTATTTTCTCATCATTTTATAGCTTTGATTAATGGGCAAATTTAGTCTATTTATTCTTCCAGTTTTATTCAGGTATCCTTGACACCAGTTCAGTTCAGTTCAGTTGCTCAGTCGTGTCTGACTCTTTGCGACCCCAAGAATTGCAACAGGCCAGGCCTCCCCATACAGCACTCTACACGTTTAAGGTGTACAGCACAATTATTTGATTTACATGTATCATGAAATGATGACCACAACAAGTTACAGAGTATTCATCATCTCGTACAGATATAGATACAGAGCTCCCCTGGTGCTCAGATGGTAAAGAATCTACCTGCATTGCGGGAGACCCAGGTTCAATCCCTGGGTCGGAAAGATCCCTGGAAAAGGGAATGGCAACCCACTTCAGTATTCTTTCCTGGAGAATTCTATGGACTGAAGAGCCTGGTGGGCTACAGTCCATGGGGACACAAAGAGTCTAACATGACTGAGCAACTAACACATATATACATCAGTTCAGTTCAGTCGCTCAGTCGTGTCCTACTCTTTGCCACCCCATGGACTGCAGCACGCCAGGCCTCCCTGTCCATCACCAACTCCCGGAGGTCACCCAAACTTGTGTCCATTGAGTCGGTGATGCCATCCAGCCATCTCACCCTATCACTCCCTTCTCCTCCCACCTTCAATCTTTCCCAGCATCAGGGTCTTTTTGAAGGAGTCAGTTCTTCGCATCAGGTGGCCAAAGTACTGGAGTTTAAGCTTCAGTGTCAGTCCTTCCAATGAACATTCAGGACTGATCTCCTTTAGGATGGACTGGTTGGATCTCCTTGCAGTCCAATGGACTCTCAAGAGTCTTCTCCAGGACCACAGTTCAAAAGCATCAATTCTTCGGCCCTCAGCTTTCTTTATAGTCCAACTCTCACATCCATACGTGACTACTGGAAAAACCATAGCCTTAACTAGCAAAGGATCTTTGTTGGCAAAGTAATGTCTCTGCTTTTTAATATGTTGTCTAGGTAGGTCATAACTTTCCTTCCAAGGAGCAAGCATCTTTTAATTTCATGGCTGTGGTCACCATCTGCAGTGATTTTGGAGATATATGTATTTATCATATATACATACAGATACAAAATTAAAGAAATAGAAAATATTTTTCTTTTTCATGAGAACTCAGGATTTTCTAACAACGTTCACATATAATATACAGCAATGGTAATTATATTTATCGTGGAGTCTGGTACTTCCCTGGTGCTTCCTTATTTGTAACTTTTTACCACCTTCATCCAGTTCCTTCTTCCTCCACCCTCTGCCTCTGGTAACCACACAGCTGGTCTCTTCTTTCTATGAGTTTGTTTCTGAAGTATAATTGACCTACGGCACTATGATAGTTCCTGTTGCTCAACATAGTGACTTGATACTTCTGTTCATGTAAAAATGATCCCCACAATAAGACTAGTTACCATATGTCACTGTGCAGAGATTCACCTAATTATTTACTGTGTTCCCCGCACTGCACATAGCAACCTCTCTCTATATATGTGATTATTATAAGTTACTGATCTCTTAAGTTCAAACAGATTTTAACAGTCTTACATTCTTATTCCCCATCCCCACATTGACTGTTTTTGACATCATATTTTACATCTTTTTGTGTATCCCTTATTTCTTCATTGTGAACATAATTGAGTGTACCACCTTTATCTTTTAACCTTCCAGTTTTATATCTGGTTGATCTACTTATTTAACTGTATATTTGCGTTTACTGATGGGATTTTCCCTTTTATGTTTCTAGTTGTGACCTTTTCTTTTTCACCTGGAGAAGTCTAAAACATTTCTTTTAAAGCTGGTTGCTGGTGCTGAGCCTTTTCAGCTTTTCTTTCTCTGTACAACTGTGGTCTCCCCATCAAGCCTGCATGAAAGCTTTACTGAGTAGCGTGTTCTTGGTTGCAGGGTCCCCCTTTCATCACTTTAATATATTGTGTCACCGCCTTCTGGCCTCCAGTTTCTATTGAAAAGCCAGGTGACGGCTTTATGGGAATTTCCTTCCCTGTGGCTTTTTCCTTGCACCTGTATTTTTAAAATTTCCCATTTTCATTACAGTCTGTCTTGGTGTAGAGCTATTTGAGTTGATCGTGTTTGGGACTTTCTGAATTTCCTGTCTGTTTCCTATTTCAGGTGAAAGAAGTTTTTGACTTTTAGGTCTTCAGATATGTTCTCTGCCCCTTTCTCTCTTTCTTTTCCACTTGAGACACCTGTGTGTGAATGTCTGTATACTTGATGTTGTCGCAAAGTGACTTAACTGTCCACTTATTTTTATTTCTTTTTTTTTTCTTTTCAGCTTCAGTGATTTCCACTATTCTGTCTTCAGGTTTGTAAATCTGTTCCGTGGTATCATTTAGTCTGCTGTTGATTCCTTCTCGTGTATTTTTCATTTTATTTATTATGTTCTTCTTCTCTGTTTGTTCTTTATATTTTCTCACGTGTTAAAAATGTCTAACTTCTCACTCGGTTCATCTAATCATTTCCTAAATTCTTTGAACATATTTATGATCATTGGAGAAGGCAATGGCACCCCACTCCAGTACTCTTGCCTGGAAAATCCCACGGATGGAGGAGCCTGGTGGGCTGCAGTCCATGGGGTCGCTGAGAGTCGGATAAGACTCAACGACTTCACTTTCACTTTTCACTTTCCTGCATTGAGAAGGAAATGGCAACCCACTGCAGTGTTCTTGCCTGGAGAATCCCAGGGACGGGGGAGCCTGGTGGGCTGCCATCTATGGGGTCGCACAGAGTCGGACACGACTGAAGCGGCTTAGCAGCAGCAACATGATCATTACCTTGAATTCTTTATTGGGTAGATTCCTTATATCTACTTCACTTAGTTCTTCCTCTGGGAGTTTATCTTATATTTTCATTTGGAACACATTCCTTTGTCACCTTGTTTTGCCCAATTTGCTGTTTCTATTTCTGTGTATCTCAACCTTGGTGGAGTGGCCGTATTCGGGAGACATCCTCTGCATCCCAGCAGTGTACACTCCTCTGGTCTTCAGAGGTGTGTGATCTAGGATTGCTCTACGTGGGGGCTGCATGGGGCCTTCTGCTGTAGCCGCCTGACGAGTGTCAGTGGTCTGGTGGGCATGACTGGTCCCTGTCCAGCTGGTTGCCTGGCCTTCCTTATGCAGAGGCTGCTGGCCACTGTTTGTGGTACTGGGTCTCAAGGCTGCTAGCTGCATGACCCTGGGGGGCTTGGGAGGTAGTGCTGGCCCTTGGGGTGGAGGTGGCTTGTGGAGTGGGTGGTTGTGGGTTAGAGGTCCCAGATGTATTGCTGGCCTACTGGTGGGTGAGGCCAGTTACTGACATGGCTGGAGGCTCCAACTGGGATTCTCCAGAGTGGCGTTGGCCTGCTGGTGAGTTGGGCTTGATCCCAGGGCTGTGAATGAGGAATCCAGAATGTCTTGGAGGTGGTGCTGGATTACTGGTGGGTGGGCATGGGGACCAGGAGTTGGCAGGCATGCTGGATCCTGGAATGAGAGGCTGCAGTTATGTGGTAGTCTTTGGCCTGGTGTCTGCCTACCAGTGGGCAGGGTAAGGGGCCAGAGTCTCAGGCTGCAGGGATCTGGAGGTCCTCGCATTGGTGTGCTGGCTTGCAGGGCTAGGTCCTGGGCCCTCTGGTAGCCAGGACAGGGTCCTGGGACAACTGTGAGCACAGGGGCTCTTAAGGCAGCTGGCTGACTAGTGGGTCAGGCTGTGTCCCCATCCAGGTAGTTGCGTGGCCTGAGCTCGCAGCGTTGCTGCCAGATGGCTGGTGGGCTGCTCTGGGTCCAGGTGTCCATAAGCTGAAGGGAGGACTCCAGAATGGCCCTTGTCAGCACCAGGGTCCATGTGGTACTGCAAGCCCCCCGAAATGGCTACCTCGAGAGTCTCTCTCCCCAGGGTGAGCTCTAGTTACCCCCTGCCTCTCCAGGATCGACAGGTGGCTATGACCCAGACTCCTTTCAGTTTGCTGCTTCTGCCCTAGATCCCAGAGGGTGTGAGATTTTGTGTGCTTTTAATGAATGGAGTCCATTTTCCTTAGCCCTCTGGGTTTTCTGAGAGTGTGCTGGCCTTCAACACCAAACACTCTGGGGGCTTATATTCCCAGAGCAAGATCCCCAGGCTAGGAGCCCACTCAGAGGCCCAGACCCCTCATTCCTCAGGGAGAGCCTCTGCAACTGGAGCTGCCTTCCTGTTTGTGGGTCCCCCACCCAGCCAGGAGTGCATCCTGACTGCACCCCAGCCCTGCCGTCATGTTTGTCTGATTGTGGTCTCTTCCTCATATCTTTAGTCACAGGAGATCTTTTCTGCTAGAATCTGGCTTTTATCATCAGCAGTCGCTCTGCAAATAGTTGTGACTTTGGTGTGCCTGTGGGGGAAGGTGAGCTCAGGGTCTTCCTACTCTGCCCTCTTGGACATCATGTAGTATCTTTATTTATTTTATTTAGATACTTCCTTACTTGGCTGCTCCTGGTTTTAGTCATGGCACACAGGGTCTTCATTGCCCCACGCAGGGTCTTAGTTTTGGCAGCTGAACTCTTAGCTGCAATGCGTGGGATCTAGTTGCCTGACCGGGGACTGAACACAGGCCCCTGTATTGGGAGCATCGAATCTTAGCCACAGGAGCACAAGGAATCCCAAAGTCATCTCTTTGCTTTTGTTTTTATTCTTTAATTGGAGGAAAGCGCTTTACAATGTTGTGTTGGTTTCCGCCGTACAACGCCGCAACTCAGCATAATTATACATATATCACCTCCCTCTTGAGGCTCCCTCCCCTCCCCTATCTTACCGCTCTAGGTGGGCCAGAGACTGCCAGGCTGGGATCCCTGTGTTATATAGCCACTGCTCACCAGATATCTGTTTTACACATGGTAGTGTATATATGTTGATGCTACTGTCTCCGTTCATCCCACTTTCTCCTTTCCCCATTGTATCTACCAGTCCATTTTCTATATCTGCATCTCCATTCCTTCCCTGCAAATACATTTGTCAATGCCATTTTTATAGATTCCATATATATATACATTAATATCCGATATTTATTTTTCTCTTTCTTACTTCACTGTGAATAACAGGTTCTAGGTTCATCCACTTCACTACAACTGACTCAAATTCATTCTGTTTATGGCTGAATAATATTTCATTGTATATATGTTCCACAACTTTTTTATCCATTCATCTGATATTAGACTTGAAGATTGCTTCCATGTCCTAGCCATTGTAAATGGAGCTGCAGTGAACATTGGGGTACATGTGTCTTTCTGAATTATGGGTTTCTTAGGACATATGCCCAGTAGTAGGATTGCTGGGTCATATGGTAGTTTTAATCTTAGTTTTTTAAGGAATCTCCATACTGTTCCACATAGCGGCTGTATCCCACCAACAGGGCCAGAGGATTCCCTTTTCTCCACATTCTCTCTATCATTTATTTTTGGAGATTTTTTGATGATGGCCATTCTGATTGGTGTGAGGAGATACCTCACTGTAGTTTTGATCTGCATTTCTCTAATAAGGAGTGATGCTAAGCATCTTTTCATGTGTTTATTGGTTGTCTGTGTGTCTTCTTTGGAGAAATGTCTGTTCAGGTTGGGCTGTTTGTTTTTCTGATATTGAGCCATATGAGCTGTTTATATATTTTGGAGATTAATTCGTTGTCAGCTGTTCCATTTGAAATTATTTTCTCCCATTTGGGGAGTGGTCTTTTAATCTTGTTTATTGTTTCCTTTGCCCTGCAAAAGTGTCTAAGTTTAATTAGGTCCCATTTGTTTATTTTTGTTTTTATTTCCATTACTCTAGGTCAAAGAGTTGTGATTTATGTCAGAGAGTGTACTGCCTATGTTTTCCTCTATGAGCTTTATAGTTTCTGGTCTTACATTTAAGTCTTTAATCCATTTTGATTTTATTTTTGTGTATGGTTTTAGGAAGTGTTCTAGTTTCATTCTTTTACATGTAGCTGTCCTGTTTTCCCAACACTACTTATTGAAGAGGCTAGCTTGTTTCCATTTTCTCCTATATTCTTGCCTTCTTTGTCTAATATAAGGTGCCCATAAGTTTGTGGGTTTATCTCTGGGCTTTCAATCTTGTTCCATTGGTCTATATTTCTGTTTTTGTGCCAGTACCATACTGTCTTGAAGACTGTAGCTTTGTAGTATAGTCTGAAGTCAGGAAGGTTGATTCCTCCAGTTCTGCTTTTCTTTCTCAAGATTGCTTTGGCTTTTCAGAATCTTTTCTGTTCCCTTACAAATTGTGAAACTTTGAGGGGTTCTAGTTCTGTGAAAAATACCACTGGCAGTTTGATAGGGATTGCATTGAATATGTAGATTGCTTTGGGTAGTATAGTCATTTTCACAATATTGAGTCTTCCAATCCAAGAACATGGTATATCTCACCATCTGTTTGTATCATTTTTTTTATTTCTTTCATCAGCAATGTATAATTTTCTCCATACAGATCTTTTGTCTCTTTAGGTAGGTTTACTCCTAGTATTATATTCTTTTTTGTTGCAATGGTGAATGTGATTGTTTCCTTAATTTCTCATTCTGATTTTCATTGTTAGTGTATAGAAATGAAAGTAATTTCTGTGTTGTTACTTTTATATTCTGCAACTTTACTATGTTCATTGATTATCTCTAATAATTTTCTGGTGGCCTCTTTAAGGTTTTCTATGTATAATATTATGTCATCTGCAAACAGTGAGAGTTTTACTTCTTTTTTTCCATTCTAGATTCCTTTCATTTCTTTTTCTTCTCTGATTGCTGAGGCTTTTTGGTTATTCAACATAATCAAAATTATGTTGAATAACAGTGGTGAGAGTGAGCACCCTTGTCTTGCTCCTGATCCTAGAGGAAACGCTTTCAGTTTTTCACCATTGATAATAATTTTTACTGTGGGTTTGTCATTTATGGCCTTTATTATGTTGCATATGTGTGGCTCATACTGTAAAGAATCTGCCTCCAATGCAGGAGACATGGGTTTGATCCCTGGTTTGGGAAGAACCCCTGGAGAAGGGAATGGCTATGCACTCCACTATTCTTGCTGGAGAATTCCATGGACAGAGAAGGACAACAGTCCATATGGTCATAAAGAGTCAGACACAACTGAACAACTAACACATGCTCCTTCTATGCCTACTTTCTGGAGAGTTTTTTTTTTTTTTTTTTTTTTTTTTTTTAAACTTTACAAAATTGTATTAGTTTTGCCAAATATCAAAATGAATCCACCACAGGTATACATGTGTTCCCCATCCTGAACCCTCCTCCCTCCTCCCTCCCCATACCATCCCTCTGGGTCGTCCCAGTGCCCTAGCCCCAAGCATCCAGTATCATGCATTGAACCTGGACTGGCAACTCGTTTCACACATGATATTTTACATGTTTCAATGCCATTCTCCCAAATCTTCCCACCCTCTCCCTCTCCCACAGAGTCCATTTTAATCACAAGTGGGTGTTGAATTGTGTCAGAAGTTTTCTCTGCATCCATTGAGATGATCATATTGTTTTTATCTTTCAATTTGCTTATACGGCATATCACATTGATTGATTTGTGTGTGTTGAATAATTCTTGTATCCCTGGGATAAAGCCTGCTTGATCATTATGTATGATCTTTTCATGTGTTGTTGGATTTGTTTGCTAGAATTTTGTTGAAGATTTTTACATCTATGTTCATCAGTGATATTAGCCTGCAATTTTCATTTTTTTGTGGTATCTTTGTCTGGTTTTGGTAGCAGGGTGATGGTGGCATTGTGGAATGAGTTTGGGAGTTTCCCTTTCTCTGCATTTTTCTGGAGGAGCTTGAGCAGGATAAGTGTAAGATTTTCTCTAAACTTTTGGTAGAATTTGCTGGTGAAGCCATCTGGCCCTGGTCTTTGTTTTTTGGAAGATTTTAGATTACAGTTTTTATTTCTGATTGATCTGTTCATATTTTCTATTTCTTCCTAGTTCAGTTTTGGACAGTTATACATTTCTAAGTATTTGTCCATTTCTTTCAGGTTGTCCATTTTATTGGCATATAGTTGCTCGGAGTAGTCTCTTATGATCCTCTTTCTGTGTTTCTATCTGGATGATCTGTTCATTGGTGTGAGTGGAGTGTTAAAGTCCCCCACTATTATTGTGTCACTGTCAATTTCCCCTTTAATCGGTGTTAGCATTTGCCTAATGTGTTGAGGTACTTGTTTGTTGGGTGCAAATATAACTAATTGTTGTATCTTCTTATCCCTTGATCATTACATAGTATCCTTCCTTGTCTCTTGTAATGGTCTTTATTTTAAAATCTATTTTATCTTGAGATGAGTATTGCTACTCCTGCTTTTTAATTTCAATTTGCTTGGATTTTCTAGCCCCTCACTTTCAATTTGTATGTGTCCCTAGGTTTGCAGTGGGAATCTGTAGATAGCATATATAGGGGGTCTTGTTTTTGTATCCATTCAACCAATCTATGTCTTTTGATTGAAGCATTTATTCTATTTACATTTAAGGTAATTATTGATATGTATAATTCTATTACCATTTACTTTATTGTTTTGGGTTTGTATTTTGTAGGCCTTTTCTTTCTCTTGTGTTTTCTGTCTAGAAAAGTTTCATTAGCATTTGGTGAAGAGCTGCTTAATTTTCTTAACTTTTGCTTATCTGTAAAGGTTCTGATTTCTCCTTCAAATATGAATGAGATCCTTTCTGGAGAGAGTAATCTTGGTTGTAATTTTTTTTTCATCACTTTAAACACATCCTGTCACTGCCTTTTGGTCTGCAGCTTTTCTGTTGAAAGGTCAGCTTGAAAGATCATCCTTATGGGGATCCCCTTGTATATTGTTACTTTTTTCTCAGTGTTTTTAATATTTCTTCTATGTGTTTAATTTTTGTTAGTTTGATGTATATATGTCTTGACATGTTTCTCTTTGGGTTTATCCTGTTTGGGACTCTTTGATCTTCCTGGACTTAGGTGGCTATTTCCATTGCCATGTTAGGGAAGATTTCAAGTATAATCTCCTCAAATATTTTCTTACACTCTTTCTTTTTCTCTTTTTCTTCTGAGATCCCTATAATTCAGATGTTGATGTGTTTATTGTCCCAGAGGTCTCCAAGACTGTTCTCATTTCTTTTCATTTTTTTCTTTATTCTTCTCTGCTTCAGTTATTTCCACCATTCTATCTTCCAGCTCACTTATCCATTCTTCTGCCTAGGTATTCTGCTATTGGTTGCCTGTAGTGTATTTTTAATCTCAATTATTATGTTGTGTCCATTGCTTATTTTCTATTCTGTATTTTTTCTAGGCCCCTTGTTAGATTTTTTTTTTTTTTGTATATTCTTGATCTGCATATCTGTTCTATATATCTGTGCCTCCATTTTATTTCTAAGATTTTGGATCATCTTCACTATTGTTACTCTGAATTCTTTTTCAGGTGCATTGCCTATTTCCTCTTCATTTGTTTGGTCTTGTGAAGTTTTACCATGTTCCTTCATCTGCTGCATGTTTCTCTGCCTTTACTGTGTTTGAAGTCTCCTTTATGTCAGCCAGAAAATCATAGTTCCTCTCAGTTGTGGAGTCTATCCCCAGTGGGTGAGACTGGACCAGTGATTTGTGGTTTCCTGGTTTGGGGGGGACTTGTGCCTGTATTCTGGTGGATGGATCTGGGTCTTGTCTCTCTGAGGGGCAATATCATGTCCAGTAGTGTGTTTTGGGGTACCTATAGGTTTGGTATGGCTTTGGGCAGTTTGTCTATTTTGGGGCAGTTTTGTGTTCCTATTTTGCTGAATGTTTGGCATGAGGCATCCAGCAATGGAGCTTGCTGGCCTTTGGGGGTGGGGGGTGGGGCTTGGTCTCAGTGTTGAGATGGAGGCCATTGGGAGAGTTCTGGTTGATTAATGTTTCCTGGGGTCAGAAGTCCTCTGGTAGCCCAAAGTCCTGGACTGAGTTCTCCTACTTTGGAGGTTCAGGCCCTACCTCTTACTATAGCACCAAGTTTTCACAGGCCACACAGCACAGAAGGAAAAACCCCAAGACTAATGGTGAAAGGAACACTGAACAGCCAAGAACACTCAAGTAACTCACACACAAAGAGAAAAGAAGAGGGGGAAAGAAGGATAAAAACAAGAGTCAAAAAGAAGAGAACTATCAAGCCAATAAACAAATCCATTAGTGAAAATGAATACTAAAAACTAGACTAGCAAAAACACAAAATAAAAACATGGGAAAATTTCGTTATAACTAAAAACTACAGTAAAAATAAGAAAAATAAAATGAATTTGTTTAAAAATCAGATGTTTTTAAATGGGAAAAAGTATGTTATAAAAATTAAAGGAATAATAAAGAAAGAACATAAGAATAATATGAAAAGGAAAAAGAAAAAAACTGTGACAAACCTAGACAGCATATTAAAAAGCAGACATTACTTTGCTGACAAAGGTCCATATAGTCAAAGCTATGGTTTTTCCAGTAGTCTTGTATGGATGTGAGAGTTGGACCATAAAGATGGCTAAGTGCCGAAGAATTGATGCTTTTGAACCATGGTGTTGGAGAAGACTCTTGAGAGTCTCTTGGACTGCAAGGAGATCCAACCAATCAATCTCTGACACTGCCCTTCAGAGAGACAAGACCCAGATCCATCCAACAGAACATAGGCACTGGTTCTGTACCTGGAAACCAGGAAACCTTCACAAGGCACTGGTCCAATCCCATGCACTGGGGATAGACTCCACAATTAATTGGAACTATGACTTTCTAGCCTACACAAAGGAGACTTTAATCACAGTCCAACAAAGGAAATCCCTGGTGGCTTAGAGGGTAAAGCATCTGCCTGCAATGCAGGAGACCCGGGTTTGATCCCTGGGTCGGGAAGATCCCCTGGAGAAGGAAATGGCAACCCACTCCAGTATTCTTGCCTGGAAAATCCCATGGACAGAGGAGCCTGGTAGGCTATAGTCCATGGGGCCGCAAAGAGTCAGACACAACTGAGCGACTTCACTTCACTTCAACAAAGGAAATCAGTCTTGAAAGGACTGATGTTGAAGCTGAAACTCCAATTCTTTGTGAAGAACTGACTCATTGGGAAAGACCCTGATGCTGGGAGGGATTGGGGGCAGGAGGAGGAGAAGGGGAGGACAGAGGATGAGATGGTTGGATGGCATCACCGACTCAATGGACATGAGTTTGAGTAAACCAGGCAGTTGGTGATGGACAGGAAGCCTGGAGCACTGCAGTCCATGGGATTGCAGACAGTCAGACACGACTGAGTGACTGGACTGAACTTAGACCTGCTGTGGTCAGTGTGGGGGCAGCTCAGAGTCAGATCCGGCCTTCCTCCAGCTTGTGTACTTGCCCCAGAGTCCACAGCCTCGGGCTGATTGTGAGGGTTTAATTTGATCCACTGCACCTGTGGCTGTAGGTGTGAAGTCCCTTCCCCTCTTTTGCTCACACAGCTCCCGGTGCTGTGTGAGCACAGCAGACAGAGCTGGCAGCGTGTGGAGAGGGCCCGCCGCGGCAGAGACCTGTGGGAAGTCGCTCAGTCTGAGGTGCGTCGGGCGCGTCCCCGAGGGTGTTGGCCTCGGGTCGTGGGTCTCTAGGCAGAGCCAGGTTCCCAGGCTCCCAGGAAGGGGTGGGCAGCCACCTGTGCCCACTCAGAGTTGGGGGGCAGCCACCGTCGGGACCTCAGTGGCCCCCGTCCTCTGACTCCGGCCAGCACTGGCCCTGCCCTGATGGTGGTCAAGCAGCCCGCGTTCCCCGCTCTGGCATGGCGCATGGCGGTCGGGTTGTGTCGGCCTCTGTCACTTGCGTTGGCTTGGCTCATCCACCGCTGGAGGGACAGAGCGCCGCAGGGACCCTCGCGAAGGCAGGGCCCTGCTTTCTTCGGCACAGTGACAGCGCTCCTCTGGCCGGCCGGGGTTTTTGGGGCTCCTTCAGTCTTCGTGCGAACGCCCCTCGGAGTGTCCTCACTACGGCCAACCCGGGTCTCTCCCTGGGACCCGACCCCGGAAGCCTGAGCCTCCACTCGAGGGCCCTCACTGCGCGGGTGCACCAGCCTCCTCTCCACTGGGAGGCGCTGTTCAGCAGCGTCTCTGTGGTGACTTCCCTTGGTTTCGCTCCCTGAGATCCTGTCGCTCATTCCCCACTGAGGTTCGCAACCCTTCCCACCCCCCGGCCCCCTGGTCCCCCCGCTGTGAGTGGCTTTGCAAGTGTGTGGGGACTTCTCCTCTCTCATGACTCCCTCCTCAAGGGCAAGTGCCCATCCTAAAATCATTTGTCTCTCTTTTTTAGTTTTTATCTTTTAACCTGCCTCATGCTGAAGAGAGTGGCTTGCCTTTGGGGAAGTCTGGGGTCTTCTGCCAGCCTTCAGAAGCTGTTCCCTAACAGTCGTTCCGCGTGCAGATGCTGTGTTTTTGATGTATTTGTGAGAAGAAAGGCTCCTCTGCCATGATCAAAGTCCCCCTGTCTCTGTACTTCTGTATGTCAATTTTATTTTATGGAGTTGACATAGGTAAATTGTTTTTTCTTTGGTTATTTCTTCTTCTCTGTTACACCTCTCTGAATTCTGTTGGTTTAATGTTAAAAGACTATTTATAGCCAATCATTATGTCTTATGGAGAAGGCAATGGCAACCCACTCCAGTACTCTTCCCTGGAAAATCCCATGGACGATGGAGCCTGGTCGGCTGCAGTCCATTGCGACGCTAGGAATCAGACACAACTGAGTGACTTCACTTTCACTTTTCACTTTCATGCATTGGAGAAGGAAATGGCAGCCCACTCCAGTATTCTTGCCTGGAGAATCCCAGGGACAGTGGAGCCTGGTGGGCTGCCGTCTATGGGGTCGCACAGAGTCAGACACGACTGAAGTGACTTAGCAGCAGCAGCAGCATTATGTCTTATAACTTTTTTCTCAAACTATCCAACTCTTGTCCACTGCATTCAGCAAAAGGGCCCCCAGGCTTACTCTTCAGTTCAGTTCAGTTCAGTTGCTCAGTCACGTCCAGCTCTTTGTGACCCCATGGACTGCAGTACACCAGGCCTCTGTGTCCATCACCAACTCCTGGAGTTTACTCAAACTCATGTCCACTGAGTCGATGATGCCATCCAACCATCTCATCCTCTGTCATCCCCTTCTCCTCCCACCTTCAATCCTTCCCAACATCTTGGTTATTTCCAGTGATTCAGTTCTTCGCATCAGGTGGCCAAAGTATTAGAGTTTCAGCGTCAGCATTGTCCATCCAATGAATATTCATAAGTGATTTCCTTTAGGATTGGACTAGTTGGATCTCCTTGCAGTCCAAAGACTCTCAAGAGCCTTTTCCAATACTACAGTTCAAAAGGATCTTCGGCTCTCAGCTTTCTTTTTAGTCCAGCTCTCACATCCATACATGACTACTGGAAAAACCAAAGCCTTGACTAGACCTTTGTTGGGAGAGTAATATCTCTGCTTTTTAATATGCTGTCTAGGTTGGTCATAACTTTTCTTCCAAGGAGTAAGCGTCTTTGAATCTCATGGCTGTAGTCACCATATGCAGTGATTTTGGAGCCCCCCAAAATAAGATCTGTCACTGTTTCTGCTTTTTCCCCATCTATTTGCCAGGAAGTGATAGCACCAGATGCCATGATCTTAGTTTTTTGAATGCCAAGTTTTAAGCCAGCTTTTTCATTCTTCTCTTTCACCCTCATCAAGAGGCTCTTTACTTCTTCAATTTCTGCCTTAAGGCTGGTGTCATCTGCATATCTGAGGTTATTGATATTTCTGGCAATCTTGATTCCAGCTGGTGTTTCTTCCAGTCCATCGTTTCTCATGATGTACTCTGCATAGAAGTTAAATAAGCAGGGTGACAATATACAGCATCGACGTACTCCTTTTCCTATTTGGAACCAGTCTGTTGTTCCATGTCCAGTTCTAACTGTTGCTTCCTGACCTGAATACAGATTTCTCAGGAGGCAGGTCAGGTGGTCTGGTATTCCATCTCTTTAAGAATTTTCCACAGTTTGCTGTGATCCACACAGTCAAAGGCTTTGGCATAGTCAATAAAGCAGAAGTAGATGTTTTTCTGGAACTCTCTTGCTTTATCAATGATCCAGTGGGTGCTGGCAATTTGATCTCTGGTTCCCCTGCCTTTGCTAAATGCAGCTTGAACATCTGGAAGTTCACGGTTCACGTACTGTTGAAGCCTGGCTTGGAGAATTTTGAACATTACTTTACTAGCTTGTAGTTGAGTGCAATTGTGCAGTAGTTTGAGCATTCTCTTACTCTTAAGGGTTTCCAATTTTTGTCAGGGTCTACGTTGCTATTTAGACTTCTGTTTTGTTTTTTTTTTTAATTTTCATCTTAGTATTTACCATTTTTTATAACAAGTTATTTATGTATGTTTTATAATTTGAATATTTTGTTCTCACTATCCTCTTGGATAGTATTTAATTCTGAGAACATTAGCTCTACATATTTTTCATCTTTCTCATGTCTTGTGCTTGAGCAGCTTTTTCAGATTTGTAAAAAGTTTGAAAATGTAAAAATTTTTTCAATTTGAAAATTTTTTTCAATTTTTTTCAGAATTTTTTTTCAGAAAATTCAAAAAAATTATCAATTTTTTTCAGCAAATTTTTTCTTCTTTGGGAGAGTAGGTTATTGCCTCTTTTTCAAGTTACTGGATTTCCTCTACACATCTCAGATTGTACAGTCTAAGTAGCTTCAGTGTATTTTCACAGACTAGACGAGTTTTATTTGTTTGTATATCAGTAAATACACGCCTTAGAGATGAGAGTTTTCCTCTAGTTATTGTTCAGAGGAGAATATGGGTAGAATATCTACCTTCAGCCAGCTTGTGCTTTCCTGAATGTCTCATGATGTGCTTTACTTAGGATTTTGTCTCCTATTTCCAGTACCTGTGCCCACTGTTGGAGTTGCCCATGTCAGAGTTCCTCCTGTGATAGAATGTGCTCGTGTTTGATTTTAGTTTCAACCAGGCCAAAAAAAAAAAAGTTATTCACCTAAATAGTCCACTACTCTCATTGGTCTTACAACGCACCATAATTTTTCTGTTAACTTCCTGTGATCCAATTCTCCAAAGAACACGACTATCCCAGGATTTTTAAAGGTCTTTTAAAGATAATCTTTTAAAGATATCTTTTAAATATCTTTAAAAATCTTTTTAAAATCCCAGGATTTTTAAAGGTCTTTTAAAGATAATCTTTTAAAAGATATCTTTTAAAGATAAAGGTCTTTTAAGATAATCATAATCTGGCTGGATTTTGACATTAGTATATTTCCATCTGCTTTATTTCTTCCAGGAAGTCCATAGTTGTCCCAGATTTCAGGTGCTCTTTTACTTTTATTTTTTCATTTGTCCTTTTCAAAGGAATTTGAGGAGATGTGTTTATTCCACTCTCTTCCATCTTGATTTGTGGCAGCCACATTTCCTTTATTATTGACATTCAGTTCAGTTCAGTTGCTCAGTTGTGTCCAACTCTTTGCGACCCCATGGACTGTAGCACACCAGGCCTCCCTGTCCGTTACCAACTCCCGTAGTTTACCCAAACCCACGTCCATTGAGTCGGTGATGCCAACCAACCATCTCATCCTCTGTCGGCCCTTTCTCCTCCTGCCTTCAATCTTTCCCAGCATCAGGGTCTTTTCAAATGAGTCAGCTCTTCACATAAGGTGGCCAAAAGTGTTGGAGTTTCAGCTTCAACATCCGTCCTTCCAATGAATACCTGGGACTGATCTCCTTCAGAATGGACTGGTTGGATCTTCTTGCAGTCCAAGGGACTCTCAAGAGTCCTTGCTAACACCACAGGTCGAAAAGCATCCTCTAATCACATGATGCATTCATTTTGAGTAACTGATTATGTTTTTCCAAGTTACTATTTTTCATCTTTCTATGAACTTGACTTGGGTGTGGGGTTGATTTGTTACCATTATATTTATTTTCACTCAGCCTGATTCCCATAAAAGAGATAACTTCTTATCTTATTTTCAGTTCAAAATACTTATAGTAGGCATATTTAGATTATTTTTGCTTTGACTCCATCCCTTCATTCTTTCTGGAGTTATTTCAGTGCAAAGAAATAGAGGAAAACAACAGAATGGAAAAGACTAGAGGTCTCTTTAAGAAAATTAGAGATACCAAGGGAATATTTCATGCAAAAATGGGCTCAATAAAGGACAGAAATGGTATAGACCTAACAGAAGCGGAAGATACTAAGAAGAGCTGACAAGAATACACAGAAGAACTGTACAAAAAAGATCTTCATGACCAGGATAATCACGATGGTGTGATCACTCACCTAGAGCCAGACATTCTGGAATGTGAAGTCAGGTGGGCCTTAGAAAGCATCACTACGAACAAAGCTAGTGGAGGTGATGGAATTCCAGTTGAGCTATTTCAAATCCTGGAAGATGATGCTGTGAAAGTGCTGCACTCAATATGCCAGCAAATTTGGAAAACTCAGCAGTGGCCACAGGACTGGAAAAGGTCGGTTTTCATTCCAATCCCAAAGAAAGGCAATGCCAAAGAATGCTCAAACTACCACACAATTGCACTCATCTCACATGTTAGTAAAGTAATGCTCAAATTTCTCCAAGCCAGGCTTCAGCAATATGTGAACTGTGAACTTCCAGATGTTCAAGCTGGTTTTAGAAAAGGCAGAGGAACCAGAGATCAAATTGCCAATATCCGCTGGATCATGGAAAAAGCAAGAGAGTTCCAGAAAAACATCTATTTCTGCTTTATTGACTATGCCAAAGCCTTTGACTGTGTGGATCACAGCAAACTGTGGAAAATTCTTAAAGAGATGGGAATACCAGACCACCTGACCTGCTTCTTGAGAAATCCGTATGCAGGTCAGGAAGCAACAGTTAGAACTGGACATGGAACAACAGACTGGTTCCAAATTGGAAAAGGAGTACGTCGATGCTGTATATTGTCACCCTGCTTATTTAACTTCTATGCAGAGTACATCATGAGAAACGCTGGGCTGGAAGAAGCACAAGCTGGAATCAAGATTGCTGGGGGAAATATCAATAACCTCAGATATGCAGATGTGGCAGAAAGTGAAGAGGTACTAAAAAGCCTCTTGATGAAAGTGAAAGAGGAAAGTGAAAAAGTTGGCTTAAAGCTCAACATTCAGAAAGTGAAGATCATGGCATCTGGTCCCATCACGTCATGGGAAATAGATGGGGAAACAGTGTCAGACTTTATTTTTCTGGGCTCCAAAATCACCGCAGATGGTGACTGCAGCCATGAAATTAAAAGATACTTACTCCTTGGAAGGAAAGTTATGACCAACCTAGATAGCATATTCAAAAGCAGAGACATTACTTTGCCAACAAAGGTCTGTCTAGTCAAGGCTATGGTTTTTCCAGTAGTCATGTATGGATGTGAGAGTTGGACTGTGAAGGAAGCTGAACACCGAAGAGTTGATGCTTTTGAACTGTGGTGTTGGAGAAGACTCTTGAGAGTCCCTTGGACTGCAAGGAGACCCAACCAGTCCATTCTGAAGGAGATCAGCCCTGGGATTTCTTTGGAAGGAATGATGCTAAAGCTGAAACTCCAGTACTTTGGCCACCTCATGCAGAGTTGACTCATTGGAAAAGACTCTGATGCTGGGAGGGATTGGGGGCAGGAGGAGAAGGGGATGACAGAGGATGAGATGGCTGGATGGCATCACTGACTCGATGGACATGAGTCTGAGTGAATTCCGGGAGTTGGTGATGGACAGGGAGGCCTGGCGTGTTGCAGTTCATGGGTTTGCAAGGAGTTGGACACGACTGAGCGACTGAACTCAACTGAGGCATATTTAGAAATGGTCTTCAAACTTGCTGGCATTTTCATCCAGTCAAATATTATTACAAAAGCCTTATTCCTTGCCTTTTTTTTTTTTTTACTGCTTTAAATACATAATTGCAACTAGTTGTCATAAAAGATTTAAGATTTCCATGTCACTTTTTAGAAAGATTCATTTATAGAGGCACTCAAACTCTGTTATTTTAAAGCATGAATAACCAACTCAATGGACATGAGTTTGAGCAAGATGCGGGAGATGGTGAAGGACAGGGAAGGACAGGGAAGCCTGGTGTGCTGCAGTCCATGGGTCACAAAGAGGGGGACACAACTGAGTGACTGAACAAAAACAAATGAGAAAAGAAGTTTTAATTTAAAAGCTGAGGCTGATCCCCTGCAAGGATGATTTTCATACCCTATTGACTGAAAGATTAGATTCTCAAACATATGCCATTTTTAAAAGTAGTAAAGAAAACACCTCCTAATTCCAATATTTCATAAGTCCTTCCTTACCAAACCTGTAATTTAGTACTCAACACAAAGTATACATGTGAGAATTTAATATTAACATAATTTAGTGGAGTTTCTACAGCAGAGGAAAATAAGAACCCAACTTCTGTATTTCCATGGACACTAATGTTCCCTTGTTTTTTGTTTATTTTGTATTTCTTTTTTTTTTTTTTTTGACATCTTTATTTTTTAATAGAAGGATTCCTTGCTTTTGAATCATGTCATTCTCTTCCTTTCCTCCTTGTTTTTCTTTATCCCCTGCCTGCATATTTAATCTAACAAATATTTATTCAGTATCTCATCGGACCAGGTGCTTTGTATCCCAAGAGATACAAAGGTGAGTGCATAAACCATGATTTTGGCCTTGCCTTTGTGTCTGCAAATTTAAGTGAGACTGCAGGTGTGAAAAGTGCTATGAACTATAAAGTGCTATATAAGGCTCCATAGAAGTATAGGTAGATGCAGAAGTGATTCAGTTTAAATTTGGGGTACAGATTTAACGTTTTAAAATTAGCTCTAAAAGCTTTCTGATTGTTGCCTTCATTACTGAGTATTAAAGTAGAGATAATTTTGCTATTGCAAAAGAAGTCTCCTCAAAGAAAGAACTGTTTTACTAATGAAATTTTGGTTTAACTTTAAAGCTGCAAACATTTCAGGGAATTTATTAAGTATTAGCATGCTTTTTTTTGTAGTTTGTGTGTATGCATATGTGTATGCAAAGATCCAATGAGACAGTATGTGTGAAAGTGTTTTAAAAACTGTGAAGTGCTATATAAATGTAAGGTGCTGTTATTGTGAAGGGAGAGGATGTCAAGAGTGGAATTTGCATAGGGAGGGTGCAGAGCCAGGTTTCTGTGGCCATACTGGGACAGGAAAAGACAGTAGAGTAAGTTTAAGAAAAATTAGGACTTCCTATATGGTATATTTGGAAGCACACCTGAATGGACCCCATTTCCAAAAATATCTTTTTGTCTATAAGCTCCTATGGCATTTGAAATTCAGCTAGGGACATTGTTTTGCTTGTTGCTAATAGTAGGTGATAGAAGCGACTCTTGAGAGTCCCTTGGACTTCAAGGAGATCCAACCAGTCCATCCTAAAGGATGAAAGTCCTGGGTGTTCTCTGGAAGGAATGATGCTAAAGCTGAAACTCCAATACTTTGGCCACCTCATGCAAAGAGTTGACTCATTGGAAAAGACCCTGATGCTCGGAGGGATTGGGGGCAGGAGAAGAAGGGGACGACAGAGGATGAGATGGCTGGATGGCATCACCAACTCTATGGACATGAGTTTGAGTGAACTCTAGGAGTTGGTGATGGACAGGGAGGCCTGGCGTGCTGCAATTCATGGGGTCGCAAGGAGTCGGACATGACTGAGCGACTGAACTGAGCTGAAATAGTAGTTAATAGCATACATTCAAGAGTAGTCTTTTTATAATGCTAGGGTTTAACGTTTGAAAGCAGTTTGCTGTATTTTTATTAGTTCATGATAACACATTGAGCTAGGTCTTGGTGGTGGTATTTTTATCTTCATCATCTTTGTCCCTTTTTTTATTAATGAGGGAGTAAGGATCGGCAGTTGAATAAAATATTTATCCCATAATCAATGTGTGACAGACTTAACCCAGACCAGTTTATTCCAACCCATCTTGCAGGTTAAAGCCCTGTTTGTTAAACAACTATTAGACACAGAGAATTCCAAAATCTCACAGTCCAGTCTCTTTACAGGGCTCCCACGCATTGGTTGAAGAGGCCAACATTATGCATTGGAAACAGTTAGGGAAGGTAATAGACAGTGTTTGATTTAAAGTATTAAATTGCCTGGAAAGAGCTTTACTAATTTGGATAAGGAAGAAAGCAGTATGGGTTGGTTTAGGTCAGGAAATGCTTTGTTAAGAGGTGAGATTGTCCAGTTACTTAAAAAAGGTAAAAAAAGAGTAGAAGGCCATTTCAGGGTAGTAAAGCATTATGAGGAAAGCCATCATAACTGAAAGTGATGGTAAAATTAATGATGTGATGTGTTTTCAGGCAAAATACTGGTCATTTCTATAATCAAATGTTTTCCCTGAGCCTCACCAGCTGTGGGAACACTTGAATCCTCTCTTGCCAGCTAGAGTCACCCCCACGCCTTTTCTCTGCTTTCATCACCTACCCTGGCACCCACTTACGAGCTGCTGCCTGACCTCCTGCAGTTCCAAGGCTCAGTGTGTTCCCTCCTCATCTGGTTGTGAAGGGAAGCCTTTCCCACCATATTCTGCCTTTTCAGAAGGAATCCCGTGGCAGAACTTCTTGGCTCTGGCCGTATAGGCTTTTCCCCCCTTGACTCCCATAGGGCTCTTCTTCAAGGCACATTGGAGCTGACAAGGCAGATGCATGAGAGGTGGGCTCATGTCTCATCTATTCTCCATCCCCATCAGAGATCCTCTCTTCAGACATTTGCTCTGTTGTTTGACAGTGAAGCCTCTGTTACCCTCTTTGTATTAGTACAGTTCATCATATGGGTACGATGCAATGTTTTACCTTGCACTACAAAAGTGAAAGGGAGAGATATTCCATCTGCCTAATAATTCCCCAGGAGCCAGAGCATGGCATGTAACCCAAGCTTAGCCAATCAGATACTGGAGTCTGAGACCCTGATTTTGGAGCAAGACATCCAGGAGAGAAGAGTGAGTTAGGAACCATGATGACTATGAAAGTGTTAGTCACTCAGTCGTGTCCAACCCTCAGGGACCCCATGGACTGTAGCCCATTAGGTGTCTCTGTCCATGGAATTCTCCAGGCAAGGATACTGGACTGGGCAGCCTTTCCTTTCTACTGGGGATCTTCCTGACCCAGGGATCGAACCCAGGTCTCCTGCACTGCAGGCAGATTCTTTGCCATCTGAGCCACCAGGGAAGCCCATGATGACTATAACAAGGTTCAGTATTGGTGCCAGCGGTTTATAGCAGTGGTGATTCCTTTGCAGAGGCACCAATCTTATAATTGCTTCCTTGGTCCTCCAGCTCCCATATTCCCTGAGTCCTGCTCTTTTTTCAATTTGCATCTTTCTCTTGCTTTCTTGCAGATTCTGCCACACCTGATATTGTTCTAGCAAATGTTAGAAAGATAGAAAATTAGAGAATGTTCATTTGCTTTAAAAAAATATTTAGCTCAAGTTCGTTTATTTTATTTTTATTTTTTGCAACAATGCACTCTGACTCAAAGTAAAAGACACCGTTGCAGATTTGGCTTATTGGGCCATGCTGACTTTTCTTTTCTGGTGCAGATTCTCCCCAGGAGACCCCCAGTCAGCCGTTTGTTAAGCTGTCATCTTCCTCTACCTGCAGAAATGGTGTACTTGCAAATGCCTAAACCTCATGAATACAAGCTCTGCTTCTTTCCTGAATTTCCCAGTTCACATGTATATTGAGAAAATGATTAGGTACTATTTGAGTCGTGAGGAGAGGGAAAGGACTACCTAATTCCATGTGTTAGGAATTTTGGATTCCTGTTCTGGTCCAGTTATCACCGATATTCTCAGTTAATGATCACACCAGTGTCATCAAATGGACACAGTGGAAGACTTTGAAATTAAAAAAAAAAAAAATACTGAATTTCTTCAGTGGAAAACTTAAGAAATGCATCCCTCCTGGTTATCTGATAATTTTCAGATAATTGTCTTTGAGCCATCTTTAATTGTCTTTGAGCCATCTGCAACTCTGTAAGCTGTGGGTCACTAATAGCAATGCAAACGATTCTTGTCTACAGATGTACAAATACATTATTTCCTGGTGAGGTGAAATTTGCTTTCTTTGCCCACTGTTGAAGAAGCCAGGTTTTTATTCTATTTCTAAGTTTATTTTAGCATTTTTCGCTGCTTTTGTCTGTGGTTCTTTGAGCTAGTTTTAGCATCTGTCTCATCAATTAATAAATTAAATATTGTTTTGGACACCTGCATACTGTAAATTCGCATGACAGATTTTATCTTGTAAAATAGTGATCCTTTAACAATCTCAGTTTATGAACTAGGAAATATTACACTTTTGGCCCCTAGTGCTAATGAGTGGCAGGGGTAAAATTTAAGACCAGATTTTCCAACTTCAAATTCAACAATCTTTTTACAAGAAAGAAGGGAGAAGTAAAACAAGCATCTTATCACTTCTGCCCCTGTAAATTTAGTGTTTTCATGAGCTTCCTCCTTCCAGTGTCTTTGTCCTTTATTTTGCTTTACAAACTGCTGATCATTACTATTCTGAAATGCTGCTTTATTCCTTTCTCTTTGGCCATTTGTCTCAATGGCTTCTAGGGTTAGTTAAAATATTTTGAGCTATGGACTTTGGAATTTAATCCTCCCCATTCTAAGAACTGACCCATTGGAAAAAAAAAAAAAAAAAAACCCTGATAATGGGAAACACTGAAAGCAAAAGGAGAAGGGGACCACGGAGGATGACGAGATGGTTAGACAGTATCGGCGCCTCAGTGGACCTGAACTTCAGCAAGCTCTGGGAGCCAGTGGAGGACAGCGGGGCCTGGCCGTGCTGCCATCCACGGGGTTGCAGAGTCAGACACAACTTAGCGACTCACAGCGTCATCTCACCCACGTATCCTCCAACGTTATCTTACAGGCAGCATGCCTCGTATTTACTCATCTTTGTCTCCTCTGTTGTGAGACCTTCCCTGAAATCCAGTAAATCCTAAAAAGTCACTTCCAGTCAAAGTTCACTTGTCCAGTGAAGTTTTCCTGCGTCTGTCTGTCATGGAGTCATTGTCCTCTCCTTTAAAGTTGTATTAAGAGCATGTGTCTGTCCAGCCATTTGACAGTCAGTCTTGTGATTGTTTAGGGGCATTCAGGCATTTACGAATCATGACTTTAGAGGCAATATGGGGCAGTAGGTAAGAATATGGGCTTTAGAGTGAGGCTGCCTGACTCCACATTTCAGCTCTGCCGCTTCCTCCTTCTGCAACCTTAGGAAAGCCATATAACTTCCCAGCAGTTTGGTTTCTTCACTTCTAAGAGGATAATGAGATGTCCTAATTAGATTATTGTGATGATTACCTGTGCTAGTACATGCTGAGTGCTTATATGAATACTTTGGGTCCAAAATAAGTGTTGTATAAAACTTTAAGATTATTATTGACATTATTACTGCTTTACTTATTCTTGACCTATTTTCTGGGTGGAATTTAAAATTATTTGAGAAAAAAATGTTTTTCAGAAAGTTTTTTATAGTGCTTGTCACAAATTTGATGCTTGGTATATTTGAAATTTGGTATAGGGGAAACTGTCAAAGGTTTTTGAATAGGGTTTTATATGTCAAAAGCAGCATTTAGACACCATGCAGCAAGGTATTGAATCAGCGGTTAATTCAGTAATTACAAACAGGTGATAGCTTTTTATTCATTTCTAATTAATAAATGTTTTTTCAGTATTCACCATGTGCCAGACATAGAGATCAGTCATAGAGATTCAGAGCGAACAAGTAACCCTTTCAGTCTTTAAGGCACTTAGCATCCCGTATAGGAAAATTAGTAAGTACATGAACGTGAAGTCTTATTTCCACACTGTATAAAGTGTTACTGACCAGGGTTCTTGGCCTTTCCCGTTCAGTGAAAGAGGAGAGTGAAAAAGTTGGCTTAAAGCTCAACATTCAGAAAACGAAGATCATGGCATCTGGTCCCGTCACTTCATGGCAAATAGATGGGGAAACAGTGGAAACAGTGTCAGACTTTATTTTTGGGGGCTCCAAAATCACTGCAGATGGTGACTGCAGCCATGAAATTAAAAGACACTTACTCCTTGGAAGGAAAGTTATGACCAACCTAGATAGCATATTCAAAAGCAGAGACATTACTTTGCCAACAAAGGTCCTTCTAGTCAAGGCTATGGGTTTTCCAGTGGTCATGTATGGATGTGAGAGTTGGACTGTGAAGAAAGCTGAGTGCCGAAGAATTGATGCTTTTGAACTGCGGTGTTGGAGAATACTCTTGAGAGTCCCTTGGACTGCAAGGAGATCCAACCAGTCCATTCTGAAGGAGATCAGCCCTGGGATTTTTTTGGAAGGAATGATGCGAAAGCTGAAACTCCAGTACTTTGGCCACCTCATGGGAAGAGTTGACTCATTGGAAAAGACTGATGGTGGGAGGGATTGGGGGCAGGAGGAGAAGGGGACGACAGAGGATGAGATGGCTGGATGGCATCACTGACTTGATGGATGTGAGTCTGAGTGAACTTCGGGAATTGGTGATGGACAGGGAGGCCTGGCGTGCTGCGATTCATGGGGTCGCAAAGAGTCAGACACGACTGAGCAACTGAACTGAACTGAATCATCAGAATGTTGTAAGAGGCCAGACGAGAAATTCAGGCAAGGCTTTATTGGGCCCTTTCTGCCGTAAAGGTTCCCTTTCTTGCTTCCTGAGGGGGAGGCAAGCTAGTCCCTTACAAGGGATGAGCATAGGGGTGTGTCCAGGGGTTGGGCTGGGGGGCTTAGGTGATGTGCCCGCCCCTTAGGTGGTGCTGAGTGCAGGGGGCAGGCACAGGACTCTGCTTTTCCCGCCCCTTAGGTGGTGCTGAGTGCGGGAGGCAGGCACAGGACTCTGCTTTTCCCGCCCCTTAGGTGGTGCTGAGTGCGGGAGGCAGGCACAGGACTCTGCTTTTCCCGCCCCTTAGGTGGTGCTGAGTGCGGGAGGCAGGCACAGGACTCTGCTCTTATCCCCAACACCTTGCTTTTGCTCCTGCACTTCATGAAAATCATTAAGTGTCGATTGAGCTTTTTCAGTCTTTTTGTATCTTGTCCATAACATGTCCCAGCTGCACATGTACACAGTTATTTTTAGTCCCTTACAGTTTGTTTGTATTCTGTTGCTCTGGGAAATGTTCGTCCACATGCAAGCGCTGCAGCAAAGGCCCCAGCCCATCTCAGCAGGGTATGTGTAAGCACAGGAGACAGTGGGAAGCAAAGGCAGGGACAGAATTGGCTTCCTCAAGGAGGTGATTCTTGAGTCAACCATAAATAGAAGGCCTTGGAAGGTAAAGATGTGGGAGTGTTCTAGCAAGTAGGCAAATCTGTAGAGGCCAGACCAACATGGTGGCCTACGGAACTGCAAGAGGATAAGTCTTGACTATGGCACAAATAAAGCTGGAGAAGTAATAGGGCTCCATTGCCCTGGGTCGGGGAGATCCCCTGGAGAAGGAAATGGCAACCCACTCCAGTACTCTTGCCTGGAAAATTCCATGGATGGAGGAGCCTGGTGGGCCACGGTCCTTGGGGCCGTAGAGTTGGACACAACTGAGTGACTTCACTCACTCACTATTGCCATAAAAATAGCTTAGACCTTTTCCTGTGGCCAATAGAGAATGTGTGGAGATTTGAATCTCTATAATAAATGATCAAGAAGATTTATAAACTATTGTGATTCTAAATTATGCTTAATTTTACTATTACAGAAGTAAAGAAGCACTGTATGAGCACAGTGTGACCCCTCAACACAGTATCCCGAACAGTAAGAACAACTGGTGCTAATCCCCACTCTCCAATGGTGTTTGCATTGTGTTCCTAACAGGGAAATACACCACGTTTGTGTTTTAGGGTAGCTCTTAGAATGTAGAGTCCCAAGAAGTATGTAGAATCCCAAGTAGTTTTCAAGATAAATTAGCTGAATCATTAAGAACGAGGGGTCTGCAGAAATGAGTCATGTTTCAGAAAATATAGAAGGGAGAGAGATAGGATGAGAGGGGCCCCCAGCAAGGCCACTACTTGGAAGAGCCCTAAGTTGTTACCAAGCCTGTAACTGCTTGCCCCACGACAGGCCAGTGAACCGAGGGATGTGTTGGGGCAAGGAACAGTGACTGTATTTGGAAAGCCAGCAGACCAAGAATGTAGCATCCTGAAGGACCATCTTGCCTGAGTTAGAATTTAGGCTTCCTTTATACTCAAAGGGCGGGAGTTGTTGCAAACAGAAGTTCTTACAGGTGTCCACGTAGGTCTGTTCATGATATTACTATAAAACTCCAACAAGACAATGGTTATTTTCTGTTACACAACTTTTTATCTCTATATAAATGGAAATGTGCTATTCATATCTTTGAAAATAGCCCTTGATAATGGACTATTCTGTGTATTTCAGTCTATAGGCAAAATTCTTAACTTGTAGCAAATGCAATAGAATACAGAGGTTAAAGTAAAATAAATAGATCCAATATGGAATCAGACTTGTTCTTCCCTATTGCAGAGTCACCAGGACCTCAGAGCAGTCACTGGTGGCAGATGATCACGTAATCACATAATGAAGACTCACTGGCTGATCAACATTTGCCTATTATTGATTTCCTATTCCTGTTACTGATATTCCTATTATTGGCCTCATGTTTATGGCAGAAAGTCATAAAATAGGAAATGCTGTGGGAAGGGAAAGCTTGACATTTTGAAAGCTGTCTTCACTCCTCTCTCAAATGTTTAACTTCCACCATGCTGCGTGTGCCTGCATGCGTTGTCTTGCATCATCCTGCTAATGTATTAAGTCTGATAGTTGTTCATCACTAATCAGGGTGAAATAAATCATGTTATGTGTTGAACTGAGCTAAATTCTACCCTCTCTTTATTCATCTGACAGGGTGGTTTTAGAACAGTAAGTTCTACAAATGTCAGTGCACAAACAAACCTTCATTACAGAAGCAATTCACTAATATTGCATAAATCATGATAAGAAACAAAGGATACTGCATCCTAAGAGGCAAACTTTTCAATCATCTAACAAAAGAATACTCCCTCAAATTTGTAAATATGTATTCTCAGCTTGCAATGTTAAAAGTAGCTGCTGGATAAAAATTGTTATTCATACGATTCATGCAGAAGTGTGCCTAAAGTCATTAGTTTCTGGAAACAGTTCACATGTATATTATGTATTTATAAACATACATAAAATTTAAAAATTATGTTCATAAATATATATATATATGTATTTGAAACTCTCAATAGTGAATGCTGAAAGTTTCTAACTATCAGGAACTGTCTCTTATCCTCATAAGAAAGGCTGTATTCAGTAAAATATGCAAGTCAGTGAGAGTCTTATTGACAAACAGCAGATGTGGTGATAAGGCAAAGTCCTGTGTGATGGAATAATACTGTTTCTATTTAAAGAGTGAGTAGTCAGGCTTCCCTGGTGGCTGCCGATGCAGGGTACATCAGTTCAAGCCCTGACCTGGGAGGGTCGCACATGCTGCAGAGCAGCTGAGCCCGCGCCCCACAAGTATCAGGCCTGTGCTCTAGCGCCCAGGGACCGCTGCTGCTGAGTCCATGGCCACAAGTGGGGGCCCGCCAGCCACGCTTCACAGTGACAGGAGTCACTGCCGTGAGAAGCCGGAGCACGGCTAGAGAGGAGCCGCTGCTCACGGCAGCCGGAGGAAAGCCCATGCAGCAACAAAGACCCAGCACAGCCAAAAATCAACCAATCAATCAATCAACCGATATATTAATTAATTTTTTAAAAAATGAGTAGACCTGTCTATTCCGATGAACTTGGTTTTATTCAGCTAATTTCATGAGTGTTGTTGTTCATTTGCTCGTCATGTCCAGCTCTTTGTGACCTCGTGGACTGCAGCACGCCAGGCCTCCCTGTCCCTCACTATCTCCCGGAATCTGCCCAGGTTAATGACCACTGAATCCGTGATGCCATCCAGCCATCTCATCCTCTGTCGCTGTCTTCTCCTTCTGCCTTCACTCTTTCTCAGCATCAAGGTTTTTTCCAATGAATTGGCTGTTTGCATCAGGTGGCCAAAGTATTGGAGCCTCAGCTTCAGCATCAGTCCCTCCAGTGAACATTCAGGGCTGATTTCATGATCTAGAGCGGCAATTAACAATGAAGGTGTTCAGAGTAGGATCTCTTAAAAAACTATTTTACTATAAACTCTCACATGAATACTTTAGTATATATTCTTATTGTGGAACTGAGGAATATAATATCTTGTTCAATGCATTACTAAGGCTTCTTATTTTTTTAACAGCTAGTTAATCAAATTATTCCTTACATTTTTCCAGAAACTAATTTGAAACCTCTTTCAAAGATACAAGTAACTGATTAAAAATAAAATCAGTTCCCCAGACTCATTCGTGGTTGCCTAGGGGGATAGGAGGGGAGGGATGGACTTGGAATTTGGGGTTACTAGATACAGACTATTACCTATAGAATGGGTAAGCAACAGAGTCATAGCATAGCACAGGGAACTATCTAATCTCCTGTGATAAATGATAATAAAAAAGAATATCTATTAAAAAGTATATATATATAAAATTGAGTCACTTTGCTTTTCAGCAGAAATTAGCACAACATTATAAATCAATTATACTTCAATAAAATAGTATGAAATCAGTTTTCATATTAAAATAAAAACTAAACAAAAAGATGAGTGAAATAAATAAAAGTAGAAAATAAGATTAAGCCCCAAGGATCAGCCTGACAGAAAAGACCATCTTGAGAATTCGATAAATGTGGTTCAAAATTATATCCAGATCATATATTAGGCACAAATAACTTTTAGGCTTTTATTTTTTTTAGATATTTATTTCTAAAGATGACTTGGGAATAATTAATAATGACCTATTTAATGAATAAACTTTACTAAAATCTTATATTCTGAAAAAAATTGTGTCTGTCTTAAAATTCACTGAAAACGTAAACAATCTGGCACCCAGGAAAGCTGCACATTTTTATCACACAGACAGTTGAGTTTCCCACTTCTTTTCCTCTCTGGAAGAATGAGTAAATGGCGAGGTATGATCCGTGTTATACTTAGCTCGTGATCCTTTTCAGTTTTACTTACGGTTTTTAGGCTTTTAAAGTAATGTCACTTCAGCTTCATCTTTATCAACTAGTTATTTTTGTAGGTTTGATTTAACCCTGCAGTATGTACTAATGTGGGGCTTCCCTTGTGCTTCAGCTGATAAAGAATTGGCCTGCAATGCAGGAGACCTGGGTTCAATTCCTGGGTTGGGAAGATCCCCTGGAGAAGGGATAGGCTACCCACTCCAGTATTTTTGGGCTTCCCTGGTGGCTCAGATGGTAAATCTACCTGCTATACTGGAGACGTGGGTTTGATCCCTGTGTTGGAAAGATCCCCTGGAGGAGGGCATGGCAAGCTACTCCAGTGTTCTTGCCTGGAGAATCCCATGGACAGAGGAGCCTGGTGGGCTACGGTTCATGGGGTTGCAGAGTTGGACACGACTGAGCGACTAAGCACAGCACAGCATGTATGTGATGTTACTCTGTGTAAAACAGTAGTTTGGCATTTTGTGAAGAGGCAAAGACTGAGCAGTTTCGCCTGTGTTGTAGATCTCGAGCAGCAGTCGACTTTTCCATGTAGAACCCGGGAGCAGGAGATTCAGAGTCGAATCTCTTCTCCTTCCCCACTCCTGGTTACCAGTCGCTTGAAATACGTAAGTTAGTAGACTTGCTTGAGGGCAGCAAGGCAAGTCCCATCCCTACCCACTGGAACTCAGCTTTGATATGTAAGCTCCCTTCCCCACCCTTCCAGAGTCCACACGTTCCCATTCCAAAACTGATTTTAAAGACATTTTTAACATAATGATGCAACTTGGTGGGCACCATGGCAACTTTACAGTGAGTTCTGTTTTGACCTTCAGTTACATTTTTCAGCTTTGTGAGGCACCTTGTCATCAAAGACAACGGCCAGCAGTGTGACCCATGAGACAGTGGACCCTGTTCCATGAGCTCTCGTGAATTCACTGGGATTCTCAGTACTCTGTGGTCAAGAAATCTGATGTGGAGACAGTCTTCTCAAAATATGGCAAACTGTGGGCTTCTCTGTTCATAAGGGCCTTGCCTTCGTTCACTGTGTTAATGAGAGATGTGCCCGCGCTGCTGTGGCAGGAGAGGATGGCAGGATGACGGCTGGTTTTAGATTCTAATCTGGCCGCAGGAAAAGCCGGTGTAAAGTAACATGCAGTGGAGATGCAGCTCCTCTTTTACTTGGACTGTGACTTTCATGGGCCTTACAGTGACAGGAGGTGTGGTTATCTTGCACAGTTTCTTCTCTTCTTATTCTTCTCGCTGTAGTGCCCTCAGAACGCCAGCGTGCATCAAGAATCGCCTCACAAAGGGGCAAAAGCTGCTTTGATTCTAAGAGCATTTGGTGGGGATCTTCTCCTAAGTCTGGAAAGTAGAAAGGAGATGACCATCAGACCCTTAAGTTGGAGTTGACCCAGATGAAACAAAAAGTGGATTCTCTGCTGGAAAGCCTAGAAAACACTGAAAAGGAACAGAGCAAGCAAGGAGCAGAGATGAAGGATGAAGCGTCAGAAGGGGAGCAGAGCAGCAGAAGAGAGATGAGACTCATGTGAAGATGGAGTCTGAAGATGACTCTGCAGAGAGGGGGGACCACTGGGCGATGATGGTGATGACGACAGAGAGGCGACCACTGGAAGTGACCATGGATGATGGGGAGGAGGCTGGAAAGTGGAGAATGACCACGGAGAGAGCGTTAGCAGCGAGAGTGACTCTTGCGTACATGGTGGGGTTTGGAAACCTTGTCCCATTTTTCTTTACTAGGCGCTTGTCTAGGACCAACATTTTCACCAGATCCTCTCCCCGGGCACTTTCAGAACACACTCACTGTTCTCCCCATCCTAGTCCTTCCGTGACCATCAGTGCATCCTGCCCTGTGCCCGATCCCATTTCCATTTCCTTCCTTCCGTGACCATCAGTGCATCCTGCCCTGCCCCGATCCCATTTCCATTTCCTTCCTTCCGTGACCATCAGTGCATCCTGCCCTGCGCCCGGTCCCATTTCCATTTCCTTCCTTCCGTGACCATCAGTGCATCCTGCCCTGCCCCGGTCCCATTTCCATTTCCTTCCTTCCGTGACCATCAGTGCATCCTGCCCTGCGCCCAGTCCCATTTCCATTTCCTTCCTTCCGTGACCATCAGTGCATCCTGCCCTCCCCGTTTCATTTCCTTCCTTCCGTGACCATCAGTGCATCCTGCCCTGCGCCCGGTCCCATTTCCATTTCCTTCCTTCCGTGACCATCAGTGCATCCTGCCCTGCCCCGGTCCCATTTCCATTTCCTTCCTTCCGTGACCATCAGTGCATCCTGCCCTGCCCCGGTCCCATTTCCATTTCCTTCCATGCTCCTAGTAGTTACATTAAGTCTTAACCGGTGATTTTTGCTTTGAATTTTGATACCTCTTTAAGACATAACAGTAAAGAGGATAATATGGTTTCTATCAACCATCTCCAAAATAATCTCCTGTTATGCAGGGAGTGCAGTTCTTCCCATTCATACAGTAGTTCCGTAGTTGCTTCCCTGACTACAAAGATGATCTTCTTAGTTGATTAGCACCTCAGACTGGCTTTGAGTTAGAGGTGTGTGTGTCAACCCCACCTAACAGAGCTGTGTGGGCTTGCTCAGCACAGATGGAACAATGTGTTTTTTCAGATGCATCCTCTAGAAAACTAAGCAGTGTAACAGACTGAAGATTTGTTTTCTAAAGTTGATACTGTGCGTTATTTTTGTGAACAGGCTCATGTTTGGGATGTTTTTTTTTTTTTTTTTTTTTCCCGTCAAAATACACGAGTCCTTAATTGGGAGAAAACAAAACAAAAAACAAACAGTAGTTTGCCCTATAAGTTAAAAACAATAAACAAACAACTCTGAAAAGCTACTTTCCCAAACCATTAACTTGCACATTGAAATTTCATTGTTGAAATTCTTTCCCTAAAGTTGTGCTGTTTAATCAACTTTTTTACCCTTAGGTTACACACAATAGGACTTCCCTGTAGCTCAAATGGTAAAGAATCTGCCTGCGATGCAGGAGACCAAGGTTTGATCCCTGGGTCGGGAAGATCCCTTGGAGGAGGGAATGGCAACCCACTCCAGTATTCCTGCCTGGAGAATTCCTTGGACAGAGGAGCCTGGTGGGCTACAGTCCATGGGGTTGCAAGGAGTAGGACTAACACGCATACAGACAATAGGTGTCTCGAATAGCTTCAAGAATGTAAGCAAAAATATAATTAGCAATTATTCTCTTAAAAATATATATTACATACCCACATGCTGGTAACAATGTTTTTATTACAATGCATTTAATTCCTCTCCAGTTCTGTGTTTCCATCTAATTAGTTTTCAAAATTTTAAATTCCACAAATATTGTTTAAGGGCCAATTAATGTTCCATTGTGTTATTTAATCTTAAATTCTCTCCCCTGAGGATATTAGCATGTTTGTTTTGCAGATAAGAAAATTAGCAGTGTTAAAGGATTGTAGTAAGTGACAGGGAGGTAAAGGTTTTTAACACTTGTAGCTAGGTTGGTAAAGAATCTGCCTTCAGTGCAGGAGACCTGGTTAGATCCCTGGGTTGGGAAGATCCCCTGGAGAAGGAAATGGCAACCTACTCCAGTATCCTTGCCTGGAAAACCTCATGGACAGAGGAGCCTGGTGGGTTGCAGTCCATGGGGTCGCAAAGAATCAGGCAGGACAGCGTCTAACGCTTCACTTCACACTTGGAAATAGCATCCCAATGGCTGCTGCAATTAGCACAACTCCTCACAGTCTGTCCTTACTGGATCCCCTGTTCAAATCTCAATTTTTATGTCAACACTCGTAGGCCACACACCTTAATTCAGTCTTCTGGGGCCTTGAAGAGCTATGCCCCCTAATACCATCTATTTAGTTCTCAGTACAAGACAGAATAAGTCCAGGATATCTGAACTCTCCCACATCAAAATACAAGTTTTCTCCTTACTAGGTTCCATTCTATTTTCCCTTTAAATGCTTCACTTAGATTGTTACTTGGGATAACAAATTGATTGCTTTTACACAAGGCCATTGGATGTTAATTTATGTTTCTGGGAAAACAATTCATTAAAATTCCTTTCTCTTCTAAAACAAAAGGAACTGGGAGGTCAATCGGTAGGGTTTGATGGATGGGTGCATCAGTAATTTTGAAGATAAAAACTGACAGTATCAATTTCATTAACATGTATCCTGTGCCGAATTAGTAAATTAAGATAATTGGGTAAAAAGAAAAAAGTGTCTTTCTTGAGTTACAGGTGGAAGTGCGAGCAGGCTTCCTGAGAAGGGTGACCATATGTCCATGCTCTGCCTACGGCAGTCCCGGCTCGTGCCTGCTGTGCTGTTACTCACTCTAGTTTAACATCTATCCAGACCTTTTAAGGACATGATTTTATTATTTATTTTATGAAGATGAGCTGGGTTGTGTCTGACAGATTTTTGCTTGGCTCGTAGCTTCTGCCATAATCTGGTCTAGTGTTTGTGAGGCCCAGATGCAATGAAGCACCAGGTGCAATGAAACTTCTGGTTAAATGTGAAAGACAGTGACCAGCCTGTCTCTCTATTCCCAGTACTTTCCAGCTTCAGCTTCTCTTCAAAGCCTGCATGCATTGTGCTTGCTATAACAGAAAGCTCTCTGACCTCAAGACGAGGTACAGCAAACTCCTTCTCTGACAGATTCACAAAGCTGCCAGGACACAGGAAATGGGGAAATTTTGTTTGTGGTTTGATAACTGTGTACAGAAAACACCGGTGGCTAATCACGTTCCTAGAGAGTAGTCTATAGTCTTTTGTCACTTATCGTATGGTTTATGTCTGTATGCATACAGCTGTTTACATGGTTCGAAAAGCTTTTTTATTTTGGAATTAAGCCCCTTTTGCAGAGGAAAATATGAAATGATTGTTTAATGAGATGTTAGGTACCAGATTTGCAGTTCTTTTAAATATGTAACTTGTACAAAAAGTTTGTTGATATTTCCAATCCATTATGGAGCCTGTATATGTGTCACTAACCAGGGGACCACCTGAAGATGCAGATTTGCTGAAGAAGTACCAGAGGCCTCTTCAAATTCTGTTTGCTTCAAAATTAGTTAGAAATTTAGAGTCAAAGTAATCATAAGAATGGAGTGGTGAAAATATTCATATTTTGAAAAGCGGACAAACTAATTATTACAGACAATACTTGCAAATAGGAATATATTGAATTAGATCCGAACAAAAGGAAAAACTAAACAGATGACAGAGCTCAGCTGGTATAAAAGACTTAATTTTGGAATTTTGGAATTGCATTTTGAACTATCTTGAATTATGGGAAGTTACTCCTTGGAAGGAAGTTATGACCAACCTAGACAGCATATTCAAAAGCAGAGACATTACTTTGCCAACAAAGGTCCTTCTAGTCAAGGCTACGGTTTTTCCTGTGGTCATGTATGGATGTGAGAGTTGGACTGTGAAGAAAGCTGAGCACTGAAGAATTGACGCTTTTGAACTGTGGTGTTGGAGAAGACTCTTGAGAGTCCCCTGGACTGCAAGGACATCCAACCAGTCCATTCTAGAGATCAGTCCTGGGTGTTCTTTGGAAGGACTGATGCTAAAACTGAAACTCCAGTACTTAGGTCACCTCATGCGAAGAGTTGACTCATTGGAAAAGACTCTGATGCTGGGAAGATTGGGGGCAAGAGGAGAAGGGGACGACAGAGGATGAGATGGCTGGATGGCATCACTGACTCGATGGACGTGAGTCTGAGTGAACTCCGGGAGTTGGTGATGGACAGGGAGGCCTGGTGTGCTGCAATTCATGGGGTCGCAAAGAGTCGGACACGACTGATCGACTGAACTGAACTGAACCGATACAAACTATTAATACTACATTTAGAGTGGGCAGACAACAAGGCCCTACTGTATAGCACATGAAGCTATATCCAAACTCTTGAGATAAACCATAATAGAAAAGAATATTAAAAAAATAAATGTATATATATGTAAAACAGAGTAACTTTGCTATAAGCAGAGATTGGTACAACACTGTAAATCAAACATACTTCAATAAATAAAATTATGGTGTAACAAAAAAAGAGCCAACTGAACTGTCCGTGATTTTTATGTATTATTTATAAACTGCATTTTGGAAGATGTCTGCAGGTAATTTTACAGAAAAAAGAAAAAATAGAACCATATAGAAAAGTGCATTTTCCAAATAATACTATGAATTAGAATCTGTTTAAAGTTACTAAATATGTGCATAAATAATTTTCTGCTTATGTTATTTCTAAACATATTTCTCTTGGTAAAATTCTATAGAGCTTTACAAGGCTTAAAAAAATTCCTAACTACTTCAGTGTATATTTTCTACAGTCAAAAATAGTCTCTGATAAAATCAGTACAGCTATCAAAATCTGGAAATGAAGTATTTTGGTGTCCTGTACTGCACGAGAAATGTGCTATTTTTATTTTTTCAAAAATTTTATTTGGAAAATTGTTACTGAATGTTTAATGCTATTTAATGCTTCACCAGTATATTGTTTATTTGTCTTCATGATTGATTTATTTATTCTTAGCTGCCATGGGTCTTTGTGGCTGTGTGTGTGCTTTCTCTAGGTGCAGCGAGTAGGGGCTGCTCTTTGCTGCACTGCATGGGCTTCTCATGGCTGTGGCCCCTCTTGTTGCAGAGCAGAGACTCGGGCTCAGGGGCTTCAGTTGCTGAGGCTCTTGGGCCCTCGAGTGGGGTCTCAATAGCTGTGGTGCACGGGCTGAGTTGCTCCACACCGTATGGAATCCTCCCAGACCAAGGATCGGACCCTTATCCCCTGCACTGGCAGGCGGACTCTTACCCACTGACCATCAGGGAAGCCACCTCACCAGGATGTTAAAACATAGCTGTCCATAGTTAATTAGACAGTGTAAAATTAAATAATTTAGTTATTTTTATTGCTCCCATGGACTGTTAAATATACTGTGATTTGCATGATAAATTATATGGCTTCTTGCTCATGTCTCAAGGATATATGGAAGTTGACCAGATAAAAGCAGGGAGGAGAGGGCGTTCCAGGAACTTGATTCTACTTGAGGCTGCTACTCTCTGTTCTGTGTCTCCTCTTTGTCATTAGCGTTTGCCTTGGAAATGGAATTCCACCAGCTACCAAGGCTGTGGAGACCACCTCTCTCTAAAATGGGACAGTTTTAGAGGTGGCTGGACAGATGCCTTCAAAGATGTCAAGTACCAGTTGTCTTGAAATTGTAAATTGATAGTTTTAAGCTATGGCACCCTATTCTACAAATAAAGCATTCTAAAGAGGATTAAAAAAATAACCCCGTATTATGACACAAGTGATTGTCAGATTTTCTTTCCTTTTAAAATTCATAATTTGGGTAAAATAATTTTTAAAATATTTAATAAAAACATTTTTAACTGCTTGAGAGGATGAATTGGTATTGGGTAGGAGAGTCATACGCAACTGTCAGTGGGGAACTGGGAGAGGTCTTCACTTCAGGAATTATAAATGCAATCAAGTTGCTTTAATGAACGTCAAACATAATGAAATGTTCATTGAAATGCTCCGAATTCTTTGCACTTGGTCTTCTTAAGGCTTGTCAAAATGAAGGACAACTATATAATATGTATACAAGTAGAACAAATAATGGGGTACTGTAAGTGTTTCCTAGCTCTATGAGTAAGTAGATGGCCTAAAGAGATCAAAAGAGAGATCAAGAGAAAATGGCATTTGATCTATCCATCCACTCTTCTCTCTGCCCATCCCCCTACCCACCACTCAGTTACTCGTATGTTCAACTAATAGTTAATGGGTGCATACTTTTGACACATTTCCTTGGCAAAGAATTTTAAAAAAAACCTCACCCTGATCTTAAGCTTTCAGTCTAATGCAGGGATTCAAATCGAGTAGATATATTTCAGTGTAGCTAGGAGATTTCTGCTTATATGCTAATACCTTGGAGCGAGATGAGTTATTTTCTGAGAACTTAGATATTTAATATCTTAATAGTTACACTTCATGCTAGTAAAATGCTCATCCTTGGGTAAATATAATCTGCACTTAACTTTTCTATTTCATTTAAACAAATTTTTAAAGTATCTAGCAATTGTTTGGAGAAGGCAATGGCACCCCACTCCAGTACTCTTGCCTGGAAAATCCCATGGATGGAGGAGCCTGGTAGGCTGCAGTCCATGGGGTTGCTAAGAGTCAGATACGCTGAGCATCTTCACTTTCACTTTTCACTTTCATGCATTGGAGAAGGAAATGGCAACCCACTCCAGTGTTCTTGCCTGGAGAATCCCAGGGACAGGGGAGCCTGGTGGGCTGCCGTCTGTGGGGTTGCACAGAGTCGGACACGACTGAAGCGACTTAGCAGCAGCAGCAGCAACTGTTTTATTTATTTATTGGCCATGTGTCAGGAAGCATTTAACAGGAGGCTTCCTGTGTGCTGTTTTGGATCTGTCATGAATCCTCTGTTCCTTATTCCTGAATATTCAGAAATTAAGAGGAGTGGCAAACCACTCCTGGGGCTGAGAAATGCATGCACTTCCTTCGTTAGTTTTTCCATACCGTGATAAGTAGCTATTTACGACCCTCTTCCTTTTTATGAACCATACGGTAAAAGTGATTATTTACAACCCTCTCTCTTTGATATGGATTGCCTTATGTTTCCTTGATAATTTGTAAGTCTGGACTTTTGATTTTTATATTTGCTGAACAAAGCTACCTTGTAAGACAGTATATACACCCACACGATGTTAAATAAAATACCCTTGTTCCATCAGAGCTTGGGCCCCTGTGTCTTTCTTTCTTTCTCTTTGTCTTTCTTTCTCTCTCTCTCAGACTAAGTCTTTGGAGTGCAGAAGCCCACTGAGCTCACTTTCTTGCCTGGGCTTGCAAGACCCTCACAAGAGGGTGCCCTGTGCCTATTTGAAACAGTGCAAGCCCCATGTCAAGGACTTTATTGGTTTTATGCATAAACCAAAAAATATCAGCCTCTTTCTCTCTCTTTTACTTTCTTATCGTCAACTCTGGACAACCAGGTTCCAGTCCATTAAAAGACCTCAACAGCCATGCATATGAGATCTTAGTTCCCCAGTCATGGATTGAACCCAAGTCCATTGTGTTGGAAGCACAGAGTCTTAACCACTGGACCTCCAGGGAAATCCTCATTTAAACAAATTTTTATTGATTACTTATGACATGGGCACAAGAGTACAGAGAAATCTGGTAAAACAACATCCTTGAACATGAACAAAGAGGGTGTAATAATGATAGTCATAATTTGAAACTCACCCTGCTCATGCTCTGGGAAGACAGAGAAGGGGCACCTCATATGACCCTGGCCTGAGAGCTGGGGAGGGGGAGACAGTGTCAGGAAAGACTTCTGGGGAGAGTCTTTAAGAATGCATGGAAACTAACCATGTAAGAGAAGGAATCAAATTGCCAGCATCCGTTGGATCATGGAAAAAGCAAGAGTTCCAGGAAAGCAGCTACTTTTCCTTTACTGACTACACCAAAGCCGTTGACTGTGGACGACAAGAAACCATGGAAAACTCTTCAAGAGAAGGGAATACCAGACCACTTTACCTGCCTCCTGAGAAATCTGTATGCAGGTCAGGAAGCAACAGTTAGAACTGGACATGGAACAACAGACTGGTTCCAAATAGGAAAAGGAGTACATCAAGGCTGTGTATTGTCACCCTGCTCATTTAACTCATACGCAGAGTGCATCATGGGAAACGCGGGCGGGAGGAAGCACTGAGGAGAGTTCCCTGTGCTGTTCAGACAGTTCCCATCACTTACCTGTTTTATGCAGAGTAGTGCGTATAGGTCAATCCCAGTCCATCCACTTCCCCTTTCCCCTTTTGGTGACCATAATTTGTTCTCTATGTCTGTTTCTCTATTTCTGCTTTGCAAATAGGTTCATCTACTTTTTTAGATTCCGCATGTTTGCATTAATATACCTTGTTTGTTTTTCTCTTTCTCACGCTTCTCTCTGTATGACTCTAGGTCCATTCATGTCACTGCAAATGGCACAATTTGTTCCCTTTTGTGTCTGAGTGATATTCCACTGTTATCACACCACATCTTTATCCATTCCTCTGTGGACATTTAGATAGCTTCCATTGGCTATTGTAAATAGTGGTGTTGTGAACATTGGGGTGCATATATCTTTGGGAGTTGTTATTTTTTTCCCCAGATATATGCCCAGGAGGTTGGTTTTTTGAGGTGGGAATTCAAGATGCCTGAATTACCTCCAGGCTGATTGGTCTGGCAGACAAACGAATGTGCAAACCTGAAACTCCGTGAAGAAGTTGGTCTTCAAGGGAGCATTTGAGGTTAACTAACACGAGGATGGAGTTGTATAGACACACAGCAAGGCAGTTGACAATGGAACCTTTGAGAATGTACAGAAATAGAGGAATAGAAATCAGGAGAGAAACGATCAAAGACGAGGAATGGTCAGGGGTGAGAGATGAGCTCGTGAGGTGTGATAGCGCATCTGCCAAAGAAACTTTTCAGGAAGGAAGCTGTCTTAGTAACAGTGCTGCACAAAGGCATGCTCAGGTATGAATGAGAAGTTCGCCTGGGCATGGCGGTTAGTGGGAGAGAAACACTTAGGACTTAAGTGGAGGCAGTGCTGTTCTTCTCTGCAAACTTGATGGCTGGCTGCTCAAAAAAATGTTTGTGACATGAGTGAAAGAATAAACAAGTAAATTACACTGATTTATACTGAATAAAGAACCTTTATTGAGAATATATTAATAGAAGCAACTCTCTGTGCCTAGACTCTTACAGTGATCGTTGGCTGGAGTATTATATCAAATATCATGTCTAAGAAAATAGAGATTATTAATGCTTCTCCCTTAATTACTTCATAGTGCTATAAATGAATCTGTTGATGTCTATGAAGTATTTTTGATACTTTCAGAAGTAGGCATTGCAGGGATGTATTTTTTTGTTCCTTTTCATGCTAATATGCACAAATAACTGAATTACGCCAGTGGCAAGACAAGTCCAATGTGTAAACTGACTCATTTAATTTATAAATGATCATTTGTATGTCCTGAAATATGCCAAGTTGTGCCTACAATGCTGTGAATAGCTGTCTCCAAAAATGTAAAAAGTAGATATAATACTCATCACCACCTTAATGCATTCTGGATGCCAAAGAGGAGGGAAAGTTGTCTTGCATGATATTTAAATGTAATTGATATGGATTTCAGAATTATTTTCTTTTACAGGTAGTTCAGGATATTCAACATGTTTAATATCAACTGGCAATTCTACTAAGATTTTTTTTAAGATAAGAGAATAGTTACAGATGAATTTAATAAAACTTTACATGTATAGCCTATGCCTATTTATCTTTTTATTCCACAAATTGAGAGTTAAATGCTAAATGCTACAGAAATTAATTTCTATAAATTGAATCACAGTTTAAGAAAATTAGTCATTTACTCCTCTTGTTAATGCAGTGAGAAAGGAATGGTGCAAAAGTTGCCCAGCTTGAAAAGCTCTATATTATGTTTTTACTCATAAGGGAATACTTTATTCTTTGTATTTACTCTCAAGAGCATTCACAGTTAGTGATTCACATGTCATTATTTTTATTCCTATTGTGCATTTGCAGTATAAAGCAAAATATTGTGAATTATTGGGTCAAAAATTGTTGGATGCTACCAAAGAATAAATTCATTCTCTCTTTGCAGTTAAATTAACACCCTAACTCTATCTGGATGTATGTTTTCAACTTGAAAGACTGAAAAAAGTGATGTGTGATTGTCAGTCAAGCCAATCTGACCTGCATGCTTGTCTGCACTACTGCTGCTACTGAGTACCACAAACCACATAAGCAGAAATTGTAATCTTTATTTTCAGAAGTTCTCAAGAACCATATGCAGATCAATAAGAGAACCACTCAGTGCTGAAGCCTCCAGAGACTCACACACACGTAGAAGGTGTCTAAGGTGGGAGAGCTCCGTGGGCTCCAACGAATTCAGAGGAGTCTTCACAGGGAAGGTGGTCTTCTTCCCGTTTTGCTTGCGTTGGTCATAGTGCCAGGGAGAAATCTCTTTTCCCAATTGGTGCTAGAATCCTGTTTTTGATGACTGGGAGGTGGGAAAAGAGGAAGTAAATTTGTCACTCGGAGGAGCTCATGATTAAAGCAAGAGACCAAGAAACAGCAGATCTTCAACAGTTTTGGACTGCAGGGGTATTTTTTCCATTCTTTCCTTACTCAAGAAACACAACCACAGGCCTGCTTTGGGCAAAGTCATTTTTACTCAGTCTTTTGAGACTTGCAGTGGCAGAAAAATACCTCCTTCACGGACTCGTGTACACAATGGAGGAGGGACAGTGGGATGAATGGAGAAAGTAGCATCGATACATATACATGATGGATATACACATGTATATGCACTGTCGTGTGTGAAGTAGATAGCTGGTGAGAAGTTGCTTATAACCCAGGGAGCCCAGCCTGGTGCTGTGTGATGACCTAGAGGGCAATTGTATAATTGTGGCCAGTTCACATTGGTGTATAGCAGAAACCAACACAACATTGTAAAACAATTATCCTGCAATTAAAAATAAAGGATATGTATGTGTATATATGTATATATTTTTTTTTTTTCCAGTAGTCACTTTTATTTTTCCACATTTATTTTTCCAGTAGTCACTTATGGATGTGAGAGCTGGACTATAAAGAAAGCTGAGCGCCAAAGAATTGATGCTTTTGAACTGTGGTGTTGGAGAAGACTCTTGAGAGTCCCTTAGACTGAAAAGAGATCCACCACTCCATCCTAAAGGAGATCAGTCCTGGGTGTTCAAGGGAAGGACTGATGTTGAAGCTGAAACTCCAATACTTTGGCCACCTGATGCAAAGAGCTGACTCATTTGAAAAGACCCTGATGCTGGGAAAGATTGAGGGCAGGAGGAGAAGGGGACAACAGAGCATGAGATGGTTGGATGGCATCACCGACTCAATGGACATGAGTTTGGGTAAATTCCAGGAGTTGGTGATGGACAGGGAAGCCTGGCGTGCTGCAGTCCATGGGGTCACAAAGAGTCAGACACGACTGAGCGACTGAACTGATACTGATACACATTTACTTTAAAAGAAAACACATATTCCTTGTATATACATCTATATTCCTTCCTTTAGTTATCTTGGCAATAGCAAATTTTTCTTTAGTATAATATTTAAAGGACCATGCCTCTTTACTTTGGAGAAGGAAATGGCAACCCACTCCAGTGTTCTTGCCTGGAGAATCCCAGGGACAGGGGAGCCTGATGGGCTGCCGTCTATGGGGTCGCAAAGAGTCGGACACAACTGAAGCAACTTAGCAGCAGCAGCAAGCAGCATCTTTACTTAAAAAGATTCACTGTGATTGCATCATCAGATCAGTCACTCAGTCGTGTCCGACTCTTTGCAACCCCATGAATGGCAGCACGCCAGGCCTCCCTGTCCATCACCAACTCCCGGAGTTCACTCAGACTCACGTCTATCAAGTCAGTGATGCCATCCAGCCATCTTATCCTCTGTCGTCCCCTTCTCCTCTTGCCCCAATCCCTCCCAGCATCAGAGTGTTTTCCAATGAGTCAACTCTTCGCATGACGTGGCCAAAGTACTGGACTTTCAGCTTTAGCATCATTCCTTCCAAAGAAATTGCAGGGCTAATCTCCTTCAGAATGGACTGGTTGGATCTCCTTGCAGTCCAAGGGACTCTCAAGAGTCTTCTCCAACACCACAGTTCAAAAGCATCAATTCTTCGGCACTCAGCCTTCTTCACAGTCCACCTCTCACATCCATACATGACCACAGGAAAAACCATAGCCTTAACTAGACGAACCTTTGTTGGCAAAGTAATGTCTCTGCTCTTCAATATGCTATCTAGGTTGGTCATAACTTTCCTTCCAAGGAGTAAGCGTCTTTTAATTTCATGGCTGCAGTCACCATCTGCAGTGATTTTGGAGGCCAAAAAAATAAAGTCTGACACTGTTTCCACTGTTTCCCCATCTATTTCCCATGAAGTGACGGGACCAGATGCCATGATCTTCGTTTTCTGAATGGTGAGCTTTAAGCCCACTTTTTCGGTCTCCTCTTTCGCTTTCATCAAGAGGCTTTTGAGTTCCTCTTCACTTTCGCCGTAAGGGTGGTGTCATCTGCATATCTGAGGTTATTGATATTTCTCCCGGCAATCTTGATTCCAGCTTGTGTTTCTTCCAGTCCAGCATTTCTCATGATGTACTCTGCATAGAAGTTAAATAAACAGGGTGACAATATACAGCCTTGAGGAACTCCTTTTCCTATTTGGAACCAGTCTGTTGTTCCATGTCCAGTTCTAACTGTTGCTTCCTGACCTGCATACAAATTTCTCAAGAGGCAGGTCAGGTGGTCTGGTATTCCCATCTCTTTCAGAATTTTCTACAGTTTATTGTGATCCACACAGTCAAAGGCTTTGGCATAGTCAATAAAGCAGAAATAGATGCTTTTCTGGAACTCTCTTGCTTTTTCCATGATCCAGCAGATGTTGGCAATTTGATCTCTGGTTCCTCTGCCTTTTCTAAAACCAGCTTGAACATCAGGAAGTTCATGGTTCACATATTGCTGAAGCCTGGCTTGGAGAATTTTGAGCATTACTTCACTAGCGTGTGAGATGAGTGCAATTGTGCAGTAGTTTGAGCACTCTTTGGCATTGCCTTTCTTTGGGATTGGAATGAAAACTGACCTTTTCCAGTCCTGGGGCCACTGCTGAGTTTTCCAAATTTGCTGGCATATTGAGTGCAGCACTTTCACAGCATCATCTTTCAGGATTTGGAATAATCTCGCCTGTGTTTCAAAGTTCATTTACTAATGAAAATAAATAATTAAAATGTGTTTTTTTTTTTTAGGAGAATAATTTGTATTTCTTTGGCACAAGGTCATTGTATTTCCTGAGGTCAGGGAAGTAGATTCATTTAGAAAGCAATGCTGATATATTTAAGAAAATACATCAAGCGTTCAGAAATAAAGCAGGTTCCTGTAAACAAAGCTCGTTTAACCTTTGGGAGTTTGAAAGGTCATTAACACTTACCCAGAGATTGACTATTCCACTGAAAAACATTCAAACCCGTCATGTGGACTGTCTCAAATACTCCAAGAGGTTGAAATTCCCTTGGAGAAGTAAGCAAACGAATGTGTCTTCACGTTTGCTCACAATACAAAGCACCGATCTGTCTGCTGTATTCCAAGCAAAACGCAGCTTTGCTTAGGGAGATGCATTGTCGATGGCTGCAGGAGATACGAGAGAAGTGAGGGCTGCCTGTTCATTCCAGGTGTTGAGGACAGAAGTCACAGAGGGCAGCTGTGTGCTTGCTAAGGACCTGTGTAGAACCGTCAGTGGGAGAGCTTTCGGTCATGTGTCTCCACTCTCCTGCTTCTTCTCACTATCACTGCAGCCTGGGCTGAAAGGGAGCAGAGCCTCAGGCTCTGAGACCCAGGAAGAGAGCCCCAGTGAGACCCAGGTTGAGAGATTTGGCTCAGGAGATCTGCCTTCTAGGCCTCCCTTTGCCAAAAGTAACAGATCAGAGACACTTCATGTTCCTTTCTGGTCTTCTCTTGTGTGTTCAGTACAGAGTTTAAACTAGGTGGTTTCTGAGATCTCTCTCTGTTCTAACAAAAGTCTAGTTTAGAATTTCCCATTTCTTCTTTATAAAGCATTCTAAACTTGCCATCATCTTTTAAAAACATTTACTTTTAATTGGAGGATAATTGATTTGCTCAGCCATTAAAAAGAATACATTTGAATCAGTTCTAATGAGGTGGATGAAACTGGAGCCTATTATACAGAGTGAAGTAAGCCAGAAAGAAAAACACCAATACAGTATACTAATGCATATATATGGAATTTAGAAAGATGGTAACGATAACCCTGTATGCAAGACAGCAAAAGAGACACAGATGTATAGAACAGTCTTTTGGACTCTGTGGGAGAGGGTAGGGGATGATTTGGGAGAATGGCATTGAAACATGTATAATATCATATAAGAAATGAATCGCCAGTCCAGGTTTGATGCAGGATACAGGAAGCTTGGGGCTGGTGTACTGGGATGACCCAGAGGGATGGTATGGGGATGGAGGTGGGCAGGGGGTTCAGGATTGGGAACACGTGTACACCCATGGCGGATTCATGTTGATGTATGGAAAAACCAATACAATATTGTAAAGTAAAAAAAAAAAAAAAGTGCTCATTAATTGATTTGCAGTGCTGTGCTGGTTTCTGCCATCCAGCAGCATGTATCAGCCGTAAGTATGCATATATCGCCTCCCCCTTGAGCCTCCCCTCACTGCGCCCCCCACCCCGCCCCACCCCCAGGTCGTCACAGAGCCCCCGGCTGAGCCCCCCTGTGTCACATGGCAGCCTCCCACCAGCTGTCTGTTTCACACATGGTCGTGTGTACTCGTCACTGCTACCCTCTCGATTCCCCTCACCCTCTCCTTCCCCTGCTGTGTCCACAAATCCTTTCTCTGCGTCTGCATCCCTCTTGTCCTGAAAACAGGTTCAAAAGTACCATTTGCCAAATATGACATCTGTTTTTCTCTTTCTGACCGACTTCACTCTGGATGACGGCTCCAGGTTCATCCACCTCACCACCTTTTAAAATGGAGGGAAGGCGGCAGGGAGTTGCCTGGGCTCTCCTTTATGATTCCTTTCTCCTTCTACTTGCTTTCTTTTCCCATGATCTTATTTTCTCTAAAGTGACATTACCCAAATGCACAAAATGAAATTATGTCTTTGCAGACCATACACCCAGCTCTGTGATGATTCATGTCTTGGTTATTACACCGGGCTTCGTTGACAGTAATGCAGGAAGCCCACCACTGGCTGAATGAAGCCTTCTATTTGTCCTTCCAGTCTTCTGTGAAGTCGAAGAGAGGATTCATTTGAATACGTTACCTTTTGTGTAATCCAGTGCTTTTCACATTGCTTTCTTCAAGCTTGTTCTCCTACTCCTGAAGTTCCGCTGGGGTGGGTTCTGACATGTTGAGAAATACCTCCTCTAGTGTTGCAGTAGGTTGGGTTTCACGTACCTATCAGTTAAAAAAAGTGATTTAAAAAAAAAAAAAAACACCCACATATCCAAAGAGGAGTGATTTAGGATTCCCAGGGAGTCAGACAAGAGCTACAAAGGAAGACTCTGGTGGTAGATTCCTCAGACAGCAGTGCCTGGACAGAGCCCCGTAACTGCCGGACGCTGGAAACACTGAGACTTCTGTTTTTAGTACTGACAGCTTCCTCTCTCACAGCTATATGCATCCAGAATCACCTCAGGAAAACGTTCCCCTGCTACCGGATAGGCAAATACTGAATTGGCCAAAAAGTTCATTCAGGTTATGGAAAACCTCAAATGAACTCTTTGGCCAACCCAATATTTTTATTTCAAAAATGCCTTGTTAATGTCAGTATTCTCGGTCTTCATGTAGATTGCCTCCATCCTCCAATATGGCCATAGTGCTCGATGCTCTCTTTGACCACACTTTTAAGTCACTTATTCTAGACACTTTGCCCCATGCCTGCCAGTCTCAAGTACACAGGAGTGAGATACCATGAGTGGAAAGGACACTCACAAGGATGCACTGGGGAGAGGGGTAAAAAGCACGAGCAAACCGCTGGTATAGCAGTCACAGCAAGATGTCATGAGGAAATGCATGATGTATTTCCAAATGGGTCTTCTAAATACCAAGTACTTTCATGTAAAGACTGAGAGCTTAGCTCTGGTGCTCAGGGGAGACTCTGGAGAGGAGTTGGGACTCTGGGAAGCATGAAAAGTCACGAAGGAGTGTGACAAGTAGGGCCCGTGGGCTGGTGTGAATGAAGGCAGTGTTTCTCAGGGGTTCTGCACCCATGCTGAGGCACATATACAGACATAGCATCAAGTACAGTGAGTTCCATACATACGAACTTTCAAAGATGCGAATGTGTGTTCGCATGTCCATTGACGTCGGTTCACACGGCTGGTATACCTTCCCACGGGCATGCATCCTTGCCAGGCGGTTGTGCTTTTGTGCACTTTACTGTCCAGTACTGTATGGAGTAGCCCACTCCAGTATTCTTGCCTGGAGAATCCCCATGAACAGAGGAGCGTGGTGGGCCACCGTCCATGGGGGGGTCGCAAAGAGTCAGATTTGACTGAGCAGCTAAGTGTGCAGGGTGGACTCTGTGGAGTCCTAGTACAATGTCTGTTTCAAGCCCAGGGTGTCCAGAACCAAGCGTAAAACAGCGCTGATGAAGCTGATACTACTGTACTGCTCAAGGCACTGCGCTAGAAGATTAAAGGTATTTCCTGTATTTTGTGTTTGTTTTTTGCGTATTGTTTGTGTGAAAAGTACTATAAGCCTAGCACAGTACAGTACTATATAGGTGCTCGTGTTAGTCGGGTACCTAGGCTAACTTTATCGAACTTGTGAACAAATTGGACTTATGAATGTGATCTCGATCAAAACTTGTTTGTATGCAGGGAGCTTACTGTCATACTGAACCACACAGTAGAAAGTTTTCAATCGTCTTTGAATACTTTATTTAGGAAACGAAGGCCTGAGTCTGATGTGAACACGTCTTTAACCACTGACTAAACCTGCTGGTCAGCCAGTCCCCCTTCCCTGCCCCGTTCTATAACCTCTACCTAGGAGGGCCTAAGAGGATCTCAAAGAGGATGCCGGAGAGTAGTCAACGGCATTGCAGTTCAGTGGCTTTCAGCTTGCATCTGTTTTTCAGTTCTCCTCTTCTTATGGAAAGTCATGTTGGATTTCCATTTAAAACTGTGGTACAAAATATTTTAATCAAAGAAATGTATTTAAGGGAGAATTTAGATAAGGAAAAGTAGAGAAAACGTGTTAGGTAAATAGAGCAGAATTTGGGCGATACGTGAATGAATTTGGGAGAATGTGACTTTCAATAAGTTGTCCTTGACTTAGTAAGTACCTCCGTGTGAGTAACTAGGACAGTCGTGATGGAAAGTAGCCAAAATAAAGACGAGAAGTGGAGGTTGTGAGCAGGTCAGGATCAGAGGATATGAGATTCATGAACTTTATTCATGGTATGTCTTCCATAGGATTCCAAACCACTTCCTTTATCCAGATCTAATAACTAGGGTTTATTGATTCCTTAAGATGCCAGATATGATATTATCTTCCATATAATTGTCAATTTTCTTATCATAACTATGCTAAGAGGATGGTGTTAGTCTTACTAAAGGCACACAGCGAACAGGTTTGGAACCCAGATGTACAGACTTCTTTCCTTCCTCGTTCCTAGAAACCATATTCACCTCCTATCCCCAAAGAACACTGACTTTTTCTGTCTAAGTCCACCTTTCGAGCACAGCGTCCATTTCCTCTTTGTATTCCCTGCATCTGTCACTATACATTTCTGGGTAGTAACTTTAAGTGTTTTACTAGCCATCTATGAATGAGATTGTAAGAGACGCGGTCTATTCCCAGGTCCCAAGGCATCCGGCACTGTACTTTGTTCATGGTCAAGGCTCATCAGTTCAGTGCAGTCGCTCAGTCGTGTCTGACGCTTTACAACCCCATGGACTGCAGCATACCAGGCTTCCCTGTCCATCACAAACTCCGGGAGCTTGCTCAAACTCATGTCCATCACGTCCGTGATGCCATCCAACCATCTCATCCTCTGTTGTCCCCTTCTCCTCCTGCCTTCAGTCTTGCCCAGCATTAGGGTCTTTTCCGATGAGTCAGTTCTTCCCTTCAGGTGGCCAAAGTACTGGAGTTTCAGCTTCAGCATCAGTCCTTCCAATGAATATTCAGGACTGGTATCCTTTAGGATGGACTGGTTGGATCTCCTTGTAGTCCAAGGGACTCTCAAGAGTCTTCTCCAACACCACAGTTCAAAAGCATTGATTCTTTGGCGCTCAGCTTTCTTTATGGTCCAACTCTCACATCCACACATGACTACTGGAAAAACCATAGGTTTGACTAGATGGACCTTTGTTGGTAAAGTAATGTCTCCACTTTTTAATATGCTTTCTAGGTTGGTTATAGCTTTACTTCCAAGGAGCCAGCATCTTTTAACTTAATTTCATGGCTGCACTCACCATCTGCAGTGATTTTCAAGCACCTCAAAATAAAGTATGTCACTGTTTCCATTGTTTCCCCATCTATTTGCCATGAACTGATGGGACCAGATGTCACTATCTTACTTTTTTGAATGTTGAGTTTTAAGCAAGCATTTTCACTGTCCTCTTTCACTTTCATCAGGAGGCTCTTTAGTTCCTCTTTACTTTCTGCCATAAGGGTGGTATCATCTGCATATTTGAGATTATTGATATTTCTCCCAGCAGTCTTGATTCCAGCTTGTGCTTCATCTGGCCTGGCATTTCGCATGATGTCCTCTGCATAGAAGTAAGAATAAGCAGAGTGGCAACACACAGCATTGATGTTCTGCTTTCCCAATTTGGAACCAGTCTGTTGGTCCATGTCTGATTCTAACTGTTGTTTCCTGACCTGCATACAGATTTCTCAGGAGGCAGGTAAGGTGGTCTGGTATCTCCATCTCTTTAAGAATTTTCCACAGTTTGTTGTGATCCACAGAGTCAAAGGCTTTAACATAGTCAATGAAGCAGTTCAGTTCAGTTCAGTTCACTCAGAAGTAGATGTTTTTCTGTAATTCTCTTGCTTTTTCTATGATCCAATGAATGTTGGCAATTTGATGTCTGGTTCCTCTGAGTTTTCTAAATTCAGCTTGAACATCTGGAAGTTCTTGGTTCACATGCTGTTGAAGCCTTGATTGGAGAATTTTGAGCATTTACTTTGCTAGCATGTGAGATGAATGCAAGTGTGAGGTAGTTTGAACATTTCCTGATAGCTCAGTAGGTAAAGAATCCACCTGCAATGCAGGAGACCCCAGTTTGATCCCTGGGTTGGGAAGACGCCCTGGAGAAGGGAATGGCTACCTACTCCAGGATTCTGGCCTGAGAATCTCATGGACTATACAGTCCATGGGGTCACAAAGAGTTGGACATGCCTGAGCAACTTTCACTTTCACTTGAACATTCTTTGGTATTGCTTTTCTTTGGGATTGGAATGAAAAACTGACCTTTTCCAGTCCTGTGGCCACTGCTGAGTTTTCAAATTTGCTGGACATTTTCTTGCTCTGCTGTGGCTTATCACAGAAGTACAGCTGTGTCACCTCCAAGTGGAAGTGTGAACAGGAGCTCTGGCAAAGATAACTCAAGACCTATCTGGAAAGGCTTTGCTTTGTCCGATCCCAAGAATCTAGTTAATTAACTTTCAGCAAATCAGCAATTCTTTTGATTTGTTAAATCACTTTGGAATTTTTTTATTGCTGGATTTTTTAACAAGTGAGTTCAATAGTACAAAAAAGGATACCTTGTAATTATAGACTTTTAGATCTCAGGAGAGAATTTTAAAGAGTATCTTATCCAGCTTATTCATTTTGTCAGTGGGGAAGCTCAAGACTTAAGGGAGTTTCAGGAGTTGCTTGAGGCCACGGAAAATGCCAAGGGTAGGCCTTTAACTGAAGACCTCTCTTGATTCCTAGTCAATTATCTTCTGTGTTGAGGACTTTGAGCTTGAAGGTCATGCACTCCTTCTTCCCATTCAATAGGCAATTCTTTGTAGTATCTTTCGCTGCTGTCAGCTGGGGCTCCTGGTGAGCACGGAACAGGACCTCGTTATCTTTGGAAACAATCCATTCCCTCTAAAATTAAGGAGCACCTTTTCCTCGGTCTTACCCACTGAACAATCCATTCCCTCTAAAATTAAGGAGCATCTTTTCCTCGGTCTTACCCACTGAACAATCCATTCCCTCTAAAATTAAGGAGTACCTTTTCCTCTCTCACCCACTGGAGCCTTGCCATCCTCTGTGCTGCCTCCCTAGTTTTCTAAGGGTGCCTTTAAAACAGCCCTCATCTCCATCCAACACGCACCTTCTGTAAGCCTATCAGGTTTAGGATTTTAAAATCTATAAACTGAGAATTTCACTTTATAAACTGTATCTCTAGACCAGCCCTCTCCTTTGAGCTCTAGACTCATGTATACCTACTTATTGAATGCCTCATGTTAGGGGTCTAGTAGGCATACCAGATTCAATACCCAGAAGCAAAATCTTGATTGTACCTTCCCACCAAAAAGCTCTCCACATCCCCTAATCTTAATGTCATGAAATGATACTTTTTCCTGTTGCCTTGGCCAATAAGTTAAAGTCATCCTTATGTTTCCTATTTTCTTTCATTGTCTGTCTAAACCATCAACTGTCCTATTGGCTGTATTTTAAAATAACACTACATTGTTATTAACTATGCTCCAGTACAAAATAAAATAAAAAATATAAAAGAACCAGAAAAAGAATATATATAGATACATATGTACAGACACGCACACAGACATCTCTCTGAATCACTTTGCTATACACCAAAAACAAACCCAACATTATAAATCAACTATACTTCAATTTTTAAAAATTGTCTTTTGATGAATAGAAGTTTTTTTTTTTTCTTACCACTGTTAAATACATCAAACTTTTCTTTAAAAAAATAAAATTACTTCCAGAATCCCACAGACACTTACCAACCCCAGTGCTCCCATCGTAGTTCAGGCTCCATGCTTCTTGCACAGACAGCTAGCCCTGCCCCTCACAGCTCCTCAACAGTCTGTGCTCCCAGCAGTGACTGGAACATAACCCAGATTCCTCCAGGTGGGCTGCAAGCTCCTCACCAGGATCTGAAAGCCCCTGCTTTCCTAGCGACCTTTTCTCCTATGCGTCTCCCTCCCACTCAGTCTTTTCCAACATGCCCCAGAACCGTCACCCTGGGACTCACTTTTGTCTCTAATTAAAACAATCTTCCCTCAAGAAAGTATACCAGTCACTGAAAGTTTCACCGTCAGTATTAAATTGGTCACCTTGTTAGCCTTTGTTCTTGGCTGAGGTAGCATTTAATTGAGGATCAAGTTTTTGATAATTAAAAAATGGTGGTGATTTTAAGGTTATAATGATGATACGTGACCTATTTCTAAAGTTTTCTGTTTTTAAGAACATACTGGAAGTGTTTCTCCATTCAAAATTATCTAAGCTTTGTTGTTGTTCAGTTGCTCAGTCATATATGACTCTTTGCGACCCCACAGACTGCAGCACACCAGGCTTCCCTGTTATTCACCATCTTCCAGAGTTTGCTCTAACTCATGTCCACTGAGTCAATGATGCCATCCAACCATCTCACCCTCTGTCGTCCCCTTCTCCTCCTGCCTTCAATCTTTGCCAGCATCAGGGTCTTTTCAAATGAGTTAGCTCTTCGCATTAGGTGGCTTCAGCTTCAGCATTAGTCCTTCCAATGAATGTTCAGGGTTGATTTCCCTTAGGATTGACTGGTTGATCTCCTTGCAGTCCAAGGGATTCTTGAGAATCTTCTCCAAGACCACAGTTCGAAAACATCAATTCTTTGGCACTCAGCCTTCTTTATGGTCCAGCTCTCACATCCATACATGACCAGTGGAAAACCATAACTTTGACTATGTGGACCTTTGTCAGCAAAGTGATGTCTCTGCCTTTTAATATGCTATCTAGGTTGGTTATACTTTTTCTTCCAAGGAGTAAGCGTCTTTCAATTTCATGGCTGCAGTCACCATCTGCAGTGATTTTGGAGCCCAGGAAAATAAAATCTGTCACTGTTTCTGCTTTTTCCCCATCTATTTCCCATGAAGTGATGGGACCACATGCCATGATCTTAGTTTTTGAATACTGAATTTTAAGCCAGCTTTTTCATCTCCTCTTTCACCCTCATCAAGAGGCTCTTTAGTTCCTCTTCACTTTCTGCCATAAGGGTGGTGTCATCTGCATATCTGAGGTTATTGATATTTCTCCTGGCAATCTTGATTCCAGCTTGTGATTCATCCAGCCTGGTACTTCTCATGATGTACTCTGCATATAAGTTAAATAAGCAGGGTGACAACATAGAGCCTTGATGTACTCTTTTCCCAATTTTGAACCAATTCCTGCTTCATGTCTGATTCTAACAGTTGCTTCTTGACCTGCATACAGGTTTCTCAGGTAAGGTGAGCTGGTATTCTCATCTCTTTCAGAATTTTCCACAGTTGTGATCCACACAGTCAAAGGCTTTATTGCAGTCAATGAAGCAGAATAGATGTTTTTTCTTGAATTCTCTTGCTTTTTTTATGATCCAGGGGATGTTGGCAATCTAATCTCTGGTTCCTCTGCCTTTTCTAAATCCAGCTTGTACATCTGGAAGTTCTCAGTTCAATACTGTTGAAGCCTAGCTTGAAGGATTTTGATCTTTGCCTATGGGAGTCTAATAATGAATTGATATCTGAATTCCATAGTACATCAGAAAATTACCTCAAGGCAAAATCACATCTTTACCAATGCTGTGAAAATGTAGCTTGCAATAACTGTCCTGTCACTTTTTATTCTGGGGATACAAATGAGAATTAAATTAAATTATAAGAAGGTAGATGGCAGTAAGTGTGAGGGATAATTTAGATAAGGAAAAATCAACTCAGTTATTTTAGAAACAAGATACACATTTTCTAGATGATTGTATAAACTTTTCTGACTATTCAGTATTAAAATATAATTATTCAGTTGATTATAAAATAAGCCAAACTTCTACACTGGAGAAAAAACACTCTTCCTCTGACATGCCCACACTCACTCACGTGTCCTCCTCTTATTAGAGAAACTTTCACTGGTCACTCCTGTCACTTATATTATCCCAATACTTTGAGTAATTTGTCTTCATACCATTTATTGCTATATGACAAACATGCATTTATCTGTTATTTCATCCTTTGCATATCCCACAAAGATGTGAGCTCAATGAGAGCTGGAATTTTATTTTATTTTTGTGGTTTCCTGCAGTTTCCTCAGCCTCTCTCATGGCATCTGCAAAATGAAGGTGAAATCAATACGTATTTGTTAAATGAGTTTCTCCTTTACTTTGCCATCAAGCCAGGTCTTATACTTGTATCATGTTGTTTCTGGAAGCCTTGTGCGAGCATTTGCCTTTATGCCTAGAAATATCATAATTTTTGTTTGGGACCATGAGGTAAAGTTGACAAAGTCTTTGGGAATCTGGATTTTTGCTGTCCTGTGTTAATTGATGATGATTATCAATATTAACTACAGTTACTATCTACTGAATACACATGCAGCTATCACCCTGCCAAATATTTTACAACATTATTTCCCTTGACCCTTACGATGACCCTGTGGGAAATGCTACTGTTGTCCTCATTTTACACACAGGAATTGAAGCCTGCAGAGCTAAGCAACTTGATCATGCAGCCAGGGAATGGCAGAGGAGGGCCTCTGCAAAGCCCCGTGCCTGGATTCAAACAGTGTTGTGATACAGAGTGTGGCCTCCGTAAGTGCATGCATCTGGATTGGCACTCACTCACACAGCTGTGTGACACTGACTGGGTTGTCTCTCTCCCTTGACCTTCCCCATCCCATAAATGAAGATTCCATAGGGCTGTTATGATGCTTAGATGACTCTGGTCCCATGCTTCATACAGTTCTGGCACAGAGTTAAAATTCAGTAAGTGTTGTCATGATGACAATAAAATAGGACTAAAAAAGATTAATGAATTTTGCTCCTACTAGGCAATGCATGTCCACTTAATGTTCTTTCATCCCATATCTGTCTACATAGTAAGGATGTATCTATGCATGCAAATGAGTTCCATTCCAAGAGCACACTCAGAAGTCTAATATGTTCGTTAAGTCCAACAAACTTCACCTCAGTACCCAGCTAACACAATCAACTATCGAGTACTGTACTGTAATATGCTTGTAACAGTTTTCACACAAGTAATATATAAAAAAACAAAAACAAAAAATAAAACAATTTTGATTTTACAGTACAGGACCTTGAGAAGCACAGTGAGTGGTGCACTGTAACAGGTGGATACAGTGGCAAATTTGCATCTTTGAAAGTTTCACCTTGAAGGTTCATATGTACAGGACTTACTCTGTTATTTCCCCCTTCAGTCTGTTTATCTACCAAATTTGATAATGTCATCTTACAATAAACTACTGATAAAAAGTGTTGAGGGATGTACAGTTCAGTTCAGTTCAGTCTCTCAGTCATGTCAGACTCTTTGCGACCCCATGAATTGCAGCATGCCAGGCCTCCCTGTCCATCACCAACTCCCAGAGTTTACCAAAACTCATGTCATCGAGTCAGTGATGCCACCCAGCCATCTCATCCTCTGTCGTCCCCTTCTCCTCCTGCCACCAATCCCTCCCAGCATCAGAGTCTTTTCCAATGAGTCAACTCTTCGCATGACGTGGCCAAAGTACTGGAGTTTCAGCTTTAGCATCATTCCTTCCAAAGAAATCCCAGGGCTGATCTCCTTCAGAATGGACTGGTTGGATCTCCTTGCAGTCCAGGGGACTCTCAAGAGTCTTCTCCAACATCACAGTTCAAAAGCATCAATTCTTTGGTGCTCCGCTTTCTTCCCAGTCCAACTCTCACATCCATACATGACTACTGGAAAAACCATAGCCTTGACTAGATGGACCTTTGTAAGGACAAAACTTCAGACAGTCAGAGATGTCCTTTTGAAACTACCTGAGCTTTGTTTAACTGCAAGAGGGTCCTGGTTTGTATGGCACCTTCCAGGAACATGATTTCCTTTCACCAGTCTGTTCTGCCCATCTTCTAAAAGGCTAGAACCGATTTGCTTTCTCTCCCAAGGGATCCTACTTGGGCTAAATGACTTGTTAGGAAATCCAAGAAGAAACTCTGACACCTACAGCCTTGGGCAGGCTGGTCTCTAATTAGCCCTCTTCTGAGCAGTGCTGGAGGTGGCCTGGGTGCATGGCACTTTTAGAAGAAATGAACAGCACCGAGCTGAGCTTCCTGTGCTTTACAGAAGCTTCCCAGTAGCTGTCGATTTTACGCACGTACTGTATGTACGGCAATCCTCATCTCCCAGTTTGCCCCTCCCTCTCTTTTCCCCCATGTCCGCATGTCCATTCTCTACATCGGCCATGCACTGGAAACAAAAAAAATCTCCTTTTATCTGCACAATAAATATATACGGGATGCCACTCCTGTTTTCTAGAGGAGAGAACAGTGCGGAACGGGTTTCGGTCGGTGCCCCTTCCAGATCCCCTTCTTAGGTCAGCCATCATTAGTTGCGACCTCACAGCTCCCAGTGCAATTTCACAGGCGCTCGGTGATAACGAACTTCCGGTAGAGGGTACCAGGGGCTGGTATGCAGTGGGTGCTGCGGGAGGAAGATGCTCTGCGTCCACGAAGGGTGGTCCTGGAGAAGGCAAGCTGAAGCTAGGACAGCTGCCAAAATTGCCCGCCTCGCTCCGGCCCCAGACAGGCCCCTGTGCAGCCCGCAGCCTTGGCCTGGCCGTGACCCCCTGTCGAGCCGCCCCACCCCCGCCCCCGCCCACGTGGCCCCTGCCCGCCGTCCCCAGAGCCAGGGCGCACACACAGCATCAGCTGCCGATCTGGCCCGCTTGCACCTTTACCCTCCAGAGTGGAGGCCAGCTGCTCACAGTTCAGGGCGGACCCTGTCCCAGCGGCTGGATCAGCGTCCGCCTCTGCCTGCCAGGCCCCAAGCCCCGCAAAGCGAATCTTCCTTGGATCCTCTGCCCTGGCCCCAGGGTGCTCCAGGCGCTCCTTCCTCACGGTTTGTGCTTACTTATGCTGAGCCGGACAAGACTGAAGCGACTTAGCATGCATGCATGCTGAGCCTTCCCGTGCCACTTCCTTCAGGGTTTCCCCACGCAGGTCGGGTCCAGGCCCATCCCATGGCTGCTCCAGCGCTGGCCGCTGAACCCATATAATTGCCCCCTGCCCAGTGGGAGGTGCCTTGCCCGGGAGGTGAGCGTCCTCCCAACCCTCCCCTCTGCCTCCGGGCCGGGATCAGTGACTCACCCACAGAAGCCAGGCCCTGTGACCTCAGACAGGACACCTCTGGTTACAGCTCAACCCTCCAGAGCCCCCAGAGACGACCCAGGAGAGCCACGGGGTTGAAGCGAAGCCTCCGCAGAAACGAGGTCCTTCCTGCACTTTCTTTCCCTTCTCAACCCTGCTCTTCCTCCTCCTCTCGTCTTGTATAGGTTTTCCCTGATGATCCTCCCTCAATAAATTGGGTGTGCCCTAATCCTTGTCTCAGGCTCTGCATGGAGCAACCTGTCTTCATAAATGTTCCCAGGGCACAGAGCTAGAAGATAAGCTGGTGATTGTACTGGATCTGAAGTGTGAAAGTGAAGTGAAGTGAAAGTCACTCAGTCGTGTCCAACTCTTTGGGACCCCATGGATTTAGTCCATGGAATTATCCAGCCCAGAATAGCCTTTCCCTTCTCCAGGGGATCTTCCCAACCCAGGGATTGAACCCAGGTCTCCCGCATTGCAGATAGATTCTTTACTAGCTGAGCAACCAGGGAAGCCCAGGAATACTGGAGTGGGTAGCCCTTCCCTTCTCCAGCAGATCTTCCCAACTCAGAGATCAAATCGGGGTCTCCTGCATTTCAGGTGGATTCTTTACCAACTAAGCTACCAGGGAATCTGACCCCAAATCCTTTTTTTTTTTTTTTTTTTATTGAAGCATAGTTGATTCATGATGTTGTGTTAGTTTAAGGTGTAGAATAAAATGATTCAGTTATTTCCGATTCCTTTCCTCTATAGATTGTTACCCATATTGAATATAGTTCCCTGTGCTATACAGTAGGTCCTTTTTTTGCTCTATTTTGTATACAGCAGTGTGTGTATGTTAATCCCAGACTCCCAATTTATCCCTCACCACCTCACTTCTTGCCCATTTGGTAACCCTAAGTTTCTTTTCTATGTCTAGGAGTCCTTTTCTGTTTTATAAATAAGTTCATTTGCATCGCTGTAAAAGATTCCACCTATAAGAGACTGCAGGTGGTGTCTGCCTTTCCCTGTCTGGCTTCACTTAGTGTGAGCATCTAGGTCCACGAGTCCTGTGCTCTCACCACCACTGTCTTCCGGTTGAGGCAATCTCCCGCCTTCCACATGTTCTTTCTAATGTAGTGTGCCGTCTGTGCTGAGAATACTGGTGTTGAAGAGGGTCTGCATTGGTCCAGGGTGAAGTCTGTGATTATTGGTTCAACAATGTCTGAGGCCTGTGCCCACTGTTAGCAGAGGCTCATATGCCCGCTCTGTCCTGTGCAGGCTCACACGCCCTTTGCTTTACTGCCTGGAGCTGTATCTCTTCCTCCTGTCTCCCCAAAGAGCGTGGACCAGCATCCTGGTTGCAACTCTGCCATCCCAGTGAGTCTGCTTTTTAGCTGAATCACGCGGCTCCTCTCCAGGCATGTTTATTCAGGGTTCGTTCTCCACACCGTAGAGATTCAGAAACTAAGCTGACAACTTGACACTTGCATGCCTTCTAGGTAAACCACAGTTATTATTGGGGACCATAGCAGCAGGTTTATTTGTAACTCTCAGCACTACATGCTGGCATGAGATGGGATTCTGTGTGTCGGGGAACAGGGGTAATTGGAAGGCTGAGATGACCCAGGAGAGCTAGGAGGACCTGAGTTTACGGGTTGTATGTGTCGGTCCTGAAAGATAATTGGGCCGACACTGTGTGGAAGCAGCTTGTTTCAGCCCGTTTTGTTTTCAGGGGCTCTAACACAGAGTGAGCGATTCAGCAGATGAGTCAACGTGTCTTGCGGTTAACTGTCTCTTTTCCGTGATCTGAACATGTATTTTGGTTTTGCAGTTGGTCCTTTGACCATCACATACCGATGCTGTTGGGGGGTTTCTCAGCCAATGCTCCTGGTTACCCTAAGTGACTCCTGTTTTCCCATTTGATGGCAATTACCTGACAGTTACACAACTTTTCTCTCTGCCTCAAAAAACAACCAAAAAACAAAGGGATTAGTGTTGTAGTTAGTTCCTTTTAGTGACTTTCTTCAGAGAGGCGGTGTCGGCCCTTCAGGAGGTGACTTCAGGCCAGTTTTCTCACCTCTCCTTTGTGGCTAGATAGAATACAGCTGTCGCTCACTCGGTCACATTCTTAGCTGTCCCACCATTAGATGAATTTATGAGCCATCCCTACCAAGTGCCAGCAACTGCAAATAGCAATACGCCTTTGAAGGCAGCAGAAACCAACTGGGAATTGAGAAATTAATGGGAATTTAGAATAATGGGCATGCTTGCAATTAACCATTTATGGGTTTGGAAACCTAGCTCCTCTGGTAATTTGAAAGAGCAGTTTTGCTAATACAACTTGCCCATGTTGAGTGAACCTGTTGGATCTGCCTGTCATTCATAAAACAACTTGAGTGATCACTCTCCCATCAAATTTTGCTCTTCCTTTAGCTTGCTGGCTCTTAGAGCCAATTTTCTCCATTGAAGCCAGGGAATGGGGGAGAAAAACTAAAAAAAGATTGTAACACCAGCAAAGGCAGGGTGGTCTCTGTCTACATCGGGGATGAAGCTTGCTTACTTATTACGCACATAACTTTGGATGAACCTCAAGTGGTGCCACACTGAGTTGAAAGGGCAAACATTCATAACAGAAATTCCCAATGACGGTCAATATTCACCAACAGCTCTTGATAAACTTGCAGATCTGTGATCCCCACACCTCTGACCAAAGTGGGTTTTAGCTTCAGGAAAATGAACAATTGTCACCGAAGCCTCCAAATTTTGAATGATCATCGTAATTTCCCAGACAGTAAAGTCTGTTCGATTGCCTGCCACCTTCACGGCCGTGCTCTTGGCCCTTTTTGAAGAATCTCTTTCGCCTCGTGGAATAGAAATGCTTGTCCTCAAGGATTCAAAGCCTCAGATACATCAGGAGCCCCTTTGTGTGCCCCCTGCACCTTCCCCAGCAGTCAGAGTGCTATTCTCAAGGAAACTGTTATCAGCGGGATTGATCTTTCTGCTCAGCCTGGGCAAGGCTGCAGTGAGCAGCAGGCCAGATGGGAGCAGGAGCCTGGGAGTGAAGTGAAGTCAGTCGTGTCCGACTCTTTGCGACCCCATGCAATATACAGCCCATGGAATTCAGCCAGAATACTGGAGTCGGTAGCCTTTCCTTTCTCCAGGGGATCTTCCAAACTTAGGGATCGAGCCCAGGTTTCCTGTATTCCTGGAAGTTTCTTTACCAGCTGAGCCACAAGGGAAGCCCAACGATACTGGAGTGGGTAGCCTATCCCTTCTCCAGCGGATCCTCCTGACCCAGGAGTCTGACAAGGGTATCCTGCATTGCAGGCGGATTCTTTACCAACTGAGCTACCAGGGAAGCCCCAGTTCCCACTGAGGGGACATCATTTGCTTTTGTTGAGAATTGGTCTGTTTTAGCTTATTTAGTTATCATGTCTTGAGAAAGTTCACCTTACGTTTCTGCAGTCTTTAAAAATCTGCCAAACCCAAACTTTTAAGGTGGGTGAGGATTCTGTGAGCGAGTGAGCGCACAGGAGGAGTTGTGACTAGTACACACGTTGTTTTGTAGAGGCCACTATTTTTAAGAGCCTGAAGAGTTTCTCTTTAATATATGAAGTCTTTTTTAGCCCTTCTTATTTTTAATTTGTTTATCAAAATCTTTTTCCAATGAAGATACATAGTTGCTTTTTATGGATTTAACAAATTCCTATATAACTTTTACTGAGTGTGAAGCATGTTCTTGATGAAGGTGAAAGAGGAGAGTGAAAAAGTTGGCTTAAAACTCAACATTCAGAAAACGAAGATCATGGCATCTGGTCCCATCACTTCATGGGAAATAGATGGGGAAACAGTGGAAACAGTGTCAGACTTTATTTTTGGGGACTCCAAAATCACTGCAGATGGTGACTGCAGCCATGAAATTAAAAGACGCTTACTCCTTGGAAGGAAAGTTATGACCAACCTAGACAGCATATTCAAAAGCAGAGACATTACTTTGCCAACAAAGGTCCGTCTAGTCAAGGCTATGGTTTTTCCAGTATGTTTTCTAGTCATGTATGGATGTGAGAGTTGGACTGTGAAGAAAGCTGAGCACCGAAGAATTGATGCTTTTGAACTGTGGTGTTGGAGAAGACTCTTGAGAGTCCCTTGGACTGCAAGGAGATCCAACCAATCCATTCTGAAGGAGATCAGCCCTGGGATTTCTTTGGAAGGAATGATGCGAAAGCTGAAACTCCAGTACTTTGGCCACCTCATGCAAAGAGTTGACTCATTGGAAAAGACTCTGATGCTGGGAGAGATTGGGGGCAGGAGGAGAAGGGGATGACATAGGATGAGATGGCTGGATGGCATCACTGACTCGATGGACGTGAGTCTGAGTGGACTCTGGGAGTTGGTGATGGACAAGGAGGCCTGGCGCGCTGTGATTCATGAAGTCACAAAGAGTCGGACATGACTGAGCAACTGAACTGAACTGAACCGAACTGAGGCATGTTCTAGGTTCATGACAAAGATTAACTCAGTTAATCTTTATTACAATACTCTGAAGTCAGTTCTGTTATCATCCCTGTTTTACAGATATGTACACTGCAGCCCATTTTCCATTTCCTTCTCCATTTTCTGGCAAACCACTCCAGAACTCTTGCCTGGAAAATCCTATGGGTGGAGGAACTTGGTAGGCTACAGTCCATAGGGTTTCAAAGAGTCAGATGCGACTGAGTGACTTCACTTTCACACTGCAGCCCAAGGTCACTCAAGTTCAAGCAAGTCTGAGATGCTGAGGTGATGAGCTAGCTGCCCAGCTAGGATTCTAATTCAGGCCGACTGGCTTCAGCATCAGTGCTTGTGGGTGGCAGGCTGGGCCAGGCTGGCTGGTTAGTGTTGTGGGAGTCTTTGAATGACAGGAGGTGGGAGTGTTCTGTGTGTCTGTCAGGATGGGATTTCAGGGTTGACATTCGGTCACTTTATTGAATCATCTTAGGACTGTGGCATTAACCTGGAATCTCCACTTGGCTTGAGGCGGCACCAATGGGGAGTTAGAGAAACAGAATCCATTAAAGTGGGATGAAGGACGCCCTCTTCAGAATCTGTGCATGTGTCTCAAGAGCTACTGGCGTTGAGTGAATTAAGCTGTTTTTCTGAGTGAATCTAAACCAGATTCTGAGACCTTTGGCTTTTCTGAATCATCTTTCAGATCCTACTTAGTGATTCAGAATAGTTTTACTCAGCACAGATAGAAGACCTGTACATTGAAACCAGGATTTTAACATTTATCCTCTTTTTATTTCTTCTGATAAATACATGCTGACTTAAAAAAAAAAATCAAATTCCAGTAACTGTAAGGAAGCCCATGATGCAGACGATTTTATTTTTTAATGTTTCACTGGCTCGTGTGTGCTTTGGAGGGAGCTAATGGACTTGTTTGAGCATTCTTTGGCATTGCCTTTCTTTGGGATTGGAATGAAAACTGACCTTTTCCAGTCTTGTGGCCACTGCTGAGTTTTCCAAATTTGCTGGCATACTGAGTGCAGCACTTTCACAGCATCATCTTTCAGGATTCGGAATAGCTCAACTGGAATTCCATCACTTGCACTAGCTTTGTTCGTAGTGATGCTTTCTAAGGCCCACTTGACTTCACATTCCAGGATGTCTGGCTCTAGGTCAGTGATCACACTATCGTGATTATCTGGGTCATGAAGATCTTTTTTGTACAGTTCTTCTGTGTATTCTTGCCATCTCTTCTTAATATCTCCTGCTTCTGTTAGGTCCATACCATTTCTGTCCTTTATTGAGCCGATCTTTGCATGAAATGTTCCCTTGGTATCTCTAAATTTCTTGAAGAGATCTCTAGTCTTTCCCATTCTGTTGTTTTCCTCTATTTCTTTGCATTGATCGCTGAGGAAGGCTTTCTTATCTCTTCTTGCTATTCTTTGGAACTCTGCATTCAGATGCTTATATCTTTCCTTTTCTCCTTTGCTTTTCACTTCTCTTCTTTTCACAGCTATTTGTAAGGCCTCCCCAGACAGCCATTTTTCTTTTTTGCATTTCTTTTCCATGGGGATGGTCTTGATCCCTGTCTCCTGTACAGTGTCATGAACCTCAGTCCATAGTTCATCAGGCACTCTGTCTATCAGATCTAGTCCCTTAAATCTATTTGTCACTTCCACTGTATAATCATAAGGGATTTGATTTAGGTTATACCTGAATGGTCTAGTGGTTTTCCCTACTTTCTTCAATTTAAGTCTGAATTTGGCAATAAGGAGTTCATGATGGGGAAACAGTGGAAACAGTGTCAGACTTTTTATTTTTTTGGGTTCCAAAATCACTGTAGATGGTGACTGCAGCCATGAAATTAAAAGATGCTTACTCCTTGGAAGAAAAGTTATGACCAACCTAGATAGCATATTCAAAAGCAGAGATATTATTTGCCAACAAAGGTCTGTCTAGTCAAGGCTATGGTTTTTCCAGTATGTTTTCTAGTCATGTATGGATGTGAGAGTTGGACTGTGAAGAAAGCTGAGCACCAAAGAACTGATGCTTTTGAACTGTGGTGTTGGAGAAGACTCTTGAGAGTCCCTTGGACTGCAAGGAGATCCAACCAATCCATTCTGAAGGAGATCAGCCCTGGGATTTCTTTGGAAGGAATGATGCTAAAGCTGAAACTCCAGTACTTTGGCCACCTCATGCGAAGAGTTGACTCATTGGAAAAGACTCTGATGCTGGGAGGGATTGGGGGCAGGAGGAGAAGGGAACGATAGAGGATGAGATGGCTGGATGGCATCACTGACTCGATGGACGTGAGCCTAAGTGAACTCCGGGTGTTGGTGATAGGGAGGCCTGGCGTGCTGCGACTCATGGGGTTGCAAAGAGTTGGACACGACTGACTGAAGTGAACTGAATGGACTTGTTTGTCCCCCCTCTTCAGTGAGTGTCCCCAGTCCACCCTCACTGAGCTGCTTATATGATACCATCTGACTCTGTCCTTAGATAAAAAGGTACCATGGCTTTCCTGCTGCACATTCCCCTGGCTTTCCTCCTACGTCACTGGTGGCTCCGCTTTTCTGAGACTTCATGCCATCGCAGCACGCCAGCACTCGGCCTTTGGGCAGACTGTTTCACTCCTCTGCTCAAGATGCTGTAATGACTGCCCTTCCAAAGCCCCTGCATTAAGACCTTTTATCATCTGCCCTGTTACTCTCTCTCTCTCTCTCTCTCTCTGTGGCTTAATTGCCTATTACTTCGCTAGAGATTCCAGAACCCAGTACCACAAGCTGAGTGGATTGAATCCCAGGCATGTATTGTCTCCAAGTTTTGCGGGCTAGAAGTCTGGAATCGAGGTGTCGGCAGGACTGAGCTGTCTGAAGGCATTAGGGAAGGGCTGCTCCAGGCCCGTGTCCTGGTCTTGGTGGGGCCTTGGCACGTGCTGGCATCACTCCAGTCTTCACATGGCAGTCTCACTGTGTTGTGTCCGTCTTTGTGTCCAGATTTCTCTTTTTTCTAAGGACACAGGGTGAAGAGCCCGGCCTCTTCCAGTGTGATCTCATCCTAATTAGTTACCTGTGCAGAGTTGCTACTTCCCAGGCCACATCTGAGAGGCGCTGGCAGTTAGGGCTTCCGTGTATGAGTTTTGCTGAGACACAGCTCAAGCCAGAGCACTGCTGTGTTCTCCTCATGCTCTGTGAGGCATCGCACCTGCCTTGTTGTCGGGAATGCTTGAGGCCTTTGCCCTGTCTGTTCCCTGTGCCTGGAATGTCCTCACACCCCAGCTGCCCACGGGGCTCACGCATGCCCCCTTCTCAAGTCTGTCTTCAAACATACCTTTTTAAGTAATTTCTCCTTCCCCGAATCGTCCTAGCTAAAATCATGCCTCCCTTTGCCCCCAGCCCCCCAGTCTCCCTGGCTCACTGTTTTCCCTTTTCCGTAGTTCTTTCTGTCTTCTAACATACTTGGCAGTTTGCTCACTTACGGGCTTTGCTGTATGTCCGGGCCCTGCGCTGACACTGGCCTGTAAGCCCAGTGAGGGACAGTTCGTTTCCTTCTCTGATTTATTCAGCTTAGAAAATGTGTACAGCTTTCTCATTTTCTTAATCGGTTGGTTTGGGGTGGAGACGTATGCCTCTCATACATTGGTGTAAGGTGTGTGGGAGGCTGGCAAAACATTTCTTAAGCTGTTTTCTTGAGCACCATGACACAGCTCTCCTGTACTGCCCTACACCTGGGACCTTTGGGCAAATGTCATGCTCGTGATGGTCGCAGATCCTGGGAGGGTACGAGATGGAACCAGAGCCCTTCTGCTGAAACACTGAGGGGCCTCATTTGACTTGTTCTCACCGTCATTTACCTGTTGGAGGAGTGATCACAGAGGCCCCTGCAAGAAAATGATGGTCAGGTTGAGAACTCAGGCATCCTGACCTGCTGTGATTTTCCACTTAGCATCAAAAGGCAAAAAGCTCTGAAAGTGACCACAGAGTGCTCTGGGAGACATTTCTCTGGCTTCCGTAGAGTGAATGAGGTTTCAATGGCCCACCGATATCACATCCGATTTCCTGCATAACCACGTCAAGTCCTCTCTCTCATGGGCCCCTGGTAGCGAATGTCAGCAGTGATTCGCAGCAGAACCACTGAACTAGGCAACTCTCCATGCATTTCTTGGTCTTAAAATCTATCAATTTATATTAATTTTTTTAATTTGTTGTCATCCTTTGCCCTCATAAATATTGAGTATTTTTATGAGCCTCTATCCTCAGCTCAGCTGGTAAAGAATCCACCTGCAGTGCAGGAGACCTGGGTTCAATCCCTGGGTTGGGAAGATCCCCTGAAGAAGTTCTTGGTAACCTACTCCCGTCTTCTTGCCTGGAGAATCCCATGGACAGAGGAGCCTGGCGGGCTGTAGGGTTGCAGAGTGGGACGTGACTGAGAAACTAAGCACCAGCACAGATCCTCATAGAAGGTGGAGATTTGTGAGGGGAAGGGCGTTGTACACACTTATGGTTTTCACTGTGGTGCCAGTATGGCTGGCACTTACAGGGTGCCTGAGAGCTGTTTCTTAAGCTTCTAGCTGAAGTCCGGCCTCTGAGCTGCATCGCTGCCCAGCTTCCTGGCTTAGATAGCACGGTGGGCAGGGGCCATGCATGGCCCGTTTTGCATTAGTTTCTTCCTAGAACTCATGAGTGGCTTTCGGAAGTGAAGTCTGCAACCCCACATTAAGCAGTGCTTCGGCTGGGACGAAGATTAGTGGTTTGTAGGAAAGTGTCGTCTGACATCAGGAGGTCTAGGAGGCGCAGTGTCCCAGCATGGCACCTGAAACAGGTGTGAATTCAGAGAAGGCCTGGCTACAGAGAGGCCATTGGTTTCTTTTCAGCCACGCTCATTCCTGGCTGGCAACGTGTCTATGACCGACCATAAAAGAGCAGGGGTGTCAGGAAGTTGATGGTGGTTGAGGCCGCACAGCAGACCCTCGGTCCACAGCTAAGAAACCGTTGTCCGTCGTGTTTCCACGGTGTCTGCTCTTCCCTCCATCCTGCTGTGCTGCCCCCGTGAATCTACCTGAAAGAAAACACTGGGTGTGTTTGACTCCATCCATTTGCTGGGATGCATTCTTTCTGCAGATGAGGGCTTATCAGGAACTAAGCAAGCTGAAGCTTCAGGGCCTCTCACTTTCCTTGGTGGGGGCCCCACCCTGTTCCATTAATCTTTTCTGTTGCAAAATTTTCAAAAGTCATATTCTTTAACCACAATGGGTGCATTGTACTCTCTTTCTATTTTAATTTCTCCTCTGCCACACTTTCCTTCTTGTGGCTGCAGGCAACGTTGGGATCCAGCTGAAATGGGAGTTGAGTTGAGAATACATCAATTTGGTTCAGGTTGAATGGAATGTGTTTATGTCCTTTGCAGTAATTTCCAAGTGTGATTATTGCTAGCCGGCCTGGTTCAGAAATGAATAGCTTGCAGGAATACTTGGGCTACCCACTCCGTGACTCACCAGGTGTCCAGACACGGAAGTGCAGGATCTGAGATCCTGACGCAGAATGACCTGCTCCTAGGATGCCCTGGATGGGAATTATGTAAGCCCCGGAAGGGAAAAGCAGGACTGCAACAGACAGAGCCGAAAGCGTTTCTATGAAAAGTGCCATAAAGAGGATGTGAGACAGTGGATGAATGATGCCGTTGCTATTATTTTGGATTTTATGATGTTTGTTTTTGTCAGCTTCTTACGATTTGTCATTTTTGTGATGATTGTCATCCTAAATGAGTCTTCAACTTTACTCCTAATGTATTTATATTTTCTTCTTACTAAACTCCCTTTGTTTTTTAAAAAGCTTTAGGACTTCCTAAACTTGAATCATCCTTGCCTCCATCTTCTCAATTCCCTTTGTTACATCTTGACAAGTCTTCTGGGGTCTAATGCATAAAAGTCTCAACATTTAATGTCATTTTTCAGTCAATATTGATAATGACTGCAACTTCTAAAAATATGTAGATATTAAATAATTAGCACTTATCATATCTTTAAGTATAAGAAAAATAAGATTAGCATTCCATTTTTATAGGACAGGTGTAGTCAGGCAACTTGAGTAGATTTTCATAGCCTCAATGCTTTTAAGAATTACTCAGAGTTCTTATCTATCAGCTTTCCAAATAAGAATATGTTCATATATGAACATCTTTCTATGTTCATTTACATAGAAAATTGCATCTCTACATTAGATAATATTTTTTCTAATTATTTTCAGATATGAGAGAATTGCTAAGTGCCTTTTGCCAAATGCCTTTATTCTGTAAAAATAGATACTTAAATAAAAGTAAATGTTTCATTTAGCCAAAGTATCCTCTACTGCTACTGCTAAGTCACTTCAGTCGTGTCCAACTCTGTACGACCCCATAGACGGCAGCCCATCAGGCTCCACTGTCCCTGGGATTCTCCAGGCAAGAACACTGGAGTGGGTGGCCATTTCCTTCTCCAATGCATGAAAGTGAAAAGTGAAAGTGAAGTTGCTCAGTCGTGTCCGACTCTTAGCGACCTCATGGACTTCAGCCCACCAGGCTCCTCCATCCATGGGATTTTCCAGGCAAGAGTACTGGAGTGGGGTGCCATTGCCTTCTCCTGGAAAAAAAGATTGTGGTAAAATGTTTCATCACTTCCACTTGAACTGGAATTGACTAATCAGAATAAGCGCATGTGCATTTGTGTACAGAGGGTAAATTTGTTTGGCATTTCCAATCGTCAACATAACTGCAGTAAAGGCTTCGGAGGACATCAGTCATGCCTTGTAAAAGTGCCGTGGTGTGACAGATAACACCAGGTAATGCTTTAAATACACTGCATTCCGAGAAAAAGAAATACATTAACCTTTTTTGTTTGTTTCAATTTTTATTTTATACTGGAACATGGTTCATTAACAATGTTGTCTTAGTCTTAGGTGTGCTATAAAGTGATTCAGTTATACACATACAGGCATTTATTCTTTTTCAAATTCTTTTCTCAGATTGTTACAGAATACTGAGCAGCATTTCCTATGCTATACAGTAGGTCCTTGTCAGTTACCTGTTTTAAATGTAGCACCGTGTACATGTCCATCCCAAACTTTCGATCTATCCCTCACCCCACACTTCCCCAAAGGTAACCATAAGTTCTTCTCTGAGTCTGTGGGTCTGTTTCTGTGTTGTAAATAAGCTCATTTGTAATATCATTTTTAGATTCCACAGATAAGTGATATCATGTGATATTTGTCTTCCTCTGTCTGACTCACTTCACTAAGTATGATGCTCTCCAGGTCTATCTACATTGCTGCAAATGGCATTATTTTATTCTTTTTTTTTTTGGCTGAGAAATATTCCAGCGAATATACGCACCACATCCTCTTTCTCATTCGTCTGTTTATGGACACTTGGTTTGCTTCCATGTCTGGGCTATTGTTAACAGAGCTCCAGTAAACATCAGGGTGCGTGTATCCTTTTGGACCACATTTTTCTCCATGTTTTCTCCAGAAACATGCCCAAGAATGGAATTGCTGGATCATATGGTAGCTCTGTTTTCAGCTTCTTATGTGTGTGCTCAGTCGCATCTGACTCTTTGTGATGCCATGGACTGTAGCCTGCCAGCCTCCTCTGTCCAGGGAATTTTCCAGGCAAGAATCCTGGAGTGGGTTGCCATCTCCAGGATTCTTCCTGACCCAGGGATCATACCCACGTCTCTTGCATTGGCAAGCAGATTCCTTACCACTGTGCCACCTGGGAAGCCTTTAGTTTCTTAAGTCTTACATTTAGATCTTTAATCCATTTTGAGTTTATCTTTGTGTATGGCACAGAAGAATGGTCTCATTTCACTTTTTACAAGTAACTGACTGTCCAGTTTCCCAGCCCATTTATTGAAGAGAGTGTCTTTCCTTCATTGTATAGTTTGCCTTCCTTTGTTACAGGGTATCTGACCATAGGTGCATGAGTTTTTTCTGGGCTTTCTGTTCCATCCCGCTGATCTATATTTCTATTTTGTGCCAGTACCATATTGTTTTGGTTACTGTAGCTTTGTAGTATAGTCGGAAGCCAGGGATCCTGATTCCTCTAGCTCCGCTTTCTTTCTCCAGATTGCTTTCACTATTTGGGGTCTTCTGTGTTTCCATACAAATTTTAAGGTTTTTTTATTCTAATTCTGTGAAAAATGCCATCGCTAATTTGATATGGATTGCATTGATTCTGTAGATTGCCTTGAGAAGTATAGTCATTTGACAGTGTTAATTCTTCCAATCCAAGAACATGGTATATCTTTCCATCTATCTGTGTCATCTTTGACTTCTTTCTTTCTTTCAAATATGTATTAAGCTTTGATAACAGCAAGTGGGTCAGAAGAACTTTCCAACTCAAGTATAAGATAGTTGTAGAGACTTTGAAACCTTTAAAACTTCTGCTTTGACCACAGGTAAATCTCAGCAAGGCCACAGGCATCCAGTTTTATTCCAGTTCATTTTTTAGCATGAAGCCTATTTGGGAAATGAAAGCCTCCATCCACATCATGCTTTTCTAAAGGAGAAGTGCCCTGCGTTTTCTGTCCTAAGGTTTCCCAAGTCACTGCTCACGCAAGTGGTGGCTTGTTCTGATTCCCTGAAGTTCTTTGCATCTCAGTTTTCTCGTTTTATAATACAGTGGCTTGGGGCCACCTCTCCAGCTCTGTTTCTGGTTCTGGCTCAAATATCCCATGGTCTTTATGTCTACCCATGTCTTAAATGGGTCAGAGCCATAGGAAGAGGAAGAGTTACTGGCACTCTGTGTTTCATAGGTGCTGAGGGAGATGAAGACACCTCTGGACCTTTAAGAGTCCACTGAATAATTGCTTGACACTTGGCTCAGAGTTACCGAAAGGGAAATTCCAAACAGACGACACTAAATACAGTCACGCGTTATTCAGCAGTTCTGTGCTAAGATTAAATTTACATGTGGTCAAAGTTACCCCCCGCTGTACCCTGTGAAGTAAATCTCATGCAGACTGTCTTTTACAAACACAGGTTTTCCCTCGATTGAACAGGTCACTGACTCTTAACTTGTGCCTCTGATGAAATAGTTGCCTTATGTCTGGAGCCACAATACTTTTCTAAAAAGTAGCTTATCTTGAAACCATCCCAGTTGAATGGTTAAATTACCTTCTTCCTCTATTTTAAGTTGTTTACTTATGTGTGTACTTTCTCGATGTTCATGCTGACTTTCTGTATTAAGTTAGTATAAGTTAAATGAGCTTCTTTGGGTCTGGAGCCACTGTATTACTTTGCATTTGAACTCTCACAGTTGAGTGCTAAGAGCAGGTGTTTGAGTCACCCATTCAGTGCTAACTCACATTGCTCTAGTGAACCACTTTATAACTGGTCATCTGTGCCACATACCTTTACTTGACCATTTAGGACTGTGAAACCTCAGACTTCTTGCCCAGTTTTTTAAGAGTTCACAATTTACTTGTCATTTTCTTCTATTTATTTGGGAAATTTTAAAAAAATAATGTCTTCCTTTTTAAAGGTTGTACTGCTATGTCACTTTCTAATTTCATCTCAATTATTTTAATCTTTAATGTCTTTCTGAGCTAAAAAGGTGTGCAAAGTTAGGATGGAGAAGATGTAAGGGAAGCTCTTTGAAATCATATAAATCATGTTTGGTGATGCACAGAGTACTTCATAAAGGCAGATTAAGACCTATAATGACACATCTTTTATTGATTTGTGCTCCTCTGTTGGAGAATGTGTACATGTCTTAAAAAACAGAGCCAAGATTTCTGTTAAGACTAACGGGCATGGAGTGGTTATTCTCTTGGTGATTTCAAAGTAAAGCCCTTTTTTAAAAATGGGAAATAGAGTAGAGTAACTAAACAGGAGGCCAATTTTTCTTGACCATTGAATAAAAGCAAATTCTGACATAGTTCAATGGTGAGTACATTATATGTTCCACCTTAGAAACTATTTAACTTTATTCCAGTCATTAGATTTTTAAGTCACTTGACAATGTAATTCATTAAAAGTTGCTGCGCAGTCTGTGAATAATTAGTCTGGTAACATTTGTTTTATTTACCTGAGCCATGTTTGCCTTGAAAATTATGAATCCTGGCTAGTTTATGTTTAAAGATAAGCCATTTATAATGATCTGAAAGTTCATTTAATTCTCATCCCTTTTCAAAGGCATTCATTTCAACAGGGGTGAGAGGAATTGAGTTTCCCCGCAGGCTCACTCACATTTTGATTTTTAACAAAATATATCAGTCGTTAAAGTTAAACCAGACCTTTGTTGTTTTACCAAGATTAGGATCACAAGTCATTCTCAAGAATCTATTTTGCGGGAAGTGTTGGCTGCTTACTGCACAGAACCTGTGTAAGGCCCAGCATCTGACCTCAAGGGGCTTATAGCTTACAATGATGACAGATACACAGAACGCTAACCCAGAGGTGGCTTTGGAAAATGATAGATGGAGTAAAGCGCAGCTGAAGTTGAGGGAAGAGAAACAGAAGAGGGAGAGAAAAAGAGGATCTGAAGGGGGTATTGATGTGATTTCAGGGATAGACGAGGACAGAGTCTGTAGTCAGAATATGGAGACTTTAATGCTAACCTGAGCTTGAACTTTATTCTCAGTTCCTGAAATCAAATACTAATATGAAGGAATATTTGAGGAGAGAGATGAGAATTATAGAATTCATAAGAGCAGAAAGGATACATAAAGTCTAATCCATTGCTTTACAAACAAGGAATCTGAGGCACAGAAGTTTAAGTGACTTACCAGAGGTCGCATAGTATATCATTGCTACTAGCATGCTGCTGCTGCTGCTGCTAAGTTGCTTCAGTCGTGTCCGACTCTGTGTGACCCCATAGACGGCAGCCCACCAGGCTCCCCTGTCCCTGGGATTCTCCAGGCAAGAACACTGGAGTGGGTTGCCATTTCCTTCTCCAATGCATGAAAGTGAAAAGTGAAAGGGAAGTCGCTCAGTCGTGTCTGACTCTTTGCGACCCCATTAGGGCCAAAAACTTGTCTGCTGACTCCCAGCCTAGAAATCTTTTTATCCCATCACATCAGACTATTCAAGGTCAAGGTCTTCAGTAGGTGTTGCTTCTTGAATACGTGGTAGATTGGCCTAGTTGTCATTTTTTGATGTCTGTTTTTCTCCTAAAAAATGATAGCTTTCTTCCTGATTCCTGAATGTGGCGTGTGTATCCACCATACATAAGAACTTACTCCTCACGTGTAAAATTCTTCTTATTAAATCGTTAGCTTACTCTGTGGCTTTTGGAAGGGAGTGTGGACTTGGGATGTAGACTTGGAATTCCTTGTCACCCTTACCCTCCAGAACAGGTGCCATCTATTCTAGAAGGCTTTTTGTTTCCTGTGCTCCCACATGCATAGATGATCAATCTGGACAATGTTTATGTCCATGACATGAAACTAAAGTTAGTACAAAATTATGTGTTTAAGATATTTATTATATTTTGTCCCATAAAATATTTGTGCTGTTGTGGTAGTTTGGGCAGAGGTACAGGCCAGTGATTTCAAGTGAGGCTCAGTGTTTATTTATTGACAGGTGTTTATTATGAATTCAGAGCCTATGAAAAGTGATACTTTGAGTAAACCGCACTGTCAGGAATGGCATATATGTACCTTGGAATAACCCTTTTGATTTGGAATTCTTCTGCTCTGCATGACTACCTCGTCTCAGATGTTCCTGTGGTGTAAATATTAAAGACTTACCTTGTAAGGCATAACCTGAAAAATGCTCACAGCCTTCGTATTGGGAATACAGATTAGACTGAGCAGTGCGTCAACATCAGCCTGTTGGCCGGGTGACTCGGAGAAAGGCAGTGGCTACTGTGTTTATTTTATAAAATGCCTGTGCACATTTGATATAATTATACAGCTCTGTGTGTATAAACGTGTGTGCGTGTGGATCAGTCCTAGTTGTAACACCCAGAGACCCTTCACCTCCGCTCTTACAGTGGTGCGCTTGGTATTTTATGGAGACTACATGTGGGGAGTATCACTGACCCCCTCCAGAGCCAACATGACTCTGCGGGTGCCTCAGCCTGGTTTTCCCGCTCATCTGAAAACCAGACAAAACATCTTCCCTCTGTGTTTCTGCCTTAGACTCTCCTGTACTTGATTCTTCCTTTTACTCCTTTCTTCCCAACGCAGGCAAAGCTTCTGTTCCCTGTAGTATTGGTGATCTGTACCCACACTAACACCATGAGATGAAGCGGTTCGTTGTCTAGATTAGGAACCACATATGCATGTGAACTCAGGAGTGCCCAGCAGTCAGCGGGCTTCTGTGTGAACACGAGGGCTTTGTTGTCAGTGCAGAGCTCGGCAGGAGACACACACAGAGGCACACGCAGGTTACAAGTGATACAGACATAGAAAGTGTATCCACTCCTATCCCCAGTGGAGACTAGGAAAAAGACTTCAGCCTAAAATAGCAACAACCAAAACTTTTTAAACCTCTTGTTTATGCCAGAGTGGAACATTCAGTACCGAGTCTGAGACCAGGCTCCCACAACAGTCCTGAAGCGCAGGTCACTTGCAGGCTCCCTGTGAGCTGAAACACAGTTGAACGTTTGCAGTTGAGACTTGGGTGCATCTGATCGGATTCAAGGAGCTTGTGTTTCTGCAATACTTGATGCCTATGAAAATAAAGATGCTGATGGGGAGGGAAGCTGCTGTGTGGGGCAGCCCCCCACGCCTGATGCTGTGCATCTTCATGTGCTCCACATGCAGACCCCTGAAAGGCACAAGGAGGTGGTAGACGTTACCCTTCCAACTCAGACTCCTGAGTGGAGAGAGGAGACTTGTTTGCTCAGGTCAACAGAAAGGAAAAGCCAGAATTTGAGTTCAAACAGTATGACTCTGGATCAGGGGTCTGGAAACTTTCCCTGCCGGCTCTGTCTGGCTCATCTTCTGTTTTTAAACAGCTGGTGACTTAGAATAGTGGTTACATTGTTAGACGGTTCAGAAGAATGAAAAGAATATTTTATGACAATACTTGTTTATATATTTTCTATGACTTCTTTTGTACTGTCTTAGAGTTGACGGTTAGTGAGACTAGATGATGCTCAAAGCCTAAAATACTTAAACTCAAGTTTTTACAGATCTCTACTCTGGACTGTGCATTCTAACCTTTAGGCTATAATTTACTCAATCATATTAGGCTCATATGGCCTCTGATTAGAATTTCTAGATTATTTTCCACTATGTGAGAACTGAAATAAAAATGATCATCATCTGGTACACTTTTATGAGAATGGCACAGATGTGAAATTTTTAGAGTGGCTTGATGAAATCACAAAATAGATTCTGTATTGTATTGTAGGAAAATAGGATAAATATTTTCCTCAAATCATTGCTAGTTCTGTGACCAACTCATCCCCATTGACAAATAAAACTGAAATTTAACAATGTCCCACAACACCAATATATTTAGCTAATTTGTATTCATTTATATTCATTACATTATTTTCCAAAATAGATGAAAAGTAGAACGTTAGCTGGAAAGTTGTGAATAAAGCCCCACATGTACTGGTCTGGCTAATAAGGCCTATGAGAAAGGATAAAAGAATGAGCTTACCAATGAAAAAGATGGATATTCAAAAATACCTTCTGTGTACTATGCACCTTTATGGGCAATAACTGATTTTATTCCTACATCATTTCATGGTTAAGGGCACCAAGGCTTAGAGGTAAAGTAACAGCTCTAAGTCATGCAGTTAGTAAGCGACAGAGCCAAACCAGATCATTCAACTCCAAACTTGGTCTCTTCTTACAAAACAAATTCCAAGGCATTTATCACTTCAAGTTGTAAACCACTCTAGAATTACTTATCCAGTAGGACAACGGATTCTCTTTCCAAATGTTGCTCCCCTTGTTTGATTCTGTTTCTTGTGTCTGTTATTGTTGAAAAGTATTTGAGGAAGTAGATAATAGTGCCATCAATTTGTATCTTACACATATAAAAAACAGTTGAAAATATGGCTTCAAAAGGATGTGTTTTAATAGTTTGAGAGTTTCAGTGAATTTTACTCCCAGTTTTCTATAGAATTTGGAGAGTGAACTTGATTTCTATATATATGACTAATTTTTACTTGTGATTGGTGGTTTTCACAATGTTACGGTTGCAAAGGGTAAAAATAGAAGATTAATGAAGTCTTTATCAGCAGTGCACTATTTCATGTCTCTAAACCGAGTAGCAGAGATACCAGACTTGATGATGAGCGCAGACAGGTCAGCCACATGGTTTGAGATGATTGTGGTCAAAGGTGACAGCAAAATGCGTAAAATGTCATCTGTTATATGACACCAAAAATTGTACCTTCTGCTTTAAAAAAAAGTCTTAATTTTGAGAACAAAACAGATAAAACCAATAATCATCTCAGGGTTTTTATGTAATATAAACATCTATTCACTTATGCCCAGGAATGAGGAGATTGTTTGCATGCAGAAAAACTTCAAACTTTGATGAAATCAAGGCCAGTATGAAAATCGACGAGTGTGTACTTGTGTATGTATCTTTTAAGAGGCTCATCTCTCGTGGGCATGTAATTTTGTGCAATGCTTCTGTTCTTTGGAAAGCAATTTTGCAAAATGTGCCAGGAGTTTTAGAAATGTCCTTAACCTTTGAACCAAAACTTTTGACTTATAGGAATTTGCCTTAGGACAAATGTGAAAGATGTCCATTACTATATTAGGTACGGAGTGAAACTTTTTAAATAACCTGAACATACAAGTATAAAAAAATGTTTAGGAAAACTAAAGTATATCCAAAGGATGAACTAGTTTGCAATCAGTACATGATGTTTAAAATATATATCTACTATCATGGGAATATATCTACTATCATATGGCCTAAAAATGAGGGATCTAATTTTTTTTAATTGATTATGTCTCAATAGACAATATGCATATTTACTTTTATGAGGATACTGATCAAAATGTATTTTCTTTTCTACTTATACATGTTCCCCATTAGATGCTGCATAATTGAGGACAGGGATTATGTGTTATTGAGCATATTTCTCTTCTACATAATGCTTGGGATATTGTGCTAAGTTGCTTTAGTCGTGTCCGACTCTTTGCAACCCCATGGACTGTAGCCCACCAGGTTCCTCTGTTCATTGGATTTTCCAGGCAAGAATACTGGAGTGGGTTGCCATTTCCTTCTCCAGGGGATCTTCCTGACCCAGGGATCAACACTCCCTCCCCTGTGCCTCCTGCATTGTCAGGCAGATTCTTTACCACTGAGCCACCTGGGAATATAACTTCTGTTGAATGAATAAGTGAAAGAACATCATCTTGTTGTCTTTATGCAAATTATAATTTTTACATATTATGTTTTATTTAGTTATTTTGTTGCATGTATGGTCAGAACAGACAATTTTAAAAGTAATAGTAAATTTATATATTAGAAAAGAGAGATGGCATTTTTTTTCTCCAGAACTTCTGGAAGCTTAGATATTGTGAAATGGTTCTTTGTAAGTTGGCTCTAATTTAAATAACCCTCTCTTAATGGGCCAGCAGATCTATGGCCCGGCTTCCTTTCTAGCCCAGGGTATTCTTTTACAGAATGGAAGTACCCAACAATACAATGCTGAATCATTGTTAGCTCTCATTTGGGAGACTGAGCCTTGAGAAAATAGATGTTTGGGGTCTGAGTCTGTGAATGCCACTTATTCTAGGCTTTTGTTTCATCAAAGGATCTCATCTTCATTCGCAAACATTCCTTTTCTCCTAGTATCATCTTCTACAGTGCCCTTGTCAGGCAAATACATCTCTGCCCAAGATATTAACTCAGTACGTCAAATTAATTGCAGTGAGTTGAGACTTGACAGCCAAAGTAAATACACAATATCTAGCTCAAGTCAGAGGTCACTCTGCTGAATTGCTTTTAAAATCTTGGAGTTATACGTTTGAGATGTTTGCTGCTATATCTCAGTTGGAATTTGTTTTTCGCAAGAGAATCGTTGAGAAGAATTAGTGCTATGAAATTTTTTGTTTTTTAAAGAAAAATACAAGGACAAATGGGAGCCTCTTGCATGATCAGCAAGCAAAACACACTCACAGGTTTTATTATTCCATCAACCTATTCAATCAATAGATTGCAAATGTCCTAATGTAACTGGAATACGTCATTTCTGTTTGGTTGCCAGGAAGATAATCTGACTCCTGATTTTATTTCCTCAACCGTATTCTCTAGACGCTAGAGCTGAAAATCAACAATTTCAGCAGAAGGATTTTTGATATAGAAAGGTTTGAGCTGCAAGAAAACCAAATGTCCCATCTAACAGAGGAGCATCACCATCTGCTTGTGCTGTGAAGGCCCAGCTCACCATCGACCTCCAGTGCATTTTACGCTTCACTCTGCAGGCTTGCACGGAGTTTAGAGATGATCTCCAGTAGCTTCTGTAAGGTACTCTTGTGAAAATTTGAAAAAGGCACACCTGTTAGGCGTATGCAGTCAGTTTGAATAAGGAACTTCCTGGGGTGGACTCCGTAGCATCCGGGGGCCCAGGGTTGGTCACCAGCCCCCTTTCACCTCTGTGGTTGGCATCCCCTGTGAAGGATGCAAACGCACAGGTCTGGATGGAGTCTTCATCCATGAGTGTGAGGACTGTATAAAACATTTGAGAGATCCAGTGTGATAAAGGAACACATCCAAATCTCAATTGGCATGGGTCATACGTGTTTAAGAATCTGTAGGTCTCATAGAAATAGTTTTTAAATATTTCAGAAAACATCAGTCCTACTCATTTCAAATCCAAAAAGTGTGGGGAACAGCCTATTTTGATGTAATGCCAGTATTTCAACTGCAAAATGGCAGTTTTCTGTGGTTGAACCTAAATAGTTCATCATATCAGTAGCACCTGGCTATTTTCTGATGTTCTGATTGCAAATGCTGTTTGTCTCTTATCCATACCTTATGCCTTGATCTTCTTTCTCCATATATAAACCAAGTTGCTGTCTTTAGTGGCTGCCATGTCCATCTGGCTCTGTTAACTCTTGATAGTACTGAAAAGAGTTTTGATTTAATATTATCATTACTGTCAGCCTGAGTGGGTGCCAATCAGGACACCATAGTAAGTGAACGGTTTTCTGTAAGCAGACAGAAGAGTTTCCAGCTGTATTTGCTAATTATACCTAGAAAATAAAAATTATGTAATTAATTACTGGGTAAATATTTTACAAAATATATATACTGCTTTTGTAGGTCCTAATGTCCATTTATAATTTAGCTGTCATATGAAATAAATGAAATCTTGCCTCCTGATGGGAAAATTTTTCCTAAGACTTGTGGAGTGCCTACAAACATGAAAAGATGCTCAGTATTGCTAATTAGTAGAGCAATGCAAAACAAAACTACAATGAGGTATCATCTCACATCAGTCAGAATGGCCAGCATTAAAACGTCTACAAATAATAAACGCTGGAGAGTGTGTGGAGAAAGGGAACCATTCTACACTGTCGGTGGGAATGTAAACTGGTGCAGCTGCTGTAGAGAACAGCATGGATGCTCCTTAAAAAACTAAAAATAGAACTACCATATGACCAGAGATCCCACTCCTGGGCATATATCTGAAGGAAATTCTTATTTCAAAAGGATAGATGCACCCCAATGTTCATTACAGCACTAATAAGCAGGGCATGGAAACAACTCAAATGTCTATCAGCAGAGAATGGATGAAGAAGATGCGGTAACACAGTGGAATCTTTTCATTCATAAAAACGAATGAAATAATGCCATCTGCAGCAACACCGATGGATCTGGTGGTTATCAAATCAATATTAAGTGAACTCAGAGAAACACAAAGACCATAGGATACAGTTATATAAGGATTCTAAGAAAAAGAGATACAAATAAACTTTTTTTTTTTTTGCAAAATAGAAGTAGACTTCAGACATGGCAAACAGACTTACGGTCACTGGAGGGGATAGTGGTGGGGGTGGGATAAATTAGGAGTCTGGGGTTAACAGAGACACAGCGCTATATGATAGTGGTGGGGGTGGGATAAATTAGGAGTCTGGGGTTAACAGAGACACAGCACTATATGATAGTGGTGGGGGTGGGATAAATTAGGAGTCTGGGGTTAACAGAGACACAGCACTATATGATAGTGGTGGGGGTGGGATAAATTAGGAGTCTGGGGTTAACAGACACACAGCGCTATATGATAGTGGTGGGGTGGGATAAATTAGGAGTCTGGGGTTAACAGAGACACAGTGCTATATGTGAAATGGGAAACAACAGAGACCACTGTGTAGCATAGGGAATTAGACTCAATGTCTTGTGATAAGCTATAATGGAAAAAATCCAAAAAAGAATATATATATATACACACACACATATCTGATCAATTTGTTGTACACCTGAAACTAACACAACATTGTAAACAAACTATACTTCAATTTTAAAAAGATTTTTTAAAAGGTTATTGAATTTACTGTTAAAAATGTAAAATAATGGGGGAAGACCCAAGCCGGCAGGAGAGGAAGATCCTGACACATGTCCTCCCAAGGATAAGTGTGAAGTCGCTCAATCATGTCTGACTCTTGTGACCCCTTGGACTGTAGCCCACCAGGCTCCTCCATCCATGGGATTTTCCAGGCAAGAATACTGGAGGGGGTTGCCATTTCCTTCTTCAAGAGATCTTCCCAATCCAGTGATTGAACCGGGTTTCCTGCATTGTAGGCAGATGGTTTACCGTCTTAGCCACCAGGGAAGTCCCAAGGATAAAGCAAATCTATAACCACATAGGGAATAACTCCTTTGAAAAGGGACCTGAAAACAGAGCCTCCACAGTAGAAGGTGAGAGGACAGCATGGGAGCAGGTGGAAGAGGCAAAGAGGAGATCTCACCTGGGGTGGGAGGGTCACACCCCAGCTGCCAGGATCCACAGTGAGAAGGATCTCAAAGGACCTCAAACCTTTGGCATGACGAATTCAAGTCCAAATCTGGCACCCCAACTCTGGATCCTTGCAGAGGAGAAATGAGCCCCCAAAACCACTGGGTTTGAGAACCAATGAGACTGCATCCAGGAAAAGTGTGAAACTGCAAGGAATGGAGCACCCATTCTTACCAGGCTTGGGCACAGACATGCTGTTGTTGTTGCTGAATCACCGAGTCATGTCCTACTCTTTGTGACCCCATGGGCTGAAGCACGCCTGGTGCCCAGACATGCTTGGTCCAAAAACCAGGGCAAGGACACCAGGCTGAAAAGCACAAGGACATAAGTGAAGGGAATCCACTTACTAATTTTGAAGCATTTGACGGAGAGGCAGGAACCAGGTGGGAACTTCTCCGAGAACTGAGATACTGCTGGAAACCAGTTTTGCAACCTCAGGTGCCCTGCTAATGCCAGCAGTGGTGGGCATCGTTTAGAATTTGCCCTCTAATCTGTTAGTGCCAGTGGGTGTGCCCTGCTAAGAGCCCTGCATAGCCTGGTGCCTTTTCCAGGCCCCACAGTAGGTCTGGGGGCCAAGCCTGCCCAGCTTAATGCTGTAGCCCAGGCCCCACCTCTATGGGACGACGCACAGCGCACCTCGGGACAGCCCTGGAGGGCCTGCTTCTGGTGGCCGGGTGGGATTGCATTCTGAAGCCCTACTCATCTCCTAAATAGGCCAAATCCTTCAAGAATGGGTGATTTATCTAATAAGTAGAAATAAACACAGAGGAGTAGGCAAAATAAGGAGATAGAGGCATATATTTCAATTGAAAGAATAAGACACAACTTCAGAAAAAGAACTAAATGAAACAGAGATAAACCATCAACCTGATACTCAGGACGATGGTAATGCAAATGCTCAGTGACCCGGGAGAAGAGTGTACGGACACAGTAGAAAGTTCGAAAGGGAGAAAATATAAGGAAGTACCAAGTAAAAGTCATAATTGTCCTGAAAAATACACTCCAGGGGTTCAAAACAGACTGGGTGAGGAACATTGGAACTCACCCAGATGGCAGAAAAATTAAAAAAGAAATAAAAGTAAAAACACGTTACGGGAACTTCTGGACAACATCAAGGAGAATAACATCCACATTATAGGTGCCTCATTAGACGGAGAAGAGAAAGGACCAGAAATAATTTTTATTAAAAAAAATGGCTGTAAAATTTCCTAATGTGGCAAACGAAATAGACAACCAGGTCCAAGAAGCCCATATGTTCCAAATAAGATGAATCCAAAGTCACACACACCAAGACACATTATAATTAAAACAATAAAAGAGAATTCTAAAGGCAGCAAGAGAAAAATGACTTGTCACATACAAGGAAAATCTTATAAAGCTATCAACAGATATTTCAGCAGAAACTTTACAGGGTAGAAGAGAGTGAGTGGCAAGACATACTCAAAGTGCTGAAGCAAAAACTGAGTAGAATTCTCTACTCAGCAAGATTATCATTCAGAATTGAAGGAGAGATAAAGGGTTTTCCAGACAAGAAAAGCTAGAGAAATTTATTACCACTAAAATAACTTTATGAGAAATGCTAAAGGGACTTCTAAGGGTACTAATTAGTAAAAAAAAAAAAAAAAAGAAAGAAAAGAAAAAACCCATGAAAGTAAAAATCTCATTGGTAAAAGTACATGTATAACAAAGGTAAAGATTTCTCACTCACAGAGCTGGTGTGTGAAGTTTAAAGGATGAAAGTGGTGAAAGTAACTACAAATACAATACTTGGTTACTTCACTTCAGCCGCTCAGTCGTGTCCGATTCTTTGTGACCCCATGGACTGCAGCACGCCAGGCCTCCCTGTTCATCACCAACTCCTGGAGTTTATTCAAACTCATGTTCATTGCGTCAGTGATGCCATCCAACCATCTCATCCTCTGTCGACCCCTTATCTTCCCGCCTTCAGTCTTTCCCAGCATCAGGGTCTTTTCCAATGACTCAGCTCTTCCCATCAGGTGGCCAAAGTATTGGATTTTCAGCTTCAGCATCAGTCCTTCCAATGAATATTCAGGACTGATTTCCTTTAGGATAGACTGGTTGGATCTCCTTGCAGTCCAAGGGACTCTCAAGAGTCTTCTCCAACACCACAGTTCAAAAGCATCAATTCTTTGGTGCTCAGCTTTCTTCATAGTCCAACTCTTACATCCATACATGACCACAGGAAAAACCATTGGTTTGACTAGATGGACCCTTTCTGGCAAAGTAATGTTTCTGCCTTTTATTATGCTGTCTAGGGTGGTCATAGCTTTTCTTCCAAGGAGCAGGCATATTTTAATTTCATGGCTGTAGTCAGCATCTGCAGTGATTTTGAAGCCAAGAAAATAAAGTCTCTCACTGTTTTCATTGTTTCCCCATCTATTTGCCATGAAGTGATGGGAGTGGATGCCATGATCTTAGTTTTCTGAATGTTGAGTTTTAAGCCAACTTCTTCACTCTCCTCTTTCACGTTCATCAATGGGCTCGTTAGTTCTTTGCTTTCTGCCATAAGGGTGGTGTCATCTGCATATCTGAGGTTATTGATATTTCTCCCGGCAATCTTGATTCCACCCTGTGCTTCGTCCAGCCCAGCATTTTACATGAGGCACTCTGTATATGAGTTAAATAAGCAGGGTGACAATATACAGCCTTGTTGTTCATGATACTGAAGGTAGTATGCTACGTAAAACAAATTATGTGCAGAAAGACATATACTTTATGTTTCATTCCTAATTAGACTTCAAAAAATCAAAAGAAATTATCAAAAAAATAAATAAAACTAAGCAAGCTACAGATACAGAGTTTAGATTAGTGAGTACCAGAAGATAAGGGGATTGAGAAAAACAGGTGAAGGGGGTCAGCTCTGTGGTGATGAATTTTAACTAGACTTGTGGTAGTGATCAGCTTTTCGAGTGTATAGATGCTGGATTAAAGGTGCTGTGTACCTGAAACATATGTCAGATAACAACGGGCTTTGAGAGGCTGGCACACATGCTTATGTGTTTTCCTTCTTTATTTATTGTAAGAAAAGACAGGAAGGAAGGGAGGAAGGAAGAAAACTAGTTAAATATCCATACTTAGAGCAATGGATAAATAAACCATGATGTACACCTACAGTAGTTAACATGAGGCAATTAGATACACTTTTCTCAATGTGGATAGATCTCAAAAACAAAATTTCCTGGGTGTTATGGAACAGACTTCAAAATGATCCACATTAAGAATGATACCATCTTTTGTAAATTTTAGAAACATGTAAAACTTTTCTACATGCTATCCTGTTTAAGCACACACAAAAATATGATGGAAAGCTGAGTTGGATACATGTCCACTCCAGAATTAGGTGTGCTTCTGGGGAAGGATGACAGGAACCCACATTGAGGAAGGCAGATCACCTGCATCTCTAACATTGTTAAATGAAAAATTAGTATGGAAAGATTTTAATATTCATCAGTGTGGAGAATATGTACTTGGTGTTATTCAGATTACTGTCTTTAGTTTTTATGTTTGAATACTTAACAATAAAAGCCATGTTACAAAGATCATCTGTGTAAGTCTGTTATAACACAGGCTCCCACTTTGCAGTATAGCAAACATGAGCATCTCTTCATAGTGTAATAATGGCTCCACAGACTCTTTAGAGACGTTTAAACATGAGCATCTCTTCATAGTGTAATAATGGCTCCACAGACTCTTTAGAGGTCTCTCTCTCTGAATCACTGTGGAATACTTCCTCTGCAGAGGGTCTGTCCAACTCTGTGCTGGTGGATGGACTCTCTCTGAATCACTGGAGAAGTCTCTTCCCTCTCAGCCTGGGTCTGTCCAACCCTGCAGCACGTTAATAACAAGATGAGCTGTGGATGGACAGAGCGTTAATACATGTATGATGAGCCCTGCCTACTCTTCCACGTTAATCAGCCTGATGAGCTGCTCACCCCTGCAGCACGTTAATACATGTATGATGAGCTGCTCGCCCCTGCAGCACGTTAATACATGTATGATGAGCTGCTCGCCCCTGCAGCACGTTAATACATGTATGATGAGCTGCTCGCCCCTGCAGCACGTTAATACATGTATGATGAGCTGCTCTGGTGCCTGTTTTGCTGAGGAGTCAGGAGAACAGGGAACACCGCTGTGTGCTCTGTGTTTGCATCTGCTGAAGGTGGAGTGAGAGGGAACTGGGTAAAATCTGGTGAGAGACAGAAAACCTGAAACTGGAGAACGTGGTCTAGTTTGTGACTCCCCTGGTGTTTTGGAGAAACAGTCTTGCGCTTTCTCCTTTACTCTTAGACCCGTCACTGTGATGCCAGAGGTGTGGGTTTTCCTCACAGCAAGCAGTTCTCCCGCACCAGCTGGGTACCCTGCAGTCTAACGTCAGATCCCAGAGGTTGAGGGCACAGTCCACAAGGCTGCGCCTGCTTCCCCGCTTCAGATGCGGATCCCAAGGTTGTCGCCTGTTTTTCTGACTCACTCGCCTCACATAGGAAGTGCCTGTTTGCGCCCTCCCTGGTGGCGGTGGTTTAGTCTCTAAGTCGTGTCCGACTCTCGCCACTCCTTGGACTGTGGTCTGCCAGGCCCTTCTGTCCATGGGATGTCCCAAACAAGAACACTGGAGTGGATCGCCGTTTCCTTCTCCAGGGGGTCTTCCCGACCCTGGTCTCCCGCATTGCAGGTGGACTCTTCAGCGCCTGAGCCTCCAGGCAAGTTCAAGGCTTCAGCTTATTCCCTAGAGCTAGTAACAGAGCTCAGGAGAACTTTTGACGTCCTAGATTATCCATGTGGTAGAAAAGGTAGAACTCAGGAACCGCCTGAGGGAAGAGGCGCAGAGGGCGCGGCGCCTCCTGAGGGAAGAGGCGCAGAGGGCGTGGAGCCTCCTGAGGGAAGAGGCGCAGAGGGCGCGGCGCCTCCTGAGGGAAGAGGCGCAGAGGGCGTGGAGCCTCCTGAGGAAGAAGAGGCAGGAAGAGGCGCAGAGGGCGCGGCGCCTCCTGAGGGAAGAGGCGCAGAGGGCGCGGCGCCTCCTGAGGGAAGAGGCGCAGAGGCCGCGGCACCTCCACACCTTGCAGGGGGGCTCTCCCAGCTCCTCCAAGGCTCACCAAACCCAAACTGCTTCCAATCCAGTCCTTTCAGGTTTTACGGAGGCATCAAAATGTAGGCAGGGTTGATTAAATCGTTAGCAACGGGTGATTGGCTCAACCTCCAGCTCCTCTTCTCTCAGTGGCGGTGGGGGTGAGGCTGACCGCGCCAGCCTCCTAAGTACAGGGTTGGCTCTACTGGAGCCCGCCCGCATCCTCGGGGGCTTTCTGAAGGTCACCTCGTGAACAAACGCAGGTGTGTTGGAAAGGGGCTTGTTGAGAATAACAAGGCACTCCTCCCACTTTATCACTCCGTTCATCCTGATCACTCTGGAGCTATTTCCCTTTGGCGCTGTAAGACCAAATGGGGGCTTCCCAGGCTTCCCTGGTGGCACTAGGGTAAAGAACTCACCCGTTAATGCAGGAGACAGAAGGGACGTGGGTTCAATCCCTGGGTCGAGAAGATCCCCTGGAGGAGGGAATGGCAACCCACTCCAGTATTCTTGCCTAGAGCATCCCATGGGAGAGCCTGGCAGGCCACAATCCACAGGTGTGCAAAGAGCTGGACACGGCTGAAGCAACCAGCATGCACACATGGAGGCCAAATAGTGGAACAAAAGATTATCCCGTTGCTTTGGAAATTACAAGAATTTTAGGAGCTCTGTTCCAGGAAGACCTAATGTGTGTTTGTTATTATAAATCACAATATCACATATGGAATTAGGTTAAACTATTACACTTTAGCCATTGTATAGGCCATTTCTTAGAATCCACAAATGAAAATTACGGAACAGATTTGAGATGAGAAAATTCATAAAATTATTCACCAAAACTGCATAGTCTCCATTAACAGATTTTCACACAGAACATGACTAAGTGGAGATATCCGAGACAAGATGAGAAAAAAACATTAAGTGTTAAACAAAGAAATTATTCATATTGTTTTGTAATGTAATAAACCTTAATATCCTGTATGCTATACATATGTCATGCAAAAATATTTTAGTATGATTGATTAAAAGAATCTGTTGGGTTTAAAACTCAGTTGAACTTTATTATTCTCCTTGTACTAATTGTAATTCTTTTGGAAGTCACTTATTTATATTTCAGTATTTTTATCTGTACTATAGAATGGTATGAGGCAATAGAATATAGATGTATCACGGTCAAGTTTAAATAATACATGTTAATGGAGCAAAGAGCTATTTAGGTTTTTTTCATTTGTTTCGGTAATTATTATTTGTGAATCTTCTGGAAATTCATTTGTTGGGAGGTCATACTCCAGTGCACACGGCCCAGCACCAGGGCTCGTGGCTTGCGGAGCTGAGGGCAAGCTGGACTTGGTCCACACACAGCCCACAGTCAGACAGACTTACTCAGGACCTGAGCTGCTCAGTCGCTTGCGGCAACCTTGGCTCTTCTCCCCAAAAGTCACAATAGCTCATAAAACCCTGCCCTTGGCATTAGCACAGAGCCCACACTTGCACACTGGAGCAAGGCCACAGCAGACACGTGTGTTAATATAGCAGTGCAGTCCCTGATTTCGGTGATTTACATGAATTTATGCAGAAGCAAATAACAGCAAATGATTAGGGATATATAAATGCAGGCAATGAAGATGCTGTACTTCACAGACCGAGCTTAGTGGAAATGCAAGCAGCAACACTGAGAAACCTGCACGATGAATACATCAGCTCTGCGAGATCGAAATGCATGGACCAGCGTGGAGCCCAGAACAGGATCAAATATAATGTGCATCCAGGGTGTGTGTGTGTGTGTGTGTTTCTCTTTTGTTTCAAAACAATTTAAACCCAAATAATCTCTATTACTTAGGAAAAATGTGATTAGTGTCTGTTTTCAGATTACTGGTTAAGGGATAATTGCATAGATATATTTACAATAATTTTTATATATATATGAAAATTTTATAATGAGAAGTTTAGCATATATTTAAATATTTTATTTTCATGTTTTGAAATAAAGATCTCCAGAATTTAGGCCTTGGTTGGAGAAAACCCTTCAACAAAACATGTCAAGATTATTTCTTAGGTTTTTGTTAACGGGTCTTATAAGTCCTCTGGGCCAAGCTTTTGCTGCTCACTGTGGTCCCCTTTCTATAGCATTTGTGTCCGTCACCCATCTCAGTGTAAGTATTCTTGGTAACAGGGAACACACTGAATTTGAGGTAGCTTGTTATCTTTGAGGCAGCCTTAGCTATTAGATACAATTATATTCATGCTGAGATGAAATCTTTTTCTCTTACAATGTTGATCCATGAACCTTGCTTCTGCTCCTTGGACAGACCTAGAGCAAGGCTGCTGTCTCATCCGTGTGGCAGTGCTGCCAAGGCATGAAATGGTATAATTTTCTCATCGTTAGGCTGAGAAAGCAATGACTGGAAAATCAGAACGCAAACTGAAAATGGAGAGAAAAAAACAGGAAGCAGAGATTATCCAGGTCTATGTTTTTGCAGACACATGCACCGCTCTCTGAGAATTTCTTATTTGCAAAGAATAAAACTTTTTGTGATTATATAATCACAGGCTGAGCAAATGCCTTTTGTTTTCCAATTGTCAATGAATAACACAGATGAAGAACAGCCTTTACAAGGGGAGAGGAACCAATTACCTGGCCTCCCTGCCTCTAAAATTGTAGTTAATACTAAACAGCAAAAAAAAGAGTGTGGGGTGATGCTTTATGGCATGACACAACATCTTATTTTTTTCCTTCAATGGATTTTTGTTGGAAATTATAGAATTTGGTAAAGTATTTTAGGTCATTTGGTATCAGTAAGTGTCTAATAATTAGACATATTCATGTCTAAGCAGTTGATGGGAAAATGGTATCATAGTCTTTTTTCATTCCAGGAGATGTATTCCAAAATACTAACTTTAATTTTTACTCATGCCAAAAATTTGTAAAGAGCTGACCTAGAAAGTTTCCCCCCAAATAAATATTATTCTCAGAATGGAGGATTAGCTAAGTAAGTTTTGATACAATGACTATTGCATCTCCATTGAATTATGGTAATAAAAACAGGAACAAATGGGGAAATATTAATGATAGTGTATGTTGGGCAAACTCCGGAAGATAATGAAGGACAGGGAAGCCTGGCATGTTGCAGTTTATGGGGTCTCAAATAGTTAGATATGACTTAGCAACTAAGCAACAACATTTCAGTTAGGAATACTTTTAACTTCAAATACCAGAAAATCCAAATATTGTGGTTTGAACACACTGGAGTTTATTTTTCTTTCTTGGTAAAAGGTCTTGATAGGCTTTTGCTGGAGTAAATTCTCTAATCAAAAAATTGAGAGTGGTTGAATGAATTAAAAAAAAAGAGAGAGACCAGTCTACATGCTGCTGACAAGAGACTCCCTTTAGATGTAAAGATGCACACAGATGAAACGTGAAGAGGTGGAAAAGATGTTTCGCACATATGGAGTCGAAAAGGAAGCTGGAGTGACTATGCTTATATCTCAGAAAATAGACTTTAAAACAAAGACTCTAATAAAAGACAAAGACAGGCATTACATAATGATAAAGGGGTCACTCCAACAACAGCATATAACATTTGTTAATATTCATGTACCCAACATAAAGAGCATAAATATAGCAAATAGACGTATATATGTGCATGTGTGATAAGTTGCTTCAGTCGTGTCTGACTCTTTACGATCCGACGGACTGTAGCCCGCCAGACTCCTCTGTCCGTGGGATGCTCTATGCAGGAATACTGGAGTGGGCTGCCATGCCCTCTTCCAGGGGATCTTCCCAGCCTGGTGATCAAACCAGTGTCTCTTAATCTCCTGCACTGCAGGTAGGAGCTTTACCGCTACCGCCATCTGGGAAACCTGTGTGTGTTTATGTGGGTTGTTGTTTAGTTTCTAAGTCCCATCTGACTCTGCGACCTCATGGACGAGTACAGCAGGCTTCCCTTGTCCTTCACTATGTCCCGGAGTTTTCTCAGCTTCATGTCCATTGAGTCAGTGATGCCGTCCAACCATCTCATCCTCTGCTGCCCTCTTCTCCTTTTGCCTTCAATCTTTCCCAGCATCGAGGTCTTTGCCAATGAGTAGGCTCTTCTCATAAAGTGACCTGAGTATTGGAGATTCAGCTTCAGCATCAGTCCTTCCAATGAATATTCAGGACTGATTCCCTTTAAGATTGACTGGATTGATCTCCTCACAGGCCAATGGACTCTCAAGAGTCTTTCCAACAGCACAGTTCAAAAGCATCAATTCTTCAGTGCTTAGCCTTCTTTATCGTCCAGCTCTCACATCCACACATGACTACTGGAAAAGCCATAGCTTTGACTGTATCGACCTTTGTGAGGAAAATGATGTCTTTGCTTTTTAATACATGGTCTAGGTTTATCATAGCTTTCCTTCTAAAGAACATGCGTCTTTTAATTTCATATATATGTGTGTGTATCTGTGTGTGTGCTATGCCACTTCAGTTGTGGCTGACTCTTTGCAGCCTATGGACTGTAGCCCACCAACCTCCTCTGTCCATGAAATTCCCTAGGCAAGAATACTGGAGTAGGTTGCCATGCTCTCCTCCAGGGGATCCTCCTGATGCAGGATTGAACGTGCATCACTTACATCTCCTGCATTGGCAGGAAGGATCTTTTACCTGGGAAGCCTATATATATACATATATATGTGTATATATATAATATTAACAGACCTAAATGGATAAACAGACAGCAATACAGTAGGGGGTTTTAATGTCCCTCTTATATTTTATGCATGGATCATCCAGCATAAAATCAATAAGCAAACGGCCTTAAATAACATGTTAGATCAAGTAAACACACACACACATACACATGCATATCCACAGACATAGAAGAACATGCTATCCAAAAGCAACAGAATACGTATTCTAAGTGCACGTAGAACATATTCTAGGGTAGATTATATGTTAGGCCACAAAATAGACCTTAAAACAAATTTAAGAGGACTGAAATCATATCAAGCACTGTTTCTAATCATGTAGTATGAAACTAGTAATGAACTACAGGAAGGAAACTGGAAAATTCACAAACACTTAGAGATTAAACACTACGTTTACAAATAACTTGTGGGTCAAAGACGAAATCAAGACAAATTAAAAAAAACACCTTTAGACAAATGAAAATGGAAATGTATGAATATTTTTAGGCTACAACAGGAGCAGTTCTAAAGGGAAGGTCATAGCAAATAAATGCCTACTTCATGAAACAAGAAAATTCTCAAGTAACCTAACTTTAAACCTCAAGGAACTAGAAAAAAGAAAACTAAATGAATCCCAAAGTTAGTAGAAAGAAGGAAATAACAAATATCAAAGCACAAATAAAGGAAATAGAGACTAAAAAGAAAAAAAAGAAACTAGAAGATTATTAAAGCTAAGAGGTGGATATTTAAAAAGACAAACTAAATTCACATGTGTTTAGCTAAACTTACCAAAAAAGGACTTAAATAATATCAGAAATGAAAGGCAAGTTGCTGTATCTGATACTACAGAAATACAAAGGAACGTAAGAGACTGCTATGAACAACTATATGCCAACAAATTGGACAACCTAGAAGAAACTGGTAAATCCCTAGAAACATACAGTCTACCAAGACTGAGTCATTATGATATAGACAGTCTCAACAGAATGATAAATAGTTAGCAGACTGAATCAATAATCAAAAGCCTCCCAGAAACCAAAGTCCAGGACCAGAATCCTTCAATGGTGAATTTTACCAAACATTTTCAAAGAAGAATTAATAATGAAAATCCTTCCCAAAGTCTTTCAAAAAGCATGAGGATAGAACTCTTCCAAACTTATTTTATAAATTCAGCATCACCCTGATACCAAAACCAGAGAAGAATGGCAATGAGTAGCAAAAATTACAGGCCAGTATTCTTGATGAATTTACATGTAGCAGTCCTCAACAAAATATTCCACAATACATTAAAATGATCATATGTCATGATCAAGTGGGTATTATTTCACGGATGCAAGGATGCCTCAACACCTCAAATCAGTCAATGTGCACACTCCATTAGCATTAACTACATTGGCATCACTGACTCAATAGATACGAGTTTGGGCAAACTCCAGGAGAGAGTGGAGGACAAAGGAACCTGGTGTGCTACAGTCCATGGGGTTACAAACAGCTGGACACGACTTAGTGACTGGACAACAACAACATTAACAAAATGAATAATAAAAGTCATGATACCTCAATAAATGCGGAGAAAAGTATTTGGCATCTGGTCCCATCACTCCATGGGAAATAAATGGGGAAACAGTGTCAGACTTTATCTTTTTGGGCTCCAAAATCACTGCAGATGGTGATTGCAGCCATGAAATTAAAAGACACTTACTCCTTGGAAGGAAAGTTATGACCAACCTAGACAGCATATTAAAAAGCAGAGACATTACTTTGCCAACAAAGGTCCGTCTAGGCAAGGCTATGGTTTTTCCAGTGGTCATGTATGGATGTGAGAGTTGGACTATGAAAAAAGCTGAGCACCGAAGAATTGATGTTTTTGAACTTTGGTGTTGAAGAAGCCTCTTCAGAGTCCCTTGGACTGCAAGGAGATCCAACAAGTCCATCCTAAAGGAGATCAGCCCTGGGTGTTCACTGGAAGGACTGATGTTGAAGCTGAAACTCCAGTACTTTGGCCACCTCATGCGAAGAGCTGACTCATTGGAAAAGACCCTGATGCTGGGAAAGATTGAGGGCAGGAGGAGAAGGGGACGACAGAGGATGAGATGGCTGGATGGTATCACTGACTTGATGGACGTGAGTTTGAGTGAACTCTGGGAGTTGGTGATGGACAGGGAGGCCTGGCGTGCTGCAGTCCATGGGGTCGCAAAGAGTCGGACACGACTGAGCGACTAAGCTGAACTGAACATCAATTTATGATAAAAACCACTCTCACTAAAGTAGATACAGAGGGAACATACTTCAACATAATACAGGTCATATATGTATTATTATGCTCAATAGTGAGCACCTAAAATCTTTTTCTTTAAGATCAAAGCAAGACAAGGATGCTTACTCTTGCCACTTTTATTCAAGATAATATTGGAAGTTCTTCTAGGACAATTAGGCAAGAAAAAGAAATAAAAGCCATCCAAATTGGAAAGGAAGAAGTTAAAGTCTCACTATTTTTAGATGACAGATGTAAAAAACTCTGCTGCTGCTGCTGCTGCTACTGCTAAGTCGCTGCAGTCGTGTCCAACTCTGTGCAACCCCATAAACAGCAGCCCACCAGGCTCCTCTGACCATGGGATTCTCCAGGCAAGAACTCTAAACACTCCATAAAAAACTGTTAGAATAAGTGAATTCTAACAGGAAAGTTGCAGGATACAAATTGAATTCAGAAGTATTTTAATTTCTATACATGAACAATAAACTATTAGAGAGAGAAATGAAGGAAAAAATTCATTTTCAGTTGCATGAAAAAGAATAAAATACTTATGCATAAATTTAACCAAATAGAGAAAAAGTAAATTTAATGTAATTCCTATAAAGACTCATTCTAAAATTTGTATGGAACCACACAAGACCCCAAATAACAAAAGAAAACTAGCAAAATATCAGTGACATTTTTCACAGAAGTAGAACAAGTAATGTTATAAATTTGTATAGAAACACAAAAACCCTGAATAGTCAAACTGTCTTTAGAAAGAAGAGTGGAGCTGGAGGAATCACTCTGTAACTTCAGAGTATACCGCAAAGCCACAGTAAGCCAAACTGCATTGTTCTGGCGTAAAAACAGACGCATGCATCAGTGGAACAGAACACAGAACCGAGAAATAAGCTCATGGACCTGTGGTCAACTAATTATGCCCAAAGAGGCAAGAATATATGATACACAGAAGACAGTCTTTTTAACAAGCGCTACCATGAAAACTGGACAGCCACATGTAAAAGAATGAAATTAGAACATTTTCTAATAGCGTATGAAAAAATACCCTCAAAATGGATGAAAAGCCTAAATGTAAGACCTCTTAGAGGATAACAGGCAGAACACTCTTAGACATAAATTGCAGCAATGTTTCTTTTGGATCTGTCTCCTGAACTAAAGGAAATAAAAACAAAATTAAATAAATGGGACCTAAATTAAACTAAATTTTTTGCACAACAAAGTAAATCATGGACAAAGCAAAAAGGAAGCCTATTGAATGGAAGAATAATTTTGCAAATGATATGACTGATAAGGTATTAACATCCAGAATTAACATCCAGAACAACTGAGTTCAGTTTAGTCGCTCAGTTGTGTCCGACTGTGACCCCATGAATCACAGCACGCCAGGCCTCCCTGTCCATCACTAAGCCCCGAGGTTCACTCAGACTCACGTCCATCGAGTCAGTGATGCCATCCAGCCATCTCATCCTCTGTCGTCCCCTTCTCCTCCTGCCCCCAATCCCTCCCAGCATCAGAGTCTTTTCCAACGAGTCAACTCTTCACATGAGGTGGCCAAAATACTGGCATTTCAGCTTTAGCATCATTCCTTCCAAAGAACACCCAGGACTGATCTCCTTTAGAATGGACTGGTTGGATCTCCTTGCAGTCCAAGGGACTCTCAAGAGTCTTCTCCAACACCACAGTTCAAAAGCATCAATTCTTCGGCACTCAGCTTTCTTCACAGTCCAACTCTCACATCCATATATGACTACTGGGAAAACCACAGCCTTGACTCAGTTCAGTTCAGTTCAGTGGCTCAGTCGTGTCCGACTCTTTGCAACCCCATGAATCGCAGCACGCTAGGCCTCCCTGTCCATCACCAACTCCCGGAGTTCACTCAGACTCACATCCATCGAGTCAGTGATGCCATCCAGCCATCTCATCCTCTGTCGTCCCCTTCTCCTCCTGCCCCCAATCCTTTGGCAAAGTAATGTCTCTGCTTTTTAATATGCTGTCTAGGTCTGTCATAACTTTTTCTTCAAAGGAGTAAGTGTCTTTCCATTTCATGGCTGCAGTCACCATCTGCAGTGATTTTGGAGCCCCCAAAAATAAGTCTGACACTGTTTCCACTGTTTCCCCATCTATTTCCCATGAAGTGATGGGACCAGATGCCATGATGTTAGTTTTCTGAATGTTGAGCTTTAAGGCAACTTTTTCACTCTCCTCTTTCACTTTCATCAAGAGGCTTTTTAGTTCCTCTTCACTTTCTGCCATAAAGGTGATGTCATCTGCATATCTGAGGTTATTGATATTTCTCACGGCAATCTTGATTCCAGTTTGTGCTTCTTCCAGCCCAGCGTTTCTCATGATGTACTCTGCATAGAAGTTAAATAAGCAGGGTGACAATATACAGACTTGATGTACTCCTTTTCCTATTTGGAACCAGTCTGTTGTTCCATGTCCAGTTCTAACTGTTGCTTCCTCACCTGCATATAAGTTTCTCAAGAGGCAGGTCAGGTGGTCCTATCTCTTTCAGAATTTTCCACAGTTTATTGTGATCCACACAGTCAAAGGCTTTGGCATAGTCAATAAAGCAGAAATAGATGTTTTTTCTGGAACTCTCTTGCTTTTTCGATGATCCAGCGGATTTTGGCAATTTGATCTCTGGTTCCTCTGCCTTTTCTAAAACCAGCTTGAACATCTGAAGTTCACGGTTCACATATTGCTGAAGCCTGGCTTGGAGGATTACGAGCATTACTTTACTAGCGTGTGAGATGAGTGCAATTGTGCGGTAGTTTGAGCATTCTATGGCATTGCCTTTCTTTGGGACTGGAATGAAAACTGACCTTTTCCAGTCCTGTGGCCACAGCTGAGTTTTCCAAATTTGCTGGTATATTGAGTGCAGCACTTTCACAAAATCATCTTTTAGGATTTGAAATAGCTCAGCTGGAATTCCATCACCTCCACTAGCTTTGTTCGTAGTGATGCTTTCTAAGGCCCACTTGACTTCACATTCCAGGATGTCTGGCTCTAGGTGAGTGATCACACCATCGCGATTAACAACTCATTCAACATCAAAAAACAAACAACCTGATTAAAAAATGGACAGAGTATGGAGTAGACAATTTTTCCAAAGAAGAAAAGTTGATGACCAACAGGCACATGAAAAGATGCTCAGCATCGCTCATTCATCAGGAAAATGCAAACCAAAACCATAGTGAGACATCATATGACCCAGGAATTCCATCCTGCTGTGCATCCAAAAAACCCCACAAAACATTAATTCTAAAACATTCATGCACCTAATGTTCATAGCAGTGCTATTTAAAATTCCCATGATATGGAAGGAACTGATGAATGAGTAAAGAAGATTTAGTATATATCTTTATCTATGTCTGTATCTGTATCTCTATCTATTCTGTATCTGTCTCTGTATCTATATCTGCATCTCTATCTGTATTTATATCTATGTCTGTTATCTATATCTGTGTTTGTATCTATATCTCTATCTGTATCTGTATCTATATGTGTATGTATATCTATATATCTGTATCTATATCTATATATATTTACAATGGAATACTGCTAAGTCACTTCAATCGTGTCCAACTCTGTGCTTCCCCATAGATGGCAGCCCACCAGGTTCCCCCGTCCCTGGGATTCTCCAGGCAAGAACACTGGAGTGAGTTGCTATTGCCTTCTCCAGTGCATGAAGGTGAAGAGTGAAAGTGAAGTAACTCAGTCCTGTCTGACTCTTAGCGTCCCATAGACGGCAGCCCACCAGGTTCCCCCGTCCCTGGGATTCTCCAGGCAAGAATACTGGAGTGGGTTGCCATATCCTTCTCCAATGCATGAAAGTGAAAAGTGAAAGAGAAGTCGCTCAGCCGTATCTGACTCTTAGCAACCCCATGGACTGCAGCCCACCAGGCTCCTCCGTCCATAGGATTTTCCAGGCAAGAGTACTGGAGTGGGGTGCCATTGCCTTCTCTGACAATGGAATACTACTCAGCCATAAAAAGAAGGAAGTCTTGTCATTTGCAGCAACATGGACATAATTGAAGGATATCCTGCTGAGTGAAATAAGTCAGACAAAGACAGACAAACACAGAATTGTATCACTTGTCTATGAAGTCTGACAATAAACTAGTGAATAAAATATAAAAGAAGCAGACTCACAGACATAGAGAGCAAAGTAGTGGTTCCCCGTGGCGAGCGGGAAGGGGCAATGCAGGAGTAACACTGGCATTATTTCTGTTATTCAAAGATGTCGTTCCAATTGCAGGCTTTTTCCTTCCTTTAGTTCTTCCACATCCAGGCATGCACCTCCAGGCTGCAGAATGACTGCCGCAGCTCTAGACGCCACAGCTAAATTCCAAGGCAAGAATGAGCGGGAAGAGAAGCCAAAAGGGCACAATGACTTGGATGACGAGCACATTTGTTTTATCTTTCTTTTTTAAAAAATTAAAATATCTTACTGAATGCTAAGCTGGCTTATCCAAATATCTAACTGAACAGATCTTATTAACCTGGCCATATAAAAACAAGTGAGAAAAAATCAGTTTCACAATTATATGATTACTTGTGCAGGTATTCAGTTGTGTCTGACTCCCCGTGACCTCATGGACTGCAGCCCACTCTGCTCCTCTGTCCTCCGGATTCTCCAGACAAGAACCCCGGAGTGGATTGCCATTTCCATCTTCAATATGATTACTTATGACTGGTTAAGCAGTTTAAGAAACTAGTTTACAATTATGACCAGTAGCTGAGAAGCATAGCATATTGGGCACCTACTGACCTGGGGAGTACATCATTCATTGTCCTATCTTTTTGCCTTTTCATACTGTTCATGGGGTTCTCAAGGCAAGAATATTGAAGTGATTTGCCATTCCCTTCCCTGATATTCTTTGCAGCCAAAAATGGAGATGCTCTATATAGTCAGCAAAAACAAGATGGGGAGCGGACTGTGGCTCAGACCATGAACTCCTTATTGCCAAATTCAGACTTAAATTGAAGACAGTAGGGAAAACCACGAGACCATTCAGGTATGACCTAAATCAAATCCCTTTCAATTATACAGTAGAAGTGAGAAATAGATTTAAGGGACTAGATGTGATAGACAGAGTGCCTGATGAACTATGGACGGAGATTTGTGACATTGTACAGGAGACAGGGAGCGAGACCATCACAAGAAAAATAAATGCAAAAAGGCAAAATGGCTGTGTGAGGAGGGCTTACAAATAGCTGAGCAAGAAGAGACGCAAAAGGCAAAGGAGAAAAGGAAAGATGTACCATTTGAATGCAGAGCTCTAGGAACAGCAAGGAGAGAGAAGAACGCCTTCCTCGGTGATCAGTGCAAAGAGACAGAGGAAAACAATAGAACGGGAAACAGTAGCGATCTCTTTAAGAAAACAGAGATACAGGGGAATATTTCATGCAAAGATGGGCACAATAAAGGACAGAAGTGGTATGGATGTAATAGAAGCAGAAGATATTAAGAAGAGGAGGCAAGAACACACAGAACTATACAAATACCTTTATGACACAGGTAAACCACGATGGTGTGATCACTCACCTAGAGCCAGACATCCTGGAATGTGAAGTCAAGTTGGCCTTAGGATGCATCACTACGAACAAAGCTAGTGGAGGTGATGGAATTCCCGTTGAGCTATTTCAAATCCTGAAAGATGATGCTGTGAAAGTGCTGCACTCAATTTGAAAAACTCAGCAGTGGCCACAGGACTGGAAAAGGTCAGTTTTCATTCCAATCCCAAAGAAAGGCAATGCCAAAGAATGTTCAAACTACCACACAATTGCACTCATCTCACACGCTAGTAAAGTAATACTCAAAATTCTCCAAGCCAGGCTTCAGCAATATGTAAACCGTGAACTTCCAGATGCTCATGCTGGATTTAGAAAAGGCAGAGGAACTAGAGATCAAATTGCTAACATCTGTTGGATCATCAAAAAAGCAAGAGAATTCCAAAAAAAAACATCTACTACTGCTTTATCGACTATGCCAAAGCCTTTGACTGTGTGGATCACAACAAACTGAGGAAAATTCTTCAAGAGATGGGAATACCAGGCCACCTGACCTGCCTCCTGAGAAAGCTGTATGCAGGTCAGGAAGCAACAGTTAGAACTGGACATGGAACAACAGACTGGTTCCAAATCGGGAACGGAGCACATCAAGGCTGTGTACTCTCACCTGCTTCTTTAACTTCTATGCAGAGCACATCATGAGAAACACTGGGCTGGAAGAAGCACAAGCTGGAATCAAGATTGCCAGGAGAAATATCCGTAACCTCAGATATGCAGATGACACCACCCTTATGGCAGAAAGTGAAGAAGAACTAAAGAGCCTCTTGATGAAAGTGAGAAAAGAGAGTGAAAAAGTTGGCTTAAAGCTCCACATTCAGAAAACGAAGATCATGGCATCTGGCCCCATCACTTCATGGCAAATAGATAGGGAAGCAGTGGAAACAGTGACAGACTTTATTTGGGTGGGCTCCAAAATCACTGCAAATGGTGACTGCAGCCATGAAATTGAAAGATGCTTACTCCTTTGAAGGAAAGTTATGACCAACCTGCTGCTCCTGCTGCTGCTGCTGCTGCTGCTACTAAGTCACTTCAGTCCTGTCCGACTCTGTGCGACCCCATAGATGGCAGCCCACCAGGCTCCTCCGACCCTGGGATTCTCCAGGCATGAACACTGGAGTGGGTTGCCATTTCCTTCTCCAGTGCATGAAGGTGAAAAGTGAAAGTGAAGTTGCTCAGTCATGTCCAACCGTCAGCGAAACCATTGACTGCAGCCTTCCAGGCTCTTCCGTCCATGGGATTTTCCAGGCAAGAGTACTGGAGTGGGGTGCCATTGCCTTCTCCAATGACCATCCTAGACAGCATATTAAAAAGCAGAGACATTACTTTGCCAAAAAAGGCCCGTCTAGTCAAGGCTATGGTTTTTCCAGTGGCCATGTATGGATGTGAGAGTTGGATTGTAAAGAAAGCTGAGTGCCAAAGAATTGATGCTTTTGAACTGTGGTGTTGGAGAAGACTCTTGAAAGTCTCTGGACTGCAAGGAGATCCAACCAGTCCATCCTAAAGGAGATCAGTCCTGGATGTTCACTGGATGGACTGATGCTGAAGCTGAAGCTCCCATACTTTGGTCACATGATGTGAAGTACTGACTAATTGGAAAAGACCCTGATGTCGGGAAAGATTGAAGGCAGGTTGAGAAGGGGACGACAGAGGCTGAGGTGGTTGGATGGCATCACTGACTTGATGGACATGGGTTTGGGTGGGCTCCAGGAGTTGGTGATCGACAGGGAGACCTGGCGTGCTGCAGTCCATGGTCACAAAGAGTCGGACACGACTGAGCGACTGAACTGAACGGAAGCTGAGAGAAGTAGAGCAATGGGGAATGTGTTTATTTCTTCTCTGGTTTCCTAATGCTTGGTAAATAACATAGCTACATCTGTTTGATAATGAAAGCACACACTCCTAACAAAAGTTCATTTGAACGCAAAGTAATTAGACTTGCCTGAAAGACGCATTGATTTCTCTGTAGTTTCCCAAAGCAGGGAAAAGGGTGGGTAAGCCCTGCTGGGATTTTATGGTCATTCTTTTAACTTCAGAATCTGCAGTGTCTCGGCCAACATCTTGTTCAGTGTCTTCTGACTCAGAACATGATTTTATCCATTTATTTAAAAATCCATCCTCCAAGTCCTATTTAAAACATAAAGCATATTTGTTAGTGGCCTGGAAATGTTTCCCGTTGTCTGGTTTCATGCTCCCCTTCTCGGGGTCCCTCCTACCTTACTGGTCTGTCCCCGTCTCATCTGGTGGTTTCTCTTGATTTTCCAGCCTCTAAATGTGAAAGTCTCCTGACTCAGTATTCAGACTTCAGCTTTGCTCCAGTTATACTCATTGCCTAGACGACCTAAGTCCTGCAAGTCCACACTTATATCTTTATCACCATGTTGTGTTTCAGCTTCGGAATCACGTACCCACCTACCTCCTTGACACCTCTTTTGAATGCTTAATAGGCTTCCTAAACATTGTGTAAATATCAAATGCTTGAAATCCCTCAGAACTGCAGGGTTCTTTGCTTTTTCATCGTATAGAATGCCTCTCTACCTGTCTGATTTCTAACACAAAAGCGTTGGCATCATTCTCTGATCCCTTTTTCCTCTCTGCTGCAGCTGAACCCACTGGCAAACCTTTCAGCCTTTCCTTCTAAAGACACCTCCAATCTGACCATTCCCCGTCACCTCCGTTGCTGCCCCCAGAGAAGGCAAGTGATGTGGACTCAGTCACCAAGATTATTCCTGAGGGAGTCAAAGCCGAATTCTGAGATATCTCATATGCAGCCAGTGTTCATCCTGAGTATACAATGTCTACCAGATATGTTTCCTTTCATACTGATACCTCTTCACGACTTCAGTCTGAAAGAAAAGCGAAAATGAAGGTCACTCTGTCGTGTCTGACTCTTTGGGATCCCACGGACTCTACAGTCCATGGGATTCTCCAGGCCTGAAAGATGTTCAACCTGAAACCTAATCTTATCATCAAACAGAAATGAGCTTTCTCATGAAAGACAGGTTTTTTATGTTGCAGATTAGGTGACTACCATGGTGTCTGGTCAACATAACTCAGACGTCCCAAGAGCTTTCACTCAGGAAAATGTGTGTTGTGTGTGTGAGTGTGTGTGAGAGATACCATTTAATTAGAAAAAATACCCCCATAATGTGCTTGATGGTGGAATATACAGGGACAGACCATTTCCTTATAGAGTTTAGCATTTATTTATAGTTTTGTGTCTTCCCAAAACTATAGGCTTGGGCTTGAGTGGCTAAGAAATAATAAATGAATAAATGTTGAAATCGCATTAAAAGTTGTAATCCTCCTACTTAAGGGAAAAACAGGCTATTATGATAGAAAATAATAAGATATGATCTATTTAGAGAACACAATCAGGAAATGACTCTCTGAAAAGTGGACATTTGGTCTGAGACCTGCAACAGAGGGAGACGATAAAATCCAGGGGCAAAAGCCTTGTGGGTGGAGAGAGCCAGGAAGAGCATTCTTAAATGTCAGATACCAGTGAAGGAGCAAGTGAAATCTTAGACAAGGTTTTACAGGTCATGGCAGAGACATTTGAGTTTCATTCCAGTTTGCATGGGAAGTCTTTAAAGAATTTAAAACACGAGAGTGATCTTTTTCTCTCCAAAGATTATTTTAGGTAATAAGATGAAAGCTGGGGTTAAACCCATATGTGGGGAATGTTGACACGCTTCACCCTCACAACACTGGGGTCACCGTCAAAGAAGGAGGTCCCCCATGACCACATACTTGTGTAACCACAAGATGAATATTGCAGAGGGGGCCTGTGGGATTGTAGACTGGGCATGAGGTTGTATACTGACCCTTATTATCATCCCCAAACGTTGAGCTTCTGGGTACAGCAAGTTCCCTGCATATGAATGAGTTCTGTTCTTAGAGCGCATTCATTAAGTCCAACTTATTCATAAGCCCAGCAAAGTTACCCTAGGTACCCAGCTAACACAATTGGCTACATAGCACTGTACTGTAATAGGTTTATAATACTTTTCACACAAATAATACATTAAAAACAAACACAAAAATAAAGCAGCATTTTTAATCTGACAGTACGGTACCTTGAAAAACACGGTGGGATGGTACAACAGCTGGCACACGGGCTGGCATCGAGTGGACAGGCAAGGAGAGCTGCTGGCTGGAGGGGGAGGAGGCGAGAAGTGGCAGAGCTGAAGGGCCCTCAGCAGCAGGAGACGGAGGGCATGCTGCAGGGTCGCCCACCCCTGACGCTGCTGGCACAGGCTCTGGGTCCTTGCTGGAACAGATGCACGTTTGCATCTTTGAAAATTAGCAACTTGAAGGTGCCATGTAGGGGACTTACTGTACTATTAACCGAGCTGAGTGTTAAAAGTCTCTTTAGGAATGATAGAAAATCATAAAGTGGTTACTTTTAGAACAGACTTCTCCCTTCTCCAGGGGATAGCAATCAACTCCAGTATTCATGCATGGAGAATTCCATGAACAGAGGGGCCTGGTGGGCTATAGTCCATGGGGTCACAAAGGGTTGCTCAGTTGTATCTGACTGTACTGAATATATACTCAGCTACAAAGTGGGCATCCCCTGCCCAAGCTGGGGCTGAGGTGTATAATCTGAACCTCCCTCTATAAGGTTGGTGGTTTAGTCTGTAAGTCGTGTCCGACTCTTGCAACCCCATGGACTATAGCCCACCAGACTCCTGTGTCCATTGGATTCTCCAGGCAAGAATACTGGAGTGGGTTGCCATTTTCTTCTCCAGGGGATCTTTCCGACACAGGAATCAAACCCCGGTCTCCTGCATTGCAGGCAGATTCTTTACTGACTGAACTATGAGGGAAGCCCTCTATTAGGCTCAGTTCAGTTCAGTTCAGTTCAGTCGCTCAGTCGTGTCCGACTCTTTTCGACCCCATGAATCGAAGCACGCCAGGCCTCCCTGTCCATCACCAACTCCCAGAGTTCACTAAAACTCATGTCCATTGAGTCGGTGATACCATCCAGCCATCTCATCCTCTGTCGTCCCCTTTTCCTCCTGCCCCCAATCCCTCCCAGCATCAGAGTCTTTTCCAATGAGTCAACTCTTCACATGAGGTGGCCAAAGTACTGGAGTTTCAGCTTTAGCATCAGTCCTTCCAAAGAACACCCAGGACTGATTTCCATCAGGATTGGATCTCCTTGCAGTCCAAGGGACTCTTAAGAGTCTTCTATTAGGCTAGACAGTCTCAATTGTTTTGGAAATACATATCTAATGACTTTGCTTAAAATGAAAATCCAGGGTTCCCATCCCTTGGAGATTCTAATCTGATAGACTTGAGTTGAGGCCTGAGAAACTGCAACTTTAATAAGCAACCTAGGAGATTGCAGAGGGTGCTTAGGGCAGCAGTGGAGACGGCGATGCCCGTGCCTGTCCTAGCTCTCCTTCGCCTTCGGTCATCGCCAGCATCAGGCAACTGTAGCTCTGAGGATATCTGAACTTGCATTGTCAGGTTATTCAGCCTTCCTGAGTCCCTTCATCTCTACTCACAGCATAAGATGCTATTGTGAGGAAGGGAAATGCAAGAAGCTGACCTGAGCACCTGGCGTATCATAGCTGCTGAATGCATCTACTCTTTGCTTTGTTTCTGCTTTTCTTTGATTTATTTGGCTGCCTCCTCGCTAGTCACCTTGGTTTCCTACTGCCGAGTCAGCACTGACCCGTGTTGGTTTTTGTCTCTTTTACTGTCTCCTTCCTCTTGCATCCACCTCTCCCACAGATTCCCAGAGACCTGCAGGTATCACCTTCAGTAAAGTTTTGCACTCTCTCTGCATCGTTATAAAGACGCTAGAATAGAAATGCTAATACCACCTTGTGTAGCCGTGGAATACCTGTAACTATCCAATATGTTTACTCATGTTTCCTGTTCCCTAGCTCACAATTTTCTCTTGTAAAACCCCTCATCTTTCCTGTTTAATCTGAGTACTGTGAAGCAGAGAAGACTGTGCAGTGGATAAGTGAGATTCTGCAAAATGCTAAAAAAATTATGAGAAACATTTGAATTGCATTCGCTTCCAAAGAATATAAACAATGCTTGAACAGAGAGAGAAAGTCAGTCCCTTCCGGGGCCCTGGGCACACTGATTTGTGTACATTGTCTTCCAAAATTCATATCTGAAAGGCTCTTAAGTGTACAGAAAATAATAAGGTGAGTAAAATATGGTTGAATTAATCCTTTTTGGGGGTTCCCTGGTGGCTCAGATGGTAAAGAGTCTGCCCTCAATGCGGGAGACCTGGGTTCGATCCCTGGATCAGGAAGATCCCCTGGAGAAGGAAATGGCAAGTCACTCCAGTATTCTTGCCTGGAAAATCCCATGGACAGAGGAGCCTGGCGGGCTACAGTCCATGGGGTCCTAAAGAGTCAGACATGACTGAGCTACTTCACTTTCACCTTCAATCCCTTTTTCTTGAATCTTCATGTATGTTTGAAGTAAAGAGTTTGTTTTAGTTAATTTGAAATTAAAAGGAAATATTCTTATAATTAAATGTGATTGCATGCAAACTTTAGGTTGCACTGGAGGATAATCAGGGGGAAACTGAAGGATGTATTTGGGAAATCTGGAGAGACAGATTTGCTAGGTTACATTTAATCTACCTTTCAATAGGTCCAATAACATGTCAAAGAAAGAACTATGTCTTTCAGACCAAAAACACTATCGTGTGGTCTTGTTGTTCAATCACTGATTTGTGTCCAGCTCTTTGCGACTCCAGGGACTTCAGCATGCCAGGCTTCCCTGTCCTTCACTGTCTCTGTGAGTTTGCTCTACCTCATGTCCATTCAGTCGGTGATGCTGTCTAACCATCTCATCCTTTGTCAGCCTCTTTTCCTTTTGCCTTCAATCTTTCCCAGCATCAGTCTTTTCTAATGAGTCAGCTTTTTGCATTAGATGGCCAAAGTATTGGAGCCTCAGCATCAGTCCTTCCAATGAATATTCAGGATTGATTTCCTTTAGGATTGACTGGTTTGATCTCCTTGCAGTCCAAGGGACTCTCAAGAGTCTTCTGGAGCATCACAGTTCAAAAGCATCAATTCTTGGACGTTCAGCCTTCTTTATGGTCCAACTCTTAGCTTTTCTTCCAAGGAGCAACTGTCTTTTAATTTCATACCTGCAGTCACTGTCTATAGAGATTTTGGAGCCCAAGAAAATAAAACGTGTCACTGCTTCCAGGTTTTCCCCATCCATTTGTCATGAAGTGATGGGACCAGATGCCAAGATCTTAGTTTTTTGAATGTTGAGTTTTAAGCCAACTTTTTAACTCTCCTCTTTCACCTTCATCAAGAGGCTCTTTAGTTCTTCATTTTCTGCCATAAGGGTGATGTCATCTGTATATCTGAGGTTATTTATATTTCTCCCAGCAATCTTGATTCCAGCTTGTGCTTCATCCAGCCCAGCATTTCACATGATACATTCTGCATATAAGTTAAATAAGCAGGGTGACAATATACAGCCTTGATGTACTCCTTTCCCAATTTTGAACCAGTCAGTTGTTCCATGTAAAGTTCTAACCGTTGCTTCTCGACCCAAATACTGGTTTCTTAGGAGATAGGTAAGGTGGTCTGATATTCCCATTGCTTTTTTCCCCACAGTTTGTTGTGATTTACACAGTCAGAAACTTTAACACAGTCAATGAAGCATAAGTAGATGTTTTTCTGCTATTCTGTTGTCTTCTCCATGATCCAATGGATGTTCACAATTTGATTTCTGGTTCCTCTGCCTTTTTAAACCCAGCTTGAACATCTGGAAATTCTTGGTTCATGTCCTGCTGAAGCCTAGCTTGAAGGATTTTGAGCATTCCTTTTCTAGCATGTGAAATGAACACAGTTGTTCAATAGTTTGAGCATTCTTTGGCATTGCTTTTCTTTGGGATTGGAATGAAAACTGACTTTTCCAGTCCCGTGGCCACTGCTGAGTCTTCCAAATTTGCTGACATTGAGTACAGCACTTGAACAGCATCATATTTTAGGATTTGAAAGAGCTCAGCTGGAATTTCATCACCTCCACTAGCTTTGTTGGTAGTAATGTTTCCTAAGACTTACTTCACTTCACACTCCAGGATGTCTGGCTGTAGGTGAGTGACCACACCATCGTGGTTATCCCAGTCATTAAGACCTTTTTTGCATAGTGGTTGCTGTTATTGTTCAGTCATTCAGTCGTGTCCAACTCTTTGTGACTGCATGGACTGCAGCTTGCCAGGCTTCCCTGTCCTTCACCATCTCCCAGAGCTTGCTCAAACTCATGGCCATCGAGTCGGTGATGCCATCCAACCATCTCATTCTCTGTCATCCCCATCTCCTCCTGCCTTCAATCTTTTCCAGCATCAGGGTCTTTTCTAATGAATTGGCTCTTCGTATCAGGTGGCCAAAGGATTGGAGCTTCAGCATCAGTCCTTCCAGTGAGTATTCCAGGTTGATCCCCTTTAGGATGGACTGGTTGGATCTCCTTGCCATCCAAGGGACTCTCAAGAGTCTTCTCCAGCACTACAGCTCACAGAACCTTTTGCATAGCTCTTCTCTGTGTTCTTACCTCCTCTACTTAATCTCTTCTGCCTCTATTAGGTCCTTACTCTTTCTGTCCTTTATCATGCCCATCCTTGCATGAAATGCCCTTGATATCGCTAATTTTCTTAAAGAGATCTCGAGTCTTTCATAGTCTATTGTTTTCCTCCTTTTCTTTTATTGTTCTCTTAAGAACAGATATGCACAGATATGTATACACATACCATATCTTCTTACTTCCCCTTGCTGTTCTCTGTAACTCCGCATCCTGTTGGGTGTATCTCTCCCTTTGTCTTTTCCTTTACACTTCTCTTCTTTCCTCAGCTATGTGTAAGGCCTCTTCATACAGCCACATTGCCTCCTTGCATTTCTTTTTCTTTGGGATGATTTTGGTCACTGCCTCCTGTATGATGTTACAAACTTCCATCCATAGATCTCTGGCAGTCTCCACCAGATCCAGTCCCTTGAATCTATTCATCACCTCCACTGTATAAGCATAAGGGATTTGATTTAGGTCGTACTTGGATGGCCTAGTGGTTTTCCCTACTTTCTTCAATTAAAGCTTGAATTTTGCAATAAGGAGCTGATGATCTGAGCCACAGTCAGCTCCAAGTCTTATTTTTGCTGACTGTATAGAGTTTCTTCATCTGTGGCTACACATAATATAATCAGTCTGATTTTGGTATTGACCATCTGGTGATGTCCATGTATAGAGTCATTCATGTGGTCTTCAGTTCAGTTCAGTTCAGTTCAGTCACTCAGTCGTGTCCGACTCTTTGCGACCCCATGAATCGCAGCACGCCAGGCCTCCCTGTCCATCACCAACTCCCGGAGTTCACTCAGACTCATGTCCATCGAGTCAGTGATGCCATCCAGCCATCTCATCCTCTGGCGTCCCCTTCTCCTCCTGCCCCCAATCCCTCCCAACATCAGAGTCTTTTCCAATGAGTCAAGTCTTCGAATGAGTTGGCCAAAGTACTGGAGTTTCAGCTTTAGCATCAGTCCTTCCAATGAACACCCAGGGCTGATCTCCTGCAGAATGGACTGGTTGGATGTTCTTGCAGTCCAAGGGAGTCTCAAGAGTCTTCTCCAAGACCCCAGTTCAAAAGCATCAATTCTTTGGCGCTCAGCTTTCTTCACAGTCCAACTCTCACATCCATACCTAACCACTGGAAAAACCATAGCCTTGACTAGATAGACCTTTGTTGGCAAAGTAATGTCTCTGTTTTTGAATATGCTATCTAGGTTGGTCATAAGTTTCCTTCCAAGGAATAAGTGTCTTTTAATTTCATGGCTGCAGTCACTATCTGCAGTGATTTTGGAGCCCCCAAAAATAAAGTCTGACACTGTTTCCACTGTTTCCCCATCTATTTCCCATGAAGTGATGGGACCCAGATGCCATGATCTTTGTTTTCTGAATGTTGAGCTTTAAGCCAACTTTTTCACTCTCCACTTTCACTTTCATTATATGGTCTTATTTTGCCTTTAAATAAATTAAGAAAAGTTTTACAAAGGTATGAAATTTAAACCACAATTAGCTACCTATTTGTTTATTTAAGAGAATAAAATGGCTTCCTCCTCCCCTTTTATTTGCAAAAGCAGGAAAAAAGCTTGACCTTCCCAAGCAGCTCACCTATAGTTCATATTTAATTTGAAGGAAGATAGGTTGGGTGGGCCAGGAATCATGAATGTGAAAATGTAGGAATAATAGATATGCAAATGCAGGGATATTTGCATCATTCCTACTTTTTTTCTCTAGGCCCTGTTGGGAGCAAGTCAGCCTCTCCTCACTGGGCTGGTGGCTAAACCAGCATCCTGGGCTAGAAAGTTACAAAGTGGCCAGAGAGTGCTTAGTGATTCCCAAATGCTGGATCCACGTGCACAGTTTTCTTTACTAACTGAGAGTGCCTAATGCCTTCATTTTGTATTTTGGAGAAAGGGCTTTGTTTAGCATTATTTGACTTTTTTTTGGGGGGGGAGCTTAATTGGTTTCCTAATGGAAAATAAAAACTTGTGTTTCTGCTTTACTAAACGGATCACGTCAGGATGAAAACTATGGGCATGAGATTGATTTTTAGGGCAATTCTGATTTATTTTTTATTTTCATTTATTTGGCTGCATTGGGTTTCACTTGCGGCATGCGGGGTCTTCGTTCCTGCATGAAGGCTCTTAGTTGTGGCGTATGAGGTTCACGTCCCTGACCAGGGCCTGAACTCGGGGCCCCTGCACTGGGAGCACGGTGTCTTACCCACTGGATCACCAGGGAAGTCCCTGAAATTAGTTTCAAAATAAAGGTGCTGGTTGTAAGTGATTCCCGCTGAGCAATAAAACAGTAGATTTAGCTAAAATCAGTTACTCTCATGTGGTGTGCTTTAATAAAGACTAATAGGTTTCAAGTTTACTTCACTTATTTAACAAATATTTGTTGAACACCTATTTTGTACCAAATACTGTTCCAGAGGTTGTGACTACATTAATCAAAAAGACAAACCAACCTCCCTCATATCCCTTGGAGTGTACATTCCAATGTCAGAGCAAGATAATAATCCTAATTTTCAAGAAAGGAAGCAGATTATGTGGAAGACCATTTTGTCTAAAAGATTACTTCTATACCACAAGAACCACAGAAAACGGGGGAGTATTTTAATTTTGTTTCAAATGTATTTGCAGAGAATCAATTGTGGATAAAGTACCACACACATATTTTACTATTGCCTTTGAGATTTTTCTGGTTTCTCATTCCCTCATTCATTTTACTTTTGATGAGTTCTGTCCTCTTGTCTTAATTTAAAAATCCCCCTTTTTCAAAATTGAACTTATTTACTAAATTTTGAGACACAATGCACTTGAAACATTACCACTCATCACTGAAGTTCACACAGCTGAACAATGGAATTTGCACCATTTAACAATAGCTGGGACATGGAAGCAACCTAGGTGTCCACGGACAGATGAAGGGATAAAGAAGAAGTGGTACATGTGCACAGTGGAATATTACTCAGCCATAAAAAGGAACACGTTTGACTCAGTTCTAATAAGGTGGATGAACCCAGAGCCTATTATGCAGTGATGTGCGTCAGAAAGACCCAGACAAATACAGTGTATCAGCACACAAATATGGATTCTGGGAAGGGGGCACTGATGAGCCTATCTGCAGGGCAGCAGTGGACACGCAGACTCAGAGAGCAGACTGTGGACGCAGGGTGGGGTGGAGGAGACAGTGGGAAGGACGGAGGGAGTCACGGTGAAACACACGCATCCCCGTATGCAGAATGAGACAACCAGTGGAAATCTGCTGTATGACACAGGGAGCTCAAACCGGTGCGCTGTGAGAACCTAGAGGGGTGGGGTGGGGCGGGAGGTGGGAGGGAGGTTCAAGAGGGAGGGCACGTATGTATTCATGTACCCACGGCTTCTTCGTGTTGATATATGGCAGAAACCAACACAATATTATAAAGCAATTATCCTCCAATTAAAAATAAATAAAATTTTAAAAGAATTATAAAATGGAATTTGCAAAGCTTACCGATGATTTTTCTAATACTGGATTATGATAGTTTACCAAATTTGCTTAGAATTTATTTATCTTTATTAGCTTTTATCTTTGCTTATTAAAAAAATAAAAAAAAAAAAAGTTACTACCAAAACCACATAAATTAAAACTTTATATACCAAATCAAAAAACTCTAGGCATGGAAATATTGATTAGACGAGAATACACTAAAATGTTAGAAAATTTAAAATTTCTTGATCTTGGTTCTTTTACGTCATCAGGATAACTGTTTTTTTATCAAGTTATTTTTATTTAGCCATTCACATGAATGGTTAAATATATTTTCAGATGTTTTAAATAGGTATTCCTGCATATAGCACACAATTCCAACATTATAAAGGGAATATGGGGCTTCTCTGACAGTCCGGTTGTTAAGACTCCACTCACCCAAGGCAGGGTTCCCGAGTGCAATCCCTGGTTGGGGAATTAACATCCTGCATGTCGTGGCCAAAAAGGAAGAGAAAAGGTGGGGAGAGCATATGATGAAAATCACCCTCCTTTCTGGTTTTTTGTCCTCAGTCACTCAGCTACCCTCCTCCAGTCATTTACTGTCATGAGGTTCTTCTAGATCATTCGAGTGATATTCTAAAGGAGCTTCTCAAACTCTATAATGTGCATATGAATCTTGTTAAAATATAGATTCTTATCCAGGGGGTTTGCTGAAGCTTGAGAGTCTCCATTTCTCAGAAGCTCCCACGGGAGGCTGCTAGCTTCAGTGGTGGCATGTTCCTCTCTATCTGCCTCTGTGTTTATTGGCCTTAAGAGAGCAAGATGTCCTCACACACAAACAGAACTTTCTGCTTCCTACCAGGACTTCAGCCCTAGGGTTCCAGCTTTGAGCTTTGCATTGTTACAGAGTTCTTTCCTAATCTTTGTCTGAAGCGATCATTTATACAGTATTTTAAAAATCCAGTTGCAAATGAAGGATGGAAGGTAGCAATGTAACCATTTGAAGCACACTGCTAGGTGATGTGAAAATGTTAACGACTGTGAGAACCCCTCTTTGCAAATTTTTCATCTTTTTTTTAAAATAAGGTTAGAAAAAGTTCTCAGTTCCAAGCAACCTTCTACATTTAGGCAGAGGACTCACTGAGAACTTTAGCTTGTAGCCAGTACCAGTCATCTGATGAGGATGTCATCATACTTGGAAATGATACAATTAAGCTCCCTGAAAGCAATATAAAGTGCAAAGATCATTTAAATATTTTAAAGTCGTAGATGTTCATATTCTCTGTGCCTGGGTAGTCTCTAGCGACATTCTGATCAATATCACAAGGGATAAAGATGTTGTTTTGATTGGGCCTGTATGTAAATGCAATTCAGAAAGCTTGGGGGGAACTCATAAAAGAAAATTAAAATTTCATGTGAGTTTCTTCCCCTCTGCAAGAAAATGCAGGCTTACAGGATTCAAATTTGCCTGTCTGTGCTGTCTGCAGCGTATGTTCATATGATACTTGCTAACATAACATAAGATTTGGTTTTAAAAGAGAACCGATATCAGAGATACTTTTCAGAAATAAAGATTTGGACCATCAAAGTCTCAATTTCTGTGTTTTGGGCAGGAACAGCCACGGGGACAAATTTCTCTTTGATCAGACAGTACCTATAGCGTTTCCTCTGGTGTGACTGGCTCCAGGGTCTGCATGTGGAGCGTTCTCAGACTTGGTGCTGAGCTGTTTGTCCTGAAGGACCTGAGGCTGTGAGGGGAGACTGATTTGGCTTTTCTTGAGCACGTACCATTCTACTCCAGTTGTGATTCTCAGACCTAGGCCATGTAGAGGTGTACTAAATGGTACACAGAGTTACAGAAAAAAAGCAGCAGCTCCTCCTGAAGTTTCAGTTGAATTAAAGATTTGGCAGGTCAAGTTATTAAAAGTTCTATTATGTTAAAACATAAAAACACTCAAGCATAAATACACAACACAGTAGAATGCAAAATTCTGATGGATTTTAAGTTAAACATGAGATTTCAATAGACAAAGATCCATCTAGTCAAGGCTATGGTTTTTCCAGTGGTCATATATCGATGTGAGAGTTGGACTAGAAAGAAAGCTGAGTGCCGAAGAATTGATGCTTTTGAACTGTGGTGTTGGAGAAGACTCTTGAGAGTCCCTTGGACTGCAAGGAGATTTAACCAGTCCATCCTAAAGGAAATCAGTCCTGAGTGTTGATTGGAAGGACTGATGTTGAAGCTGAAGCTCCAATACTTTGGCCACCTGATGTGAAGAGCTGACTCATTGGGAAAGACCCTGATGCTGGGAAAGATTGAGGGCAGGAAGAGAAGGGGACGACAGAGGATGAGATGGTTGGATGGCATCACCGACTCAATGGACATGAGTTTGGGTAAACTCCAGGAGTTGGTGATGGACAGGGAGGCCTGGTGTGCTGCAGTCCGTGGGGTCCCAAAGAGTTGGACACAACTGAGCAACTGAACTGAACTGAGATTTCAAAACAATATCAAGATTAGATCAGTGACTCCAGGCCCCTGGGAATACATACTTAGTGGCTTTGGCCAGTAGAAGGCTATTTCAATCGGCGAATTTTAGAAGTACTGTGATGTACACAAAGAGGTCAGAAACCAGATCATTTGAATGGTGACATTTCTTCGTCTCCTAAAGGGCTCTGGAGTGAGCCTGCGCAGAATACTTTGGAGCCAAGGAAGTTGTTGCCATGTTTTTGAAGTGCTGGCTTTCTGAAGGAGACAAGGAAGTGACATAAAGGTTGCTGAGAGATCCAGACTGGTTTAGGAGATGTCACCAATGAACTTTTAATAAATGATCTCTGTAGAGAAAAATCTGTGACTCAGCTCTTTGTAGACTGAAGAGGCAAAAATGTTTTTCTAGAATTAACCCATTTCTACTGCAAGTAGAGAATAAGTCACTTCTTTATAGAAAGTATCCTTGGTAGTAAATATCACAGAGACTGGGCTTTAATCCCTTCCTCAATCCTTGGAATGGACACCAAAGTTTTCTAGGTCTCAGTGTTCTCATCTAGGGAATGGGCCAAGTATGAGGATGAGAGGAGTTAGTAGTGGACTAGTGTTTGCCTTCTTCTCTTCTATTTCCTTCTATATTCTTCCTCCCTGTGGGCCTGGGAGTCTACAATGAATAGCACATCTCCATTGGAATGGGAAGCTGGTACCTACACTAGGGACTTGGGGAAATGACCCGGGTCTCCACCAGCCCTGAAATTCCCTCTGATGATACATGAAAGCTTTTGGCTAAGGAGGCATTTAGGGAAATAATCAACTACCTAAAATGTAAGCACGTTTAGATCCTACTGTTTACTGGCACTCTACTGAATTTACACAAAAGGATGACCTGGAAATAAGCAGAAGAAAGCTGTGTGACATGTAGATGCATATCACATATGCATAGTTGATTCTTCAAAAGGTTAAATACCCTTGGCATATGTATGGTTAGTGATATACCTGTGATGGGTTGATAATCATTATGGCAGTGGCTTTGTTTTACGTAATTCTAAGGTAAATGTCACACTTCTTTGGAGATTCCAGGACTGGTATTCAGAAAAACATCTATTTCTCAGCAGATCACTGGGTAGGAGCTACTCTTTCCCAAACAGGACTATTCATGTTGCTAGTACACTGGGCTGTATGAGGCGCCGACTGCCACTGAATTCTCTTTGGAATTGAAATGCAATTACATATTGAGAACAAGCACTAAATATAACAGAAAAGACCAAATACCTGAGTTTTTTTTTTTTTTTTTTTTGCTTTGTATTTGAGGAGTATTTGCAAGGAGAATTAACTATCCTGAACACACCATAATCCTTAATTCAAATGCACAGATCAGGCAATTGGTTGAATACTTTAGTGGCTTTTTTCAGAAGCTTATTGTAGCTCTGAAACACTGATCTTTTCTTGTGTTCATAAGCAATTGTAAAGATGCTAAGGAGATTAATAAAAGAAGCAAGTCACTAAAATTATATAGAATGAAATCCCATAATATATGCCCTAAGAATATAGAATGAAATACCATAATACATGAGTATAGAATGAAATACCATAATACATGCCATAAGAACTGGAAAAAACAGGCCATATGTTGCATGAGGCAAAAATTATGTAACTGGGAGTGCTGAAGTTCATGGGGTCTCACAGAGTCGGACACGACTGACTGACTGAACTGAAATGGGAATTATAATTACAAAAGTTCAAGTTGTAGTCTTCTTCTGGAAGGATGGAAATACAGTTGGATTGGTGCTCACAGGGGTTTTCACTAGACGAATGATCCGTGGGTGCTTAGTGTTGTTGTAAATACTGTTATAAACCTTTTTTTAGATGTGTGACATTTCCTAACTTTTAAAAATGGAAAAAACAAAACAACAAAATGCAGTGAAGGGAAAGCACAAATTAAGTAAAAAAACGAACAATATAATACAGTAATTATCATAAAAGTTGGTGGCTCTCAGGTTGGTGGATGTATCTTCTTATTGTACTTGTACAAAATTTAAATACATGCTCTGTGCAAGACACAACTCTAAAGTACAAGTCCCTACAAGGATCAAAAGTAGATAGATGAGAAAAGGTATACCTGATAAATACCAACAAAAACAAGCTGTTGTGGCTATTTAAATCACGAGAGGGGCTTCCCAAATGGCTCAGTGCAAAGAATCCGCCTGCCACGCAGGAGACACTGGTTTGATCCGAGGAGCCTGGTGGGCTACAGTCCACGGGGTCGCAAAGAGTCGGACACGACTTAGCAAGTAAACAGCAACAGCAACAGAAATCATGGGAGACGGGGGTTAGGACAGAATGGAACGTTGGTTCTCTCTGTCTCCAGTTCTTTTCGCCATTCCTCCTTTGAGCTGCTCATCCAGGCATCCGCTCTGAATTATTCCCACCTACTTTTGTCTTATTCCTAGCTAATCACTTTTAAAGCCCAGGATCTTCACTTTCTCAACCCTCATAGTACTTATCTGTGTGCCACTGATTTGGTGCTTATCATACTCTGTGTTTTAATGTTATTGATATTCATGCATTTCTTTAATTAAGTTGTAACATCCTGAAGCTAGAGACTATAACTTGAAGTGAAGTGAAGTCGCTCAGTTGTGTCCGACTCTTTGAGACCCCATGGACTGTAGCCTACTATGCTCCTCCGTCCATGGGATTTTCCAGGCAAGAGTACTGGAGTGGGGTGCCATTTCCTTCTCCAGAGGCTCTTCCTGACCCAGGGATCGAACCCAGGTCTCCCACACTGTAGACAGATGCTTTACCATCTGAGCCACAGGGGAAGTCCATAGAGACTATAACTTATTCATCTTTTAACCTCCTCTGTCAGCTCACCCTAGGACCTGCCACATGGTAGACCTTGTCACCTGGTCTATAGTAGAAAGTCAACATGTCACTGGTCCACTGAAAAATGACTTCTAAAAAACACATTAAAAGCTCTTTTAGGACGTTTGAGTACTTTGCCAATGCAATGAATTTACATTTTCTAAGCAAGTTCTCAGCCAGGGTTTTAGAATGGAGGGAGAAAGAGATGCTAATGCTCAGAGTTACAAAGAACTGTGCAAAGTTGGTGAGACCAAGACCATCGCCTCAGCAAGAGGGCGCCCCCCCAGACCCAGCTGGGAACTCCCGTGGGCACATGGCTGATCTTCAAGGGCAGGGACGGCATCTGTCAATAAAATACTTTTTTGCCTCTGCAGCTCGAACAAAGTCCAGCACGCAGTACACCATCAACAGATGCTCCTGCAAAGCGTGAGAGAATTAAATAGTGGTCTTGGATAATTTAACTCACTGCTCCGGGCTCAAAGCATGTACCCTTGAAGGGTTCCCAGTGTGATGTAAGCTCCAGTTCTCTGCACAGGCAGAGGGTGGCTGGGCAGGTGGAGGGGTCAGCCTGGCCCAGGCGGGATGCGGGTGTTAGCACTTGGATTTGCACTCTGGGCTGAGGCTGATTGGAGGACAGCTGAGGAGCATGCGTTCGGCTCTGCCAGCTACTGGGAGTCTCTGTAAACGTTTTAACAAGATGGGAAAGCCCATGGGGTACATCTTCAGTGCTTGTCCTGCTGGCTACCCAGAAGTAGCTGGAATTCCTCTTTTCTCATGGCATACAACGTACAATGTCTGCTGCAAACCTCTTTTAAACATCCTAGTTTTTGAATAAGCAATACATAGAACATATGGTATAAAATTCAAAGGAATATGACAAAAATCAGTATTCTAATCACCTTTGCCCATGGTTACCTTCCCTAAAGACATCTGCAATTACTGTTTATCCGACTTAGCTTTAGATAAATACAAACATTTCCTATTTGGGGATACAGGCAAACGTTTATGGGCTTCGCAGGTGGCTCAGTGGTAAAGAATCCACCTGCCAGTGCAGGAAACGCTGGAGACCTGGGTTTGATCGCTGGGTCGGGAAGATCCCCTGGAGTAGGAAATGCAACCTACTCCATTATTCTTGCCTGGGAAAATCCCATGGACAGAGGAGCCTGGTGGGCTACAGTCTATGGGATTGCAAAGAGTCAGACACAGCGAATCACACATGCATACATAGATATGCATGATTATATGAGCTTATATATTTTCTGTCAAATAACATATTATACTAAATCCTGATTTTTTCATTTAACAATGTATGCTGTAGTTCTTTCCATTTTTCTTTTTCTAATCTTTAAAATCCCAGCCTCTGTGACACTGACAATGTTCAACTATAGTGTCATGAATCAATGAATGAGTGATTTCATAACAGTCTCTAATTCATTCTGAACCTGAAATTCACCCACCAACACATTTTCTCCATGCCTTAAACATCATCTCCAATATGCATCTTTTTGTCTGTAAACATCCCTCTGATTTAATCTCAAAAAACTTGAACCTTCGCTGAATATTGCCTTGTGGGCGCTCCTTCAGGAGTTCTCTCTAAGTACCTAACGATTGTGTGCTGTTTGTCCTACCGCTTTACTCTTCTTATCTGTTAATATAACAGCTGTAAAATGTGAATGATACTCGTTTTAAATTAATTTCTTGTGGAGCATAATTGTTTTGCAGTGCTGTGTTGGTTTCTGCTGTTCAGTGAAATCGGTCAGTTATATGTATATATCCGTCCCCTCTTTTCTGGATTTCCTTCCCATTTAGGTCACCACAGAGCCCTGAATAGGGCTCCTTGTGCCGCATAGTAGGTTCTCATTAGCTATCTATTTTATCCACAGTAGTGTATATATGGAAAGAGCGAATGATCCTCTTAACAATGGTTTTTATTGAGTACTTATTTGTGCCAGATATTATACTGTTTCTCACAAATCCCTAGAACATACCTGTAAAGTAAGCAACAGTATCACTCTCACAGCCCACCAGTCAGTGCCCCCCACTTGCCAGCCCAATCCATGGATTAGCTCCCCCCACCCGCCCAATCCACAGATCAGTGCCCCCCACCCATCCCCCCAATCCGCAGATCAGTGCCCCCCACCCACCCCCCCCAATCCATGGATCAGCGACCCCACCCGCCCACCCAATCCACCAATCAGCGCACCCCACCCGCCCAATCCACCAATCAGCGCACCCCACCCCCCCAATCCACCAATCAGCGCACCCCACCCGCCCAATCCACCTATCAGCACACCCCACCCGCCCAATCCACCAATCAGCGCCCCCCACCCGCTCACCCAATCCGCAAATCAGTGCCCAGTTGCTCATAGCTGTAAACCTCTTTCTGTCTCACCCTTTATTGCCTCCCTTATTTCTTACTGCCCTGCCCACTTCCTCACTTCTGGAATCACCAACCACGTGAAATACTGACACTCATCCTTGTCTCAGAGTCTGCTTTTAGGGAAATCAAACCTAAGGACACTGAGGTTTAGAATGTGAATAATATGTTTATCAATTGGCAGACTCAAGCTGTCAACCAGAATCCATGTTCAGAAACACCAACCCTTCCTGCTACCTAGATGGTAAATGCCTCAAAGCAGGCTAAGAAATACTCTGTTCTTAACATGGCGGGTTTCAAGTGCGAGCGGAAGTTGACGCTAACGCACACTTCTGCAGGTCAATGCCGTTTTATGTTCTGGGGTGCCTCCTTTCTTCCCCAGCACATCAGGACATGCACTTTAGGTACCGGTAGCTAAATATATGTGCTCATCATTCCTTACTGTGAAGTTCTCACGCTTGTTTACCTGCTGACTGTCTTCTCCTTGGTGGTCTGCAGATAGCAACTTCATCCTCGCCAACGCCCAGGTGGCCAAGGGTTTCCCCATCGTCTACTGTTCGGATGGCTTCTGTGAGCTCGCCGGATTTGCCCGAACAGAAGTCATGCAGAAGAGTTGCAGCTGCAAATTCCTGTTCGGAGTTGAAACTAATGAACAACTGATGCTTCAAATAGAAAAGTCCTTGGAGGAAAAAACAGAATTCAAAGGAGAAATTATGTTCTATAAGAAGAACGGTGAGTTGACCTCCTTTGTTGGGGGCTCCTTGGACAGTGGTGAAACGTCACCTTCTTTCAACTGCCATTGGTGTGATTGCTCCGTAACTCCCATTAAGGCTTAATGATCTTAGAGCATAAACTACTTGAAAATTTAGAAAACTTATAGTTATACAAAATCAACATATTAACTGAGTTAATATATATTAAAATAGAGTGTATTACTATTATGTTGTGGTCATACTTAAGATATATATCAGATATGATGGTTGTTAATATAGTAACAGATGATCTTCTATCCAGAGATAGTTTTCCATCTTAAAGAACACTTAAAAAGTATTGAGTCACTAGGGACGGAGATTCAAATGTCTGCTAGCATAAAAACTAATTGAAAGGATATGAGTGTAGGTATTTTCTTTTCCGGTTTCCTGACCACAAAGCCTTTCTCCCCATTCTTAAATTCTGGAGACAGAGTGAGAAAACACAGTGTCTCAGGGTGGGAGTGAATGTGCCTGGACTCAAAACTGCCACTGGGGAAATACCAAGTGTTTTTATGGGTGTGGCTTTGTGACGGTCTCCTAAATGAGAAAGTATCTAGGGATGGGTATGGCTTCTATTCCCTCCTGCGTGGCTCTAGCTATCATTATCCTGCGGTAGGGGGAGTGAATCCAGGAGGCGTCATATTGGAGAAAAGCCAAATCAAAGCTGAGAGCAAACCGTGTCTTCCAGTTTCTAAAATTCTCTGTCTTTAATAGTTTTCCTTTGAGTACCATAGCCCCCTGGGTTTTATTTCTCTGGGCACATGACCGTCAAGCTAAAGAAAATGTTCCCCAGCCTTCTTTGCAGTTAGCTTGGCATGTTGCAGGGTTCCTGCAACGACGTGAAAGAAGAATGACTTATGCAGTATCTGAGCAAACTCCCTAAAAAATGAAGTTGTTTGCCCTGTAGTCTCTCTTATCCTTTCCTGTGGTGTTGTGGACTGAATTATGTCTCTTTAAATTACATATATCAAAGCCCTAATCCTGTAAAGCAATCATCAATCAATTAAAAAGAAACATACATTTTTAAAAAGCCCTAATCCCTGATGTGGCTGTAGAGATAGGGCCTTTAAAGATATAATTAAGGTTAAGTGAGGTCCAAAGGATGGGGTCGTAGTCCAACATGACTGGTGTCCTTCTATGAAGAGGAAGAGACGTCAGGAGTGTGTGTATGTAGAGGAAAAGTCGTGTGGAAACCCAGCCATAAGGTAGCTGTCTACAAGCCAAGGAGAGAGGCCTCACCCTGATCTGGGAAGTCCAGCCTCTGTCTGGAACTATGAGAAAATAAAGTTTGTCGTTAAGTCACCCCGTTTGTGGTATTTTGTTATGACAACCCCGGTAAGCGCCTACGTAAGGGTCGGGATGTTCAGGCAAGGCTGGAAAGCCAGGTTTGACTGTCGAGGATGGCAGCATGGACGAATGCAGAGCAGGTCAGGAGGCTGCGTGTGCTTACAGGCCCACCTTCCCGTCCTAGACAAAGACAGATCTGCTCCATCTGGTTTGAGTCACTCTCTTCTTAGGTCTTTTTTTTACAACGTTTAAATTGTACTCTAATTCAAGGTTTCTCAGCCTTGGCATTGTCAACACTGGGGGCCAGTGATTCTTTGTCGTGGGGTTTGTCCTGGGCATTGTGGACAATTAGCATCATCTCAGGCCTCTTTAACACTCAATGTTGGGGTCATTTTTAGGAGATTTTGGAACCTGAACGTGGAACTTCATCCCCTTTTCAGAGTTATTTATCCTTGGAGGACGTTCCTCGAGGGTGTGAAATTTGGATGCACGGTGGTCGTGAAGTGTTGGCGAGCACTCCTCTGGGAGGAGTAGGAGACCCGATTCTCTGGCACCAGGAAGGAGCACTCCTCTGGGAGGAGTAGGAGACCTGATTCTCTGGCACCAGCAAGAAGGCCCAGGCCATTGTGTGCTTCTCAGTGTCAGCAGATCAGGCCTGCATTGCACATATGATAAAGCAGAAGCCTTCTAGCTCCCTCTAACAATGCCACAATCCTTGGAGAGAGGGCCTGAGATGAAAGAAAGTAGAGGCCATCCTGAGAATGCAGACTGGTAGGGAGTGGTAAAACTGCCATCCGGTGAACAAACAGACAGGAAAAGCTTCTTCTGAAGTATCTGCTGACTGCAGACTTGCCTTTCTTAAGATAGGTGCCTTGTACTGGTCTCTGCAAATCCACTTGTTTCTTCCTTTTTACACCTTCTCACAATATCCAAATGGGACACCTCTGAGAAAGGTTTAGGCTGAGGAGGAGAAGGTGGCAAGGCCAAAAGATGGAGACCTTAGAGGCCAGATGTGTGGAAACATAGAGCTCAGGTGGGAGTGAACCCCCAGCAGGGTTTCCTGAACCTGCTTTGTCATAAAAATGCCCACTGCTCTTGGACCTCTTTGGATGCAACACTTTAAAGGACCAAGAAAGAATAAAGGTTTTACAAAATAAGAAATAATTAAGAAGGATAGCTAGTTTCACAGATAAACATAATACACAGAATCTTCTCTGGCTAACATAGAGCCGTGTTTTATACGTTTATGTGCAGGAGCTAACGTTGCTCGTTACTGTCCTCCCTCTAAACTCCCTAGGTTCTGCCTATGTACCAGAAATAGTGCCACTAGGACGTCTTCTCATAAAGCTGCCCGCTTTGCTTCTGCTGATACGCAAAAGGCATCACCGTGGCTGATCAGATGTGTGGGTGTGCTAACCCGGGAGACCATTTTGTCAAGTTGATGCTTATCCTCTCCTTGTTTTTTTTTTAATATCAGAGATAGTTATACCTGTGTGGTTCCCTCCTTTTCGTACACACAGCATACTTTGCGCCCTGTTCTGTAACTTGCAGAACAATATCCTTTACAATGGCGTGTACCTTGCAGAACAACACATGCTGAGTGGCAGTCACCCATTCTTTTCTCAGCACTCCATCCTATGGATCCATCATAGGAGAACGTAGTATTACATAGTAGGACATCATATGCATCCATCCTAGTTACAGCATTATGTCATTTGGGCCCATCATCATAGTATTACATAGTAGGACATCATACGCATCCGTCCTAGTTACAGCATTATGTCATTTGGGCCCATCATCATAGTATTACATAGTAGGACATCATATGCATCCATCCTAGTCAGTTACACCCTTACATCCTATGGATCCATCATAGGACTACGGAGTATTACATAGTAGGACATCATACGCATCCGTCCTAGTTACAGCATTATGTCATTTGGGCCCATCATCATAGTATTACATAGTAGGACATCATACGCATCCGTCCTAGTTACAGCATTATGTCATTTGGGCCCATCATCATAGTATTACATAGTAGGACATCATACGCATCCGTCCTAGTTACAGCATTACGTCATTTGGGCCCATCATCATAGTATTACATAGTAGGACATCATACGCATCCGTCCTAGTCAGTTACATCCTTACATCCTATGGATCCATCATAGGACTACGGAGTATTACATAGTAGGACATCATACGCATCCGTCCTAGTTACAGCATTATGTCACTTGGGCCCATCATCATAGTATTACATAGTAGGACATCATACGCATCCGTCCTAGTTACAGCATTATGTCATTTGGGCCCATCATCATAGTATTACATAGTAGGACATCATATGCATCCATCCTAGTCAGTTACATCCTTACATCCTATGGATCCATCATAGGACTACGGAGTATTACATAGTAGGACATCATACGCATCCGTCCTAGTTACAGCATTATGTCACTTGGGCCCATCATCATAGTATTACATAGTAGGACATCATACGCATCCGTCCTAGTTACAGCATTATGTCATTTGGGCCCATCATCATAGTATTACATAGTAGGACATCATACGCATCCGTCCTAGTTACAGCATTATGTCATTTGGGCCCATCATCATAGTATTACATAGTAGGACATCATATGCATCCATCCTAGTCAGTTACATCCTTACATCCTATGGATCCATCATAGGACTACGGAGTATTACATAGTAGGACATCATACGCATCCGTCCTAGTTACAGCATTATGTCACTTGGGCCCATCATCATAGTATTACATAGTAGGACATCATACGCATCCGTCCTAGTTACAGCATTACGTCATTTGGGCCCATCATCATAGTATTACATAGTAGGACATCATACGCATCCGTCCTAGTTACAGCATTATGTCATTTGGGCCCATCATCATAGTATTACATAGTAGGACATCATACGCATCCGTCCTAGTTACAGCATTACGTCACTTGGGCCCATCATCATAGTATTACATAGTAGGACATCGTACGCATCCGTCCTAGTTACAGCATTACGTCACTTGGGCCCATCATCATAGTATTACATAGTAGGACATCATACGCATCCGTCCTAGTTACAGCATTACGTCACTTGGGCCCATCATCATAGTACTACATAGTAGGACATCGTATGGCTCCATCTTACTCTCTCACAGTTGTCCGTCACGTGGATCCATCACAGTATCACTTGGTCAATTCAATAAATCCCCTACAGATTATTTGTGTTCACTCCAGAATGTGATCTCTTCTCTTTGCTATCTCTCTTTGAAGTACTGCTGTTGTTATTTGGAAAGTTTTGGGGTTTTTTTCAAGTTATTTTTATATAAGATGTTTATGTTATACAGTCCCACTTTTTAAAGATTTTTCCTCGTTTCCTATCATAAGAACTGTTATATCAGTATCACCAGGAGCCACTTCTCCCTGCTCTTCTCCCCACTCGCTAACTGAAAGGGATGTACTGTCAGTACCACTTGATGTTAAGTCTGTAGGATGCGCAGCACTCGCCGTCTGCTTACCTTGTTGTCTGCGTGCCTCCCCTCTCCTCTCTTCCGCAGTTATATTTACATTGTCAGAGCGTTCAGTACAACTTCATGCACTCTGTCACGCCTATCTGTCTTCATTCAGCCTTAATGCTACAGTGAAATATGCTTCATGATCACCATAGATTCCGTTCTACAGTGTCTCTGATCATGTCTTGGGTATCAGAAGCTTATTCTCTGAGCCGTCTCAGGAAGAGCACATGGAAACTGTTTCCCTGAACTCTTGCGTGTAATAACAGTATGACCGTGGTCTTTCGTACTTGCAGACCAGTTTGCTGAAAATTAAACCTTTCGTTAGTGTTTTATTCACTTTACCATCTCAATTGTGTTTATTCTCATGGACTTGCATAGAGTATTGTTTTACTCTAAAACTGCTGCTAATTGAGTTGGGGTTTTGTCCTGGATGTTCAAGTAATTATTTCATTATTTCATTTCATTTCCTGTCATTTCATTTTGTTTCTTCATTTTATTTTAATCTAATAGTTGTACTAGAATATATCTTGGCATAGGCTAGAGTCAGCACAATTTTTCTATAATTAGAGAGTAAGTATTATGCATATTATGAATTTTATAGTCCATACAGCCTGTGTTGCAAGTACCCGTCTGTGTCATCATAGTCTGAAAACAACCCTAGAAAATATATAAACGAATACATGTTACTGTCTTCCAATAAAGATTTTATTTACAAACATAGGAAGTGGGCTGGATTTAGCCTACATCCAGGTTACTGATACATGATATAGAATTTTGGGGGTCAGATTCTTCTCTCCTGATGCGTGATATGCCCTGTAGTGTTTAAGTCCCTTTTACTTGGAAATTTTTCTGGGATTTTAATCATCACTGATCTGTCTTCTTGCTTTGATTTTCCTCTTTACGATTACTTATTACATGGTGTTGGATCCTTGCCTGTCCTCTGTACATATTATTTTCTTTCTCTTTTTAATTTTTCTTTTTCATTGTTTTTACTTGTGCAGTGTTTTTCTTTCCTTTCCTTTTGTGGTTTATCTATTCACACTGTATTTCTTCAAGTCTTCAGTTATTTGTCTTTTCATTTATGTCCCCTCCTGAGCTCAGTTAGCTCATATTATTTCTATCATTCTTTTGCCTACTGTCTTAGTTAGGGCTTCCATCACAAACCACAGACTGGGTTTCTTAAACAACAGAAATTTATTTTCTTACAATTCTGGAGGCTAGAAGCTGCAAATCAAGGTGTTGGATGGGTTGGTTTCTTCTGAAGCCTCTTTCCGTGGCTTAGAGATGGCTGTTTCCTCCTCTCTTTGTCTTCCTGTGGTCGTCCTTTGTGTGTCTTTGTTCCAATCTCCTCTTCTTGTAAGGACACCAGTCAGATTGGAGCCCACCTTATGACTTCAATTCAAATTAGTTATGTCTTTACAGACCCCATCTCCAAATACAGTCATGTTTTGCGATAATGGAGATTCGGGCTTCAACATGTGGATTTTGAAGACGTAGAATTCATCCTCTAGTAATTTTATTCCTGAGCTTTTCTAAATCAGTGTATGCTATTCATGCTGTTGTTTCATGCATAGCATACACCGATTCAGTTATTTTCCTTAATTGCCTTTTACTTTTGAAAATTGCTTCTTTAAATTCCCTTTTACTTTTGAAATAGTTAGGCTTTGTGTGCCTATGGAATATTTTGGGTGTCTTGACTTTTTGTGGCAATGAATGAAATGGCATCCCACTCCAGTCTTCTTGCCTGGAGAACTCCAAGGACAGAGGAGCCTGGCAGGCTACGGTCCATGGGGTCACAAAGAGTCAGACATAACTGAGCGACTGTCACTCACTCGCTCTGATTTTCTGCATCTGTATTCAAATAAGTTTCTCTTTATCTCTTCTTTCATCCTGTTCTGCTGTCATGCTTGAATAAGATGCGTTCTTCTCACCTTTAAGAATATTGGAAATAGAGGTGTGCCGGAAAACATCCCTAACTCTGCAGATCCTTTGCCATTCCCCCAAAGTTCTCGTGTCGATGCCTTCTCCATCCAGCTGCAGTTTTTGCTACTTTCTGAGCCAGGTCTGCTTTCCTAGTCAGGGCCTCTTTCACAGTGTTATTTGATTTTCCTGCTCTGACCAAGTAAAGCTCAGGTTCCCACACTTTATCCTCACTATATTAATAGTTCCATACCTTGGTGAATTCTATACATCCAACAAAAACTTTCTGCTGAATTTTCTGAAAGCGCTGAATGCTCAGACAACTCCCACACCATGCTATCTTTCTGTAACCCATTTTTACTCATCTTCAAACGGGACTGGGAAGCTCTCTGCTAGTTTTAATTGTCCTCAGATCTGTGTGTGGAGCCCTCTACTTCCAGAGGATTTCTGCTTTGGGGAGTCGGTACCTGTTGACAGATTATGAGGTCCCACACTCTAGAGCTATTATGAGCCTTCTTTTTTACCTTCTTTTTTTCTTCCTCATAAAGCTGCTCTTCCTGCAAGGGTCAAGCTTCTTGGCTGGTGTTGCCCATCATCCTGTGTTCTCAGTTTTATGGGGACACACTGTCGTATATGTATTTTGAGGATTTCTGATTTTACTATCTTAGTTACTTTAATTTTGTGAAAGGATTGGGAAATTTCAAAACCAATGTTTCCATTACCACTGCTGTATTTTTAAAATATCTCTTTAGATAAAGTATAATTGCTTTGGGTATATAAGCTCTTTTTTTTTTTTTTTTTTATTTCCTTCTCCTTTCTTTCTCTCCAAATTTCTGTTTCCATGGTTGGAATGTGAGGAGCTTATCTGAACTCGAGGCATACTATAGAAAGGGTCCCCCTAACTGCTTATAAATTCCTTGTTTCACGCCTGGCCCATCTGTCTGATGCTCTCTTTTTAGTGTTTACAGCTGCAAATTATGGCTGGTGGTGAGCCTGACATGACTTCACCCTCCCTTTGCTCTTGAAACCGCAGTAGATCCCTCTCCATTTTTGCCTCCCCTTTCATCACGCCACGAATCAAAGCCTTTATTATTGTTCTCTACACTCATATTGCTAGACTTGGGAGGCTTAGAGATACTTCAGGTAAGCCCTCCCATCCTTCACACGTGGAAGCAAGTAGAGCCTCCAAGTACACATCCTTAAAACTGTCTTGTTTCCTCGAAAGTAGGCATCAGGCACTCTCGTGCTGGGAGACAGACAGCCTGGCAATCAGCTTCTCTCAAGAGTCCCAGAGAGAAGGTAAATGGTCTCTCTGCCTTCAGTGTTTACAAAAAACTATTGAAACACTATTGGACATAAGATTGTCTACAAGGATGTATTGTACAACAAGGGGAATATAGCTAATATTTTGTAATAACTGTAAATAGAAAGTAACCTCAAAATGTATTAAAAAATAAAATTTTAATAAAAGAAAAAATAAAATAATAAGAAAACTACACAGACACCACTTTTCCCAGGCTCAAACTGTGGAAACTCACAGACAGGAGATTAACTCTGCCTCTTCTCCTTGCTCACAATCCCTCCAGCTGAGGATGGACCGGCTGGGAGGTTATGTTGTCTTCACCTTCTTCCAGACTTTAGTTTCTTGGCTAAATGTTAATGGTGGAAAATTACATCATCTCTGTGTCATGGAGGATCATCATGTTTGAATCTACAAACCCCAACCTTAAGATGTGTATCTTAGCATATCTTCTCTGTAGAACGCTTATCTTTCAGGCCTATTTTTACATTAAGTAGACTCAACAGGAAGAGAAATGCTGTGAGACAACAAAGATTTGAGAAGAAAATTAAAATGATACAGTTAATTTTGTAAAAATATTATCCTGATATGTTAGTTTGCTAGGGCTATCATAACAAAGTACCACAAAATGAGTGGCTTAAACAGCAGAAGCTTGTCTAGAATTCTGAGACCAAGGGGTCAGGTGGGGTGCTTTCTCCTGAGGACGAAGAGGAAGAATCTGTCCTGTACCTCTCCCTTAGCTCCTCATGGTTTTCTGGCATGCTTTGGTGTTCTTTACTCTGTAGAAGCATTGCCCTGATCTCTGCTCTCGTCTCCCCACACTATCCTCCCTGCCTGGGTGGCTGTGTCCAGATTTTCCCACGTTAACATGACATCAGTCTTATTGGATTAGTGCCCATCCTAATGACTTCATCTTGTCTCCATAGTAACGCTGTGTCCAAATAAGGTTACATTTTGAGATAGTGTGGGTTAGGATTCTAACTTATTCTTTTGGGAGGGCAAAAGTCAGCCTATAACATGTGGTTATATTTACATTAAGCAGATTAGAATTTAAGCCACTTGCCTAAGATTGTGAGTAAAGAAACTAGAATGTATAAAAATCCTCTAACTCAAAATTGGGGGTACTTTTGACATTTAACGGGCAGGAGTTACAGATGCTAGACATATTGTCATATGGGATGGCCTTGCAATTGAAAATTGCCCAGTTTTGACTTGGCTTTCTCTTTCTTTTCCTTCTTTCTTCCTTCCTGGTTTCCTTCCTTCCCTCTTTCCTCCTTTTCTTCCCCCCTCCCTCCCTCTCTTTCTTTCTTCTCTACCTCCCTCCCTTCCTTCATTTTCTCTCTTTTTCTTTCTTTCTGAGTTTTATTGAGGTATAACTGGTAGACAAAACATTTCAAATGCTTCGTGTGTCTATATTTATGAGTTTGGACATTTGCATATACTTATGATATCATCACCACAATAAGGTACTAAACACATCCATCATCTAAAAATTTCCTGTGTTCTTTTCTGATTTTTTGTTATTTGTTTTGTTTTTTGTGGCAAGAACATCTAACATGAGATCTACCTGTTAAAATTATGCTAGATGAAGTAAGTCTATTATGGTCCCCTTATATGATGTATCTCAAGTAGTCAGACTTAAAGAAGCAGAGACTAGAATGGCCATTGGCGGGGGCTGAGAGGAGGGCTAGATGGAGAATGGTGCTCAGTGGATGTAAAGTTTCAGTTGTGCAAGAAGAGTAAATCGTGAGGGTCCGCTGTACAACGTGCTGCCCGCAGTTTATAATACAGCGCTGTGCACTGCGTGACTTCCTGGTGCCTGCCAGGCTTCCAGGAAGCCAAACCCTGGTTGCTAACGACCTGAACTAGGAACTCAACACACGGTGTGTTTGTGGAAGGCTTTAATTTTCTATTGAATTTCTAAGAATAAAACCACAGTGTAATGAGAGAAGATTGAGTTTTATCTTGCTCTGAATTCACCATCTCAGAAGACTTTGTCACTGACTCAGAATACTTGTCACAGACGCAGCACATCTGAACGCGTTTTGTGCTTGGAGTTGTCGCATTCCCAGTGACTCCACGTATTGGTCCAACTTTTGATGACATCTTCTGCTGTAGTCAGTCACACCTGCACATTTTATGTTGAGGTGTCTATTATTTTATCAGAGACAACTTCACTTTTATTTCTGTTATATTACTGTTAATAATATAGACTGTCACTTTTCTGAAAATAATGTGTATTGTCGGTAGGTGGTTTCTTTTTTTTTATTTTAATTTTTCAGTTCTAAATAGAAAAGAGGGAAATATAAGTGTTTGATACAGAAGGGAATCTTGAGCCTGACAGAGTTGTGGAAAACTCTCTTAATTCACAGACTCATGTCACCTTCAAGATTTTTCATTCATTTCCATATGCCTGCTGAAATATTGCTTGCTTAACATTTTTCTTTAAGTTGGCTCTGTTATTTTTACTCAAATTGTAAGCAAAAGAAATTTAAATCACTGTTCTCTATGGAAAACAGCGATCTCTAGCTCAAACAGAAGGTAATCATAAATAAATATACTTTATTTATATTTAAGTTCAATATGCCATTATTAAACATTTAACATGAATAAAAGTGAGACACAAAATCTAAGTAATAATTAATCCATTATATTTTGCCACGCAGCACACATGCTATTTTATTTAATTTTTCTAATAAGACTTCGAAGTAAACATGAATTACATCACATTTACAGATGGAGAGACTGTGAGGCAGAGAAATGACGTGAACGCAGAAGCGTATGCTCACCTTGCCGCTGCCCCAGCAGTTCTCCATTGTTCACTCTCTTTACTCACTGGTGCACTTCGCATTTCTCTAGTTGATTTTCACGTGCCGTAGTAAAATGTCTGGAAAGATTAATGCCAAGAAGAGAAGAGTCCTGGACAAGAGCATAGGAAGACCCTGCCCTCACCTCCTCTGTGGACACATCAGATCGCTAGCCACATGTGGATCATTTCCCTCTGACAAAGATCTGAAAGCTACATGAAACGTTAAAAGGGCCACAGTGAGCTGGGTAGGAAATGTAGAGCCATGATCTCGCCAAGTCCCTACCCTGACACAGTGACTCACAGTAGGGAGGGACCTTGGGTATCCAGTGTGTCTCCCGGAGGAGTTAAGGGGTAGGGCCCCACATCAGACACCCTGGCCCCTGGGAACGCCACTGGAGTGATGAGCCCCAAAATGCCTGGCTGAGAAAACTGACGGAGGTTATGTCCAAGGGACCCAAAGTGCTGTAACAAACTGAGGTTTCCTTTTCAGAGAGCTCACATACAATCTCACACACCCCAAGACCCAGTGAAGAAACAGCAGTTTGTGAAGCATCTGCTGCTGCTGCTAAGTCGCTTCAGTCGTGTCTGACTCTGTGCGACCCCATAGACGGCAGCCCACCAGGCTCCCCCGTCCCTGGGATTCTCCAGGCAAGAACACTGGAGTGGGTTGCCATTTCCTTCTCCAGTGCATGAAGGTGAAGAGTGAAAATGAAGTCACTCAGTCGTGTCTGACTCTTAGAGCCCCATAGACGGCAGCCCACCAGGCTCCTCCATCCCTGGGATTCTCAAGGCAAGAACACTGGAGTGGGGTGCCATTGCCTTCTCCGTGTGAAGCACCTAGGCTATGTGAAAAGGACTCATCTGCTAATGTGAAAGCCTCTGCTGAAGGGCTGGGGGCAGGTGAGACTTCCTGGAGACAGAGGCGCTGACCGATGCCATCATTACACTCTCCACCTGCCCCAGGAGCACACCTCTTGCCACTTTACGAAGCACAGTCCTGCTGCCTTGCTGAAGTCAGAGAACTTGGGCAGTTGCAACACCACGCTGCTTCCGGATGGGGTTAGCGAGCATGAATCATCAGTACATTCTCTCCCTCCCATCCTGAAGCCAGCAAGCCATTCTCCTGCTGCGTCGCTAAAACCCACAGGTGTGTGCAGTCCCGACATCCCTACTGCCTTTCTGAGCCCCACCCACGTACTCTCCAGCTGCCCTGCTAAAGCCACCATATCCACACAGGGACACCCCTTGATCCCCTCGCCCTGGTGGCCAGGAGGCTGGAGTTGCTGACTTCCACGGGACTGTAACAACTGGGAAGGCTGTTTGCGGCGGCCACCACCCCAGGGAACTGCACACACATAACCCATCTTTCTGTGAAGAAAACACTTATTTACTTGTCCTGGAGCTTTAGCTTGAGAGACGGGCTTCAGTTTCCCCCACACCTACGATCTAAGGAAGGGCTCCCAGGGAATTAAGCAGCGAGAGGTCACCGTGTCACACTCCCACGGCCTCAGTGAGACTACAGCTCAATGAGACCTTACAGAAAAGCACTTGCACACTCGTCTGGGGCCCTGACGTGTAACTTTTGCCCACGTGACGCCTGCAGATGTGCTTTGGAGGCCATAGTGACTACAACTGTGGCCCCACAAGTCCTGTGCACACGTGTACACTTTAAAAGCTGCTGCTTGAGGCTTTGTTTTCTAATCAACTTAAAACTAGGTGCTAAGTGAGATTCCTCCCTTTGGGACACTGACATGTCTTGGCATAATCTCCACAAAGGAGACATATCAAGGCTAAATCAAATGATTTAGACAATCACAGAAATTTGAGAGACAAAGAGCTAAGTCGAGTTTAAAAAATCTTCACAAGTCCACCCCTTTAAGACTGGGATAGTTAACAGTTTTGCCTAATGCATAAAAATAAGAACAGAGGGTCAGGTAGAATGAAGAAACTGAGAAGTATGTGTCAAACAGAATTATAAGGCAAAAATCTCAGAAAAAGGATTTTGATTCTATGAAGATCAGTAATCTACTTGATAAAGAATTCAAAGTGCTGATCATAAAGATGCTCACAGGCTCAGAGGAAGAATGGGTGAACACAGTGAGAACTTCAACACAGAGACAGAAACTGGAAGAAAGAACCAAACAGAAGTCACAAAGCTGAAGAACCCAGTAACTGAACTGGGAGACACACTAGAAGGGTTCAACAGCAGACTGTGATGTGGAAAGAGAGTCGACCAGCAAACCAGAAGAGAAAATAGTGAAACTCACCCACACAGAGCAGCAGAAAGGAAAAAAATGGGAAAAAATGAAGATGAGAGACTTAAAGACAACATCGAGTAGAGTAATATTCACATTATGGGAGTCCCAGAGAAGAGCTAGAGAAAAAATGTCTATTTGGAAAAATAATGTCTGAAAATTTCCCGAACCTAGAAAAGGAAACAAACTTCCAGGTCCAGAAAAACACATCCCAAAAAAGATGAACCCAGAGAGACCCACACTAAAACACGCTGTAACTTAAATGAGAGAAGCTACGGATGAAGAGAAAATCTTACAAGCGGCAAGAAGCAAATTAATTGTTACAAATAACTGACCCCATGTGACTGTCAACAGACTTCAGCAGAAATTTTTCAGGCCAAAAGGGAGGGTGTGACATATTCAAAGTGTGAAAGGAAAAACTTCCAACTTAGAATATTCTGTCCATCACGTTTATCATTCAGGACTGAAGGAGAGAGAAACACTTTCCTTGTCAAGCAAAAGCTAAAGGAGTTCATCATGATTAAGCCAGCCTTACAAGAAATGTTAAAGAACATTTTTTAAGCTGAAAAGAAATTGGCATTAGTTAATAACAAGAAGACAAGAGAAACTAAAAATCTCACAGGAAAAGGTAAATTACATACCTTATATATATATTTAATATATATATATAAGTATTTTATATATTTATAAATATATAAAGGTAGGGAAGTAATCCCTTACAAAAACTGCTACGAAGGTTAAAAGACAAAAGGAGTAAAATTAATTAAACATATAATAACTTGTTAAGAGAATTAATAAAACAAAACTTGTAAAATGTGATATGGAAAGCATAAAACGGGGAGGAGTAAAAATGAAGAATTTTAGAATGCCTTGTAAGTTGCCATCAACTTAAAATGGACTGTTATATACATAAGCTATTATATGTAAACCTCATGGCAATCACAAAGCAAAAACCTATAGTAAATACACAAAAGGAAATCAGAAAGGAATCTAAATATAGCACTAAGGAAAGTCACCAAATCGCATGGGAAGTGAAAACGGGAAGAAGAAATGACCAGAGAGGAAGTACAAAACAGCCAGAAAATAATAGACAAAATGGCGTTAAGTGCATCCCCTATTACTTTAAATATAAACAAACAAAATCCTCCAGTCAAAATACATAGAGTGGCTGAATGGGTAAGAGTAAGACCCAGCTACAGCCTGTCCACTGGAGACTCACTCAGAAGTCATTACTTTAATGAGTTTCATTAAACTCATACATTGAAAGTGAAGGTATGGGAAAAGATATTCCATAGAAACGGAAGCAAAAAGAAAGCTTGCATAGCTCTGTTCATAATAGACAGAAAGGTTAAAACAAAGTGTCATGAAAGATAAGCAGGAGCAGTACATAATGATGAAGATATAACATTTATAAATATAAATACCCACATAGAAGCACCAAAATATATAAAGCAAATATTAACAGACCTAAAGAGAGAGAGAGACAGAAATAAAATGCTAGCAGGAAACTTTAACACCCTCAGTCAGTTCAGTTCAATTCAGTCACTCAGTCCTGTCCGACTCTTTGCGACCTCATGAATCGCAGCACGCCAGGCCTCCCTGTCCATCACCAACTCCCAGAGTTCACTCAAACTCATGTCCATCGAGTTGGTGATGCCATCCAGCCATCTCATCCTCTGTCGTTCCCTTCTCCTCTTGCCCGCAATCCCTCCCAGCATCAGAGTCTTTTCCAGTGAGTCAACTCTTCGCATCAGGTGGCCAAAGTATTGGAGTTTCAGCTTCAGCATCAGTCCTTCCAAAGAAATCCCAGGGCTGATCTCTTTCAGAATGGACTGGTTGGACCTCCTTGCAGTCCAAGGGACTCTCAAGAGTCTTCTCCAACACCACAGTTCAAAAGCATCAATTCTTCGGTGCTCAGCTTTCTTCACAGTCCAACTCTCACATCCATACATGACCACTGGAAAAACCATAGCCTTGCCTAGACGGACCTTTGTTGGCAAAGTAATGTCTCTGCTTTTGAATATGCCATCTAGATTGGTCATAACTTTCCTTCCAAGGAGTAAGCGTCTTTTAATTTCATGGCTGTAGTCACCATCTGCAGTGATTTTGGAGCCCAGAAAAATAAATTCTGACACTTTTTCCAGTGTTTCCCCATCTATTTCCCATGAAGTGATGGGACCAGATGCCATGATCTTCTTTTTCTGAATGTTGAGCTTGAAGCCAACTTTTTCACTCTCCTCTTTCACTTTCATCAAGAGGCTTTTGAGTTTCTCTTCACTTTCTGCCATAAGGGTGGTGTCATCTGCATATCTGAGGTTATTGATATTTCTCCCAGCAATCTTGATTCCAGCTTGTGCTTCATCCAGCCAGCGTTTCTCATGATGTACTCTGCATACAAGTTAAATAAGCAGGGTGACAGTATGCAGCCTTGATGTACTCCTTTTCCTATTTGGAACCAGTCTGTTGTTCCATGTCCAGTTCTAACTGTTGTTTCCTGACCTGCATATAGGTTTCTCAATAGGCAGGTCAGGTGGTCTGATATTTCCATCTCTTTCAGAATTTTCCACAGTTTATTGTGATCCCCACAGTTAAAGGATTTAGCATAGTCAATAAAGCAGAACCCTACTTACATCAATTTATAGATCACTCAGGAGAAAATAAATAAGGAAGCATAGCCTTAAACCACACAGCAGACTAGGTGCAGTAAATACACACACAGAGTGTTCCATCCCAAAGCAGCAGAACGCATACATTTTACTTCTCAAGTGCACACAGAACACTCTCAGGATAGATCACAGGTCAGCGTCACAAGGTCTCAATAAATTCAAGAAGGTTGAAATTATATTAATTACCTCTTTTGACTTCAGTGGCATGTAATTAGAAATCACTTACAAGAAAAAAAATGGAAAAATATAAATATGTGGAGGTTGAACATCATGTTACTGAACAGCTACTGAGACACAGAAGAAATTGCAGGAGAAAGCAAAATGCCTAGGGAAATGAAAACTGAAATATGACATACCAAAATCCATGGGATGCAGCGAAAGTAGTTCTAAGAGGGAAGCTCATAGCCATACAGGCCTACCTCAGGAAACAAGAAAAATCTCAAATAAACTGAGTTCACACCTAAAGGAACTAGAAAGAGAAGAAGTAAAGCCCAAAATTAGTAGAAGAAAGGAAATAATAGAGTGGAAATAAGTGAAATAGGGACTAAAGAGACAAATGGAAAGATCAATGAAAATAAATAAGAGCTGATTCCTTGAAAGAATAAACTTAAGTTGACAAAGTTTTAGATAAAATCACCAATGGGGGGTAAAAAAGGGAGAATGGATTGATTCAATCATATTCTTACTCACAGGCTGGCGGAGTCCGGAAGTCCCCTTAGTGTTCCCATCTGTAGGTGTGCAACAGCTGCTCAGAACCCAGTGTCCGAACCTAGCAGCAACCATATCTTACAGTACTCTAGGTCAGGAGTCCAGGCCGGGCGTGGCTGATTGCCTCCTCTTCCACGGGAGTTTAGCCGAGGCTGGCTGGTAGGTGTTCAGACGGGAGGGGCACTGCTCGGCAGGATCTTGGATGGTGTCTTGAACGTGTGGGATCAGCTGGGACAGAGGATGGAAGTGCCTGCCCGTAGCTTCCTTAACCCGGCGGCCTCTGGGTAGTCTAGGGTCCTATGAAGCAGGCAGAAGCTGAAGACCTTTCATGATCTATTTTAGGAAATCACCCAGCACAATGGCTTCCATCCCAAACCAGTACTCTGGATGGAGCAGACCCAAGGACACCCAGATTCGTGAGGGGTCACCTAGACCCCAACTCTAGTAGGAAGTGTGCCCCAAAGATTTTTACTATTTTATTTTTAAAATTTTATTGGAATATACTTGATTTGTGATATTATATTAGAACAGTATAGAGGTTTCTTTAAAAAACTAAAATTACACCTACCGTATGATACAGCAATCCCACTCCTGGGCACATATCCAGAGAAAAACATAATTTGAAGAGATACATGAACCCCAATGTTCATTGCAGCCACATTAAAACGCCACTTCTAGATTTGTAGAAATGCATTTGGATGTGTGTGTGTGTGTGTGTGTAAGAAGACATTTAATTTCATTTTTATTTTTGTAATTAATTTATTTACTTTAATTGAAGGATAATTACTTTACAATATTGTGGTGGTTTTTGCCATACATCAACATGAATCAGCCATGGATACACAAGTGTCCCCTCATCCTGAACCCCCCTCCCACCACCCTCCGCACCCCATCCCTCTGGGCTGTCCCAGAGCACCCGCTCTGAGTGCCCTGCTTTATGCACTGAACTTGCTCTGGTCTGTAGTTCACATATGGTGACATACATGTTTCAAAGCTATTCTCTCAAATCCTCTCACCCTCACCTTCTCCCACCGAGTCCGTAAGTCTCTTCTTCATGTCTGTGTCTCTTCTGCTGCCTTGCATACAGGATTCCATATATATGCGTAATATACTGTATTGGTGTTTCTCTTTCTGACTTCACTCTGCATAATAGGCTTCAGTTTTGTCCACCTCTTTAGAACTGACTCAATGTATTCCTTTTTAGAGCTGAGTAATACTCCATTGTGTATATATACCACAACTTCCTTATCCATTCATCTGCCGATGGACATCTAGGTTGCTTCCATGTCCTGGCTATTATAAACAGTGCTGCGATGAACATTGGGGTACACATGTCTCTTTCCCTTCTGGTTTCCTCAGTGTGTGTGCCCAGCAGTGGGACTGCTGGGTCGTATGGCAGTTCTATTTCCAGTTTTTTAAGGAATTTCCACACTGTTCTCCATAGTGGCTGTACCAGTTTGCATTCCCACCAGCAATGTAAGAGGTTCCCTTTTATCCACACCCTCTCCAGCATTTATTGTTTGTAGACTTTTTGATGGTGGCCATTCTGACTGGTGTGAGGTAATACCTCACTACGGTTTTGATTTTCATTTCTCTAATAATGAGGGATGTTGAGCATCTTTTCTTGTGTTTATTAGCCATCTGTATGACTTTGGAGAAATGCAAGACATTTAATTTTGATGCTTGGGAAATTTGCAGGTTTCATATTATCTGAAGGGCGGCCAAGTAGGGACCATGCTCCCTACAACTAAGTTATCAGAGAACCCTGGGTCCAGTTATTTTTGCTATGATCAGCTGCTTTCTCCAGCCTGATTTGAGACCTCACTTGAGACTTTGCCTGCTCTGAAATAGGAAGCATTTTATGATGCTTTTATGATGTTCTGATGATTCTCCAATAAGTCCGTTCACTCTCATAGATTAACGTTTTGTATTTTCCTCCCGTGTCTTTCGCACTCAAGAGGTGACCTAAGAAATGCAAATACAGTTAATGACTTCAGAGAGACAGTAGCCAAAGGAAAGGGCCCAGAAAGAACCTGGCTGAGGGCAGCAAGCACCACTTGACGGAAGGGTCTGCCCTGCAGTTTATCATTCCGTTTGCCTGGGTTCACGCTTTGTCCTTGTAGATGGAGGCAGCCTTCCTGGTCTGCTATTCATACATCTGAACAAGCTGAGAAAGCCTGTTCTTTTCTACACCCACGGCTAAGCCTGTGTTGTTTAATGAACGAGCAGTTTTACGTCAGACGGTTTATGAGGGGGCCTGTGCTCAACCCAGCTCTTCAGCCAGGATGATCAGAGCAAAGTGAGGCGGACATGTGGGTAAGGTCTCATTGCGTTCTTTAGGAAGCGCTTAGCTGGGCCTGTCCTGCCACGACTGAGCTGTCACGATGCTGCCTCACTAGCTAGATTCCTGGGGACCTTCACTTCCTGGAGGCCAGCCTTCCCAGCTTAACACAGACACTGGCATAAAATAGTAACAGCCCCCACTGACTGAGTGCCCACCGCCAGCCAAAGCTCTGCACTCTGCTCTTTGCCTGTGATGCATCTCCTGTTTTTTCTCTCATCCACCCTTGGAGGCAGATGCTAGTAATACCCCCACTTCACAGTTCAAGAAACTGACTCACAGAGAAGTTAAGGGGATCAGTCAGAATGTAGGTCCAAGCATGTCCACCCCAGCTGCCCATCAAGGACACCCTTGCACTCCATCCCCTGCCCTGGCCTCTGAGCAGGGAAGGCTGGACTTGCCAGCTGCGGTAGGTGCTTCTTGGGGGATAATGGTAGACTAGGAAGGCGGGGATCCACTAAGTTGGGGTGGGGATAAATTAGAAGTTTGGAATTAAATTATATACACTACAATTATATATACTACTATTCATTTATTTCAGTTCAGTTCAGGTCAGTTGCTCAGTCATGTCCGACTCTTTGCGACTCCACAGGCTGCAGTGCGCCAGGCCTCCCTGTCCATCACCAACTCCCGGAGTTCACTCAGACTCATGTCCATTGAGTCAGTGATGCCATCCCACCATTTCATCTTCTGTCGTCCCCATCTCCTCCCGCCTTCAATCTTTCCCAGCAACAGGGTCTTATCCAATGAGTCAGTTCTTTGCATCAGGTGGCCAAAATATTGGAGTTTCAGCTTCAACATCAGTCCTTCCAATGAATATTCAGGACTGATTTCCCTTAGGATGGACAGGTTGGATCTCCTTGCTGTCCAAGGGACTCTCAAGAGTCTTCTCCAACACCACAGTTCAAAAGCATCAATTCTTTGGCACTTAGCTTTCTTCACAGTCCAACTCTCACATCATACATGACCACTGGAAAAACCATAGCCTTGACTAGACAGATCTTTCTTGGCAAAGTGGTGTCTCTGCTTTTTAATACGCTATCTAGGTTGGTCATAACTTTCCTGCCAAGGAGTAAGCGTCTTTTTATTTCATGACTGCAATTACCATCTGCAGTGATTTTGAAGCCCAAAATGTAGTCTGTCACTGTTTCTACTGTTTCCCCATCTGTTTCCCATGAAGTGATGGGACTGGATGCCATGATCTTCGTTTTCTGAATGTTGAGTTTTAAGCCAACCTTTTCACTCTCCTCTTTCACTTTCATCAAGAGGCTCTTTAGTTCTTCTTCACTTTCTGCCATAAGGGTGGTATCATCTGCATATCTGAGGTTATTGATATTTCTCCCAGCAATCTTGATTCCAGCTTGTGCTTCTTCCAGCCCAGCGTTTCTCATGATGTACTCTGCATAGAAGTTAAATAAGCAGGGTGACAATACACAGCCTTGATGTACTCCTTTTCTTATTTGAAACCAGTCTGTTGTTCCATGTCCAGTTCTAACTGTTGCTTCCTGAGCTGCATACAGATTTCTCAAGAGGCAGGTCAGGTGGTCTGGTATTCCCATCTCTCTAAAAATTTTCCACAATTTGTTGTGGGCCACACAGTCAAAGGCTTTGGCATAGTCAATAAAGCAGAAGTAGATGTTTTTCTGGAACTTTCTTGCTTTTTTGGTGATCCAACAGATGTTGACAATTTGATCTCTGGTTCCTCTGCCTTTTCTAAATCCAGCTTGAACATATATATGTATTTATGTATTATGTATTTATATGTAACAGATCACTTCATGGCAAATAGATGAGGAAACAATGGAAACAGTGACAGACTATTTTTTTGGGCTCCAAAATCACGCAGATGGTGACTGCAACTATGAAATTAAAAGATGCTCACTCCTTGGAAGAAAATCTATGACAAACCTAGACAGCATATTAAAAATCAGAGACATTACTTTGCCAAGAAAAGTCCATCTAGTCAAAGCTGTGGTTTTTCTAGTAGTCATGTATGGATGTGAGAGTTGGATTATACAGAAAGCTGAGCACTGAAGAATTGATGCTTTTAAACTATGGTGTTGGAGAAGACTCTTAAGATTCCCTTGGACAGCAATGAGATCAAGCCACTCCATCCTAAAGGAAATCAGTCTTGAATATTCACTAGAAAGGAGTGATGCTGAAACTGAAACTCTAACACTTTGGCCACCTGATGTGAAGAACTGACTCACTGGAAAAGACCCTGATGCTGGGAAAGATTAAAGGCAGGAGGAGAAGGGGTCAACAGAAGATGAGATGGCTGGATGGCATCACCAACTCAATGGACATGAGTTTGAGTAAACTCTGGAAGTTGGTGATGGACAGGGAGGCCTGGCGTGCTGCAGTCCATGGGGTCTCAAAGAGTCAGACAGAAATGAGCAATTGAATTGACTGACTCTATATAAAACAGGGATTCCCCTAGTGGCTCAGTTGGTAAAGAGTCTGCTTGCAATGCAGGAGACCCGGGTTTCATCCCTGGGTCAGGAAGATTCCTTGCAGAAAGAAATGGTAACCCATGCCAGTATTCTTGCCTGGAGAATCCCATGGAGGCAGGAGCCTGGCAGAATACAGTCCGTGCTGTCGCAGAAGAGTCAGACATACTGAGCGACTAACACTCACTCACTCATATACAAAACAGATGAGCAATAAGGTCCTACTTTATAGCACCAGGAGCTACCCTCATATGTTGTCATAGTGTATAATGGGAGAAGAGTCTGAAAAAGTATATATATATATATATGTGACTGAACAACAACATACCTGATGTATATATAAATGAATCACTGTGCCGTATACATGAAACTAACACAGCATTGTAAATCAACTATAGTTCAGTTCTTTTAAAAAAGAGAAAAATGTTAAAAAAAAAAACCCATTAAGTTACTCATTTGTTTACCTGTGGCTCTTCATCATTCCCATCTTTAGGAGCCAGAAATGAACTATAACTACACGGAATGTTTGAAGCTCTTTGGAGGTAAACATGTTGCCTTTGAAAAAAGAGAAGCTGGTTATTTGAAAGGTCCTTTCTCTTTCTGTGGTGGGAAGAAATGATACTGAACTTGCAGGAAGCCATGGTAAAGGTCTTCCGGCTGCGTTTCCTGTGCCCGGGTGAAGGACTTGCCCTGAATAGCTAGTGTAACGAGATCAGTAGTTAGAGCTGGAAAGACTTGGGGCGGAATCTTCCCTCTTTCCGCTCACTGTATATTCTAGCTCAGTGACCTTGCTTGTCTGAGCATCATCCTGGTTTTCTCTGAAATGGATCTAGCAGTGCCAGCCTCAGAGATGACCAATAAAGGACCAGATGAGATAACTATTCTTCAGCAGGCATTGTCAGGACAGGCTACATAGAATTTGCTGCTGCAAAGTGAAAATGCAGAGCCCATTTCTAAAAAAAAAAAAAAAAAAGAAGATTCAAAAATCTCAAAATGGTAGCAGCCAGGTCTTGAAACCAAAGCACTGTGGCTCTTATGGGTGTAGGGCCTTTGAAATACACAAGTTGCAGATGTGTGAGGCAAGTTTTGAAGATTATAGCCATTCAACAAATATCCCTTTCCCCTCTGCCATGTTCCCCCAAGTAGAACCCACCTGCTAGAATGCCAGGCCCTCAGTCCCACTTCGGTGGCTGAATCCAATACCCAGCCCTGGAAAGACTCTCAGCCCTGCCCTGTGGGCAGGTCTCCTGTTCCCCATGCCCTACCAAAAAGCCATGGGCATCTCACCACCTGAAAGGAGATCCTTGAAGGACTCTATGATGTCTCACCCGAGAGGCTTCATCCCTTCTGAGTTGTGTATGAATTACAAAACTAACATCAAAATTTGCACCACGCTAGACATGACAGAGAAGGAAACGGCGACCCACTCCAGTGTTCTCGCCTGGAGCATCCCGGGATGGGGAGCCTGGTGGGCTGCAGTGCATGGGGTCGCTAGAGTCGGACATGACTGAGCGACTTCCCTTTCACTTTTCACTTTCCTGCATTGGAGAAGGAAACGGCGACCCACTCCAGTGTTCTTGCCTGGAGAATCCCGGGGGACGGAGCCTGGTGGGCTGCCGTCTATGGGGTCGTGAAGAGTCGGACATGACTGAGCGACTTCCCTTTCACTTTTCACTTTCCACTTTCATGCATTGGAGAAGGAAACGGCGACCCACTCCAGTGCTCTTGCCTGGAGAATCCCGGGGACGGGGAGCCTGGTGGGCTGCCGTCTATGGGGTCCCACAGAGTCAGACACGACTGAAGCGACTTAGCAGACATGATAGAGGTCTATTTCCAAGATCAATAGTTCTAAAACATTGACTGGCTACCAGTGTATAAAAATGGAGCTGTGCTCTGTTTGTTAGTGCCACCCATCGAATTTACACGATGATTGTTACCAGAAGCTCAGACCTCCAGAGCCCCCACCAAGACCCTTCTGCCCTGCTTAGGAAAGCCCTTCTCTTGCTGCTGATTCTGTTCAGACTGTCCTGGTTCTGGGCCCAGGCTACAGTAATTCCACTTCATCAGTACTGATCACCTAGTCTCCAGCGGACTCCCCTCAAATCGTTTCTTCTCATCACTTCCAAAGACACCTTCCTACAGGGCAAACTCGATCATGCAGCCTTCCAATGACAGAGGCTCCGGTGGCTCCTCGTGGCTCTCAGGGTAAGTGCAAATCCTCAGGCTCAAGATGAAGCTCCTGGTGAGCTCTCTCTGGTCTGGTGTCTCTGTCTCCAAACCCAGCCTTCTTCTTTTCCACCCTCCCCGAACCCCGCAAAATCATCGTTTCCACCAAGCATCCCCTACCCCACCTCAGCCTGATTTATTACCTTATGCTTTCCCCACACACACACAACTTCCGTATTCTGACTTAGGTCATGCCTTTAAGCTTAATGCTCTCCCTGCCAGGATGGTTCTCCACCACCTCTCCACACATGGTGCTCAGCTGCTCAGTCGTGTCTGACCCTCTGTGACCCCACGGACTGCAGGCTGCCCGGCTCCTCTGGCCACCATGTTATCCAGGCAAGAATACAGGAGTTTGTGGCCATGTCCTCCTCCAGGGGATCTTCCCGACTCGGGGATAGAATCCACGTCTCTTATGTCTCCTGCCTTAGCAGGCACGTTCTTTTCCACCGTGCTACCTGGGAAGCCCGCTCACATGGAGCTAATGAAATGACCGAGACTCAGTTCAAGCCTGTTTCACCAGTAAGGCCTTCACCAGCTGTGACCGTCTGATCCTTCTGTTTCACATCCCGCTTCCATTCTTTGTGAAAGTGTGAAGAGGAAGTGAAAGTCGCTCAGTTGTGTCTGACTCTGCGACCCCAAGGACTATACGGTCCATGGAATTCTCCAGGCCAGAATACTGGAGTCGGTAGCTATTCCCTTCTCCAGGGGATCTTCCCAACCCAAGAATTGAACCGGGGTCTCCTGCATTGCAGGTGGATTCTTTACCAACTGAGCTGTGAGGGAAGCCCATTCTTTGTAGTTGGTAGCAACTGAGTGCACTGCAGTGAACTTCATTCATCATGCAATGAACTGAATGTTTTTATTTCCCCTAGAATCCATATACTGATGACCTAACTCCCTTTTGGTGGTATTTGGAGAGGTCTCTGTGAGTTACTGGGTCATGAAGGTGGAGCCCTCATGAGTAGGACGAGTGTCCCTGTAGAAATGAGCCAGGAACTCACCCCTTATCTGTCAACCATCTGAGGACACGGTGAGCAGTTGGCAGTCTACAACTGGAGGAAGGTTCTCACCAGAACCCACTGGCTCTGGCACTCTGAGCTCAGACGCCCAGCCCATCCAACCTCCAGAGCTGTGAGGAAAAAAATGTATTGTTTATAAACCAGCTCTTTGCAACCCTGTGGACTGTAGCCCATCAAGTTCCTCTGTTCACAGAATTTCACAGGCAAGAATACCGGAGTGGGTTGCCATGCCTTCCTTGAGGAGATCTCCCTGACCTAGGGATTGAACCCACATCTCTTATATCTGCTGCAACGGCGGAGGGGTTCTTTACCATTAGCGCCCCCTGAGAAGCCAACTGTGCATTATAGCTTTCCCTTTATGTATCCGTCTCCCCCCATGAGATTGGGCACAGCCCTCCTTTCTGGTGCCATGTCAATCGTGGTATCTGTATGTCTAGAAGAGTCCTTGATACTTCAGAAATGCTTAACAGATAACTTGCTCAGGGAATATAAATATTTCTCTTGCTGTTTCCAGTGAAGCCCTTGTACTACTCCCACCAGGAATGGCCCTGAGATACCGTATGAGTCTGTCTCCAAGGAGCTCATTTTGCCCTTTTGTTTCAAGTTAATGGTCACCTCTCCTCCGAAGTTTTCCTCTAGCCTCTGACCCCACCCTTCCCTTTTCTTTCTGTTGCTAGGCCGAAATTGTTTCCATTGCTTGGATGTATTTTTTTCATTTTAAATAAATAGCTTGCACAGACAGAGGGAGTGCTGTCTACCAGGTTACTAAATCAGCATGTTTACACAGGAAATGACCAGGTTGTCCTTGCTTCAAGAATGCAGGGCTGGGGTCTGGAGGTTTATTCACCCACGTCCCTCTGATGTTAGTCTTTTCTGTCACAGCTGCCTGGGGGGCGGGCAATGCAGGCCCAGAGGGGGTAAACAGAATAAGGAACCCGGGAGAGATGAGTGCCTGCCCACCCACCTGCTGGCCGGAAAAGGCGAGGGGAGTGGCTTCATTGGTACCATCCATTTAGAGTCCACATAAAAGAGATATCACAGGACATTTGTCTTTGTCTGACTTGCTTCACTCAGCATGACGATCTCTAGGTCACAGAAGTAAACACGATAGAAAACAAATCATGGTTACTAAGGGGGTGCAACAGTTAGAACCGGACACGGAAGAGCAGACTGGTTCCAAACAGGAAAAGGAGCACGTCAAGGCTGTATACTGTCACCCTGCTTCTTTAACTTCTATGCAGAGTACATCATGAGAAACGCTGGGCTGGAAGAAGCACAAGCTGGAATCAAGATTGCTGGGAGAAATATCAATAACCTCAGATATGCAGACGACACCACCCTTATGGCAGAAAGTGAAGAGGAACTAAAAAGCCTCTTGATGAAAGTGAAAGAGGAGAGTGAAAAGCTGGCTTAAAGCTCAACATTCAGAAAAAGAAGATCATGGCATCTGGTCCCATCGCTTCATGGGAAATAGACGGGGAAACAGTGGAAACAGTGTCAGACTTTATTTCTTTGGGCTCCAAAATCACTGCAGATAGTGATTGCAGCCATAAAATTAAAAGACGCTTACTCATTGGAAGGAAAGTTATGACCAACCTAGATGGCATATTCAAAAGCAGAGACATTACTTTGCCAACAAAGATCCCTCTAGTCAAGGCTGTGGTTTTTCCAGTGGTCATGTATGGATGTGAGAGTTGGACTGTGAAGAAAGCTGAGCACCAAAGAATTGATGCTTTTGAACTGTGGTGTTGGAGAAGACTCTTCAGAGTCCCTTGATCTGCAAGGACATCCTAAAGGAGATCAGTCCTGAGTGTTCATTGGAAGGAATGATGCTAAAGCTGAAACTCCAGTACTTTGGCCACCTCAGAGAAGAGTTGACTCATTGGAAAAGACTCTGATGCTGGGAGGGATTGGGGGCAGGAGGAGAAGGGGACGACAGAGGATGAGATGGCTGGATGGTACCACTGACTCGATGGACATGAGTCTGAGTGAACTCCGGGAGTTGGTGATGGACAGGGAGGCCTGGCATGCTGCAGTTCATGGGGTTGCAAAGAGTCGGACATGACTGAGCGACTGAACTGAACTGAACTGAACTGAAGGGGGTCGGGGGGATAAACTGGGAGATTGGGGTTGACACATTCACATGACTACATATAAACTAGGTAACTAATAAGGACCTACTGTTGAGCATAGAGAACTCTAGTCAATATTCTGTAACAACTTATATGGAAAAGAATCTAAAAGTGTGAGGATATATAGATAGGTAAAACTGGTTCCCTTTGCCGTACCCCAGAAACTAATCATTATAAATTGCAGCCATTGTAAACTGACCATTTACACCACTCTAAATCAACTGTACGCCAATTTTTTTTTTTTTTTTAATAAAGTAAAGGCAAAGGGGTGGCAGCTGGAGTGGCAGGCACTGAGAATGGAGAGAAAGTCGGCACCTGTAAACAGAGGCGATATCGCTGTGCTTGGTGTAGGAGACAATGGAGCCCTCAGAATGTGAAAGGAAGCAGTGTTTTTGCTCTCCCTAGAAGCCCTGGCGTGGAGATACCTCTCAAAGCTGAAAGTGCTTTCTAAGAAACAATCCAATTGTCAGTCTTTAGCAACTTGGCAGGATGTTCAAATGAATTCACATTTTCAGATGCATATTTGAATCAGAAATGTAGTAGAAATCGTCTTATTACAGAGAGCAATTTTGGCATTTCCAACGTGCTTCTTGTGTGAGGACCTGGGTCCTGGCTGAGTCACTGACGTTCTGTACGTGACCTTGGCCAAGTTGTTTCACCTCCAACAGCTTATCTTGTCCCTAAGAGGTGAACAGAGGTAATACTTGTATCTTAAAGCTCTTAAGAGGGTCAGATAAAGGAAATAAGTGGTAGAAAATATAGCGGTGATTCTTCAACTTCCTGAGCCTCCGTTTTCTCATCTGGAATATGGCCATAATAGTGAGAGCGTATCCTTAATGGGCTTAAGTGAAATATTGCTTGTCCAATGCTGAGCACAATGCCAGGCACACGGATGCTTACTGAATATTAGTGATCAGTCTTGCAACCAGCTTTATTATTGAAAATTGGAATTAATCTTCTAATGAGGAACTCTGTTCTTTTAATACAGAGTTTAGAGTGCCTCCCAAGTTTAGGCTGGGCACTCTGCTTTGCATCTGGGAGAGTGCAAGAGAAAAAAGGCATAGTTCTTGATCTTCTGTACCTTATGCCCTTTTGAGAAAGAAAGACACATCAAATAATCACACGACCTGTTAAGTAGTTTGCAGAAAAATGACAGTCTGTTGTGGGAGGGAATAACAGGGGATTGGACCAAATACAGTGTACAAGGAAGATGTCATCAAGGAAGTGATATTTGAATTGAATTTTGAAGAATGTGGGAATTTACTCCATGGAGGAAAGAATGAAAGCACCCCAGGCAAAGAAAGTTGCGTGTGCAAAGGTCCTGGGAGAGAGCGTCTCATGTGAGAAAAGGAGAGGACACCAGGGTCCTTGGAGAGCCACGTTCCTGTGGGGGGGGGAAGGAGACAGGAGTCAGGTCACTGTCATGCTGAGGCCATGACAGTTAGCTAATGGTCGTCATGGTCCAAGTGTTCTGAGCAGGAGGTATGGGATGAAGATCGCATTTTTCAGAGATCCCTTTTGCTGCCATGTGAGGCGGGTGGTGCACACACGTGGTGACGATCCCTCGGACCAGTGGGTGTGCCAGAGTGTGACGTGAAGTCCAGTCGAATCGGCATCACTGGGAGCTGTGAGAAATGCACATTGTCGGGCCTTGCTCAGACCTACCGAGTCAGATCTGGAGGTGTGTCCCAGAGTCTGTGTTTTTAGGAGCCCCCCCAGGGGATTAAAATTTGAGGAACCCTGAATAAGTATAAGATGTGCCCAATTAAGATGGGATAGTGAACGGATTTAGAAGCGATTTCACAAGTTTAGCTCCTGGAAATGACAATGTTGAGTGATGCCTTGATTTGGGGGATAAGAGAGAAGTCAATGTCAGGAGTGTCTCTAAAAAGGGTATTTGCAACAAAAGTCACCTTACCTGTTTTTTGTGCTTTATTGGGTGCATATTTGAGATGAGACTACATGAGTTGGGGGTTTTCTGTCTTTGCTTTTTAATATTTACTAATCTACAGAGTACCCATGAGAGGATCCAAGAGACATCATATTATAACTGACATCAAGTGGAAAAAAGGATCTTATGGCTTGGAACATCTGTACTGATGGACAATAAAACAAGCTACAACCAGAAGGCTGATTTCCTCTGTGATAAGGAGAACTATTTTTCTTGAAGTCTTGACTTCCCCAGAATTCTTCAATTTCGAGTCTACTAAATAATCTTTTGAAATGTTATGTTTGACTATTTTTTTAAAAAGCACTCTGTTTTAGGAATATAGTAGGAATATCAAACAGCAACAGAAATCTCGTTAACAATTCTACTAAGAAAAGATAACTATTGAACGGGAAACTGTTAACCTCAGAATGTGTTCTGAGGTTAAAAAAAATCCCCTCTGCTTAAGGTTGTTTTATTGTGTAGAATATATTTTAATAGTTTTAATATATTTTAATAGTTTGGAAAGCTACCTGTTCTCTTGAATAAAAGAGAGATTGCCAGAGTAGAAATTTCTTGCGCATTTTAGCTTCTTTCTCACATGTTTTAGTTTGCTTTGTCCTGATTCTATAGACTCTTTGACCACAATCTCATTTCACTCCTTCAGCCTTCTGATTTGCATGGATTTTGCTCTGTGATGCCGCCTAGACAGCCCCAAAGTAGCTTCTATTGACGGAACTGGAAGAAAAGCCTTGTCAGGGATCCCTCTGGGTGGTTGACAGTTAAGCCTATTTTTCAGGTGAAGTATCATTAAGTCTATTCTCATTATTGAAAGAGAAAGGATATAGTTACCCTCTATTCTGGAGGAGGGCTGTGTGGATAATCTTTCAGCATGTACCACTATGACATTCATAATCTCAGTTCTACCTGAACAAAGACGCTACCTGATTCGTGCACTAACAATGCTTCTTAAATACTGTGGCAGGTGAGACGTCCAGATTCAAGAGCTAACCACTATTGTACGGTAATCTGTAGGCTTCTACACAGGGAGCTGGCCAAGTAGGGACTGCAGGCCGTATCTGGTGGGGTGCTTGTTTTACAAAGGAAAGCGGTCATGTGCACTTTGTATGTGCTATTTATTACTGCTTGAGCACTACAGCTGCAGGCTTGAGTAGCTGAGACAGAGAACGGCAAAGTCAAAATATTTCCCATCTGGTTTGCCAACCTCTGAAGATGACTGTGCCATATCTGTTAGGTTGACTACCAAACTGAAACTCGTATGGTTTAGGAGAATTCCAAACTGTCCTGTTTTAATTACAGCTACAGGCTCAAAATGTACTTTTTGAAAAATTTCTCAAATTTTTCAGAGTGCATTTTATGTGTATATATAATATATACATATTATATATATATATATGCAAAAGCCCCAAATAATACATTAATAGGAACAAGTATCTTCATTATCCCAACCCCTAATATGAAGAAGCTCTGGGAAACAGCTGATATTGTACAGTGCAGTCAGCTCGGGCCTGTTTTATTTCTTTGTTTGTTTTGGTTGGAGGACGACTGCCCCAGGCGTGGTGTCAGTTTCCCCCGTACAGCAGCACGACTCAGCCGTGTTGCCCTCGCTCCTGAGCCTCCGCCCCGCCCCGCCCCACCCCAGTCGTCACGCCCCCGGCTGAGCCCGCGTGTCACACGGCAGCCTCCCGCCAGCTCTGGGTTTCACACGAGGTCGTGCACACGCGTCACTGCTAGGCTACCCGTTTTGCCCCGCCTCCTTCCCCGCTGGGCCGAGTCCGATCTCCACACGTGCGTCTCTTCTGTACTCCTGTTGTCGAGGGACGCGCCTATGGGCGTCTGCAAGCGGGTAGGAAAACGCTGTGCACAGACTTGCTTTCCTCGCGGTGCTGCCTGTCCTGGGGCAGGCCTGCCGGCGCGAGCGGCTCCGCCGAGCGCGGGGGCCCCGCGAGCCTCCGCAGGCACCGGGGCTCGGCCTCCAGGCCTGGGGAGACGTCGGCCGCGTCGGGAGAGAAACGGGACGTTGAGGCAGCGCCTGCCTGTTTGGGCTCCGGCGCCCGCCGAGCTGGGACTCGGGGCAGCCTGGCACCGCGTGGCCGAGTCCTCGCGAGTCGACTTCACACAGTGGGAGAGATGCTCAGGGTCTGTGGTCGCCATGTTCGCGGGGAGGGTTAAGTTGGCCCCTAAAACTGCCGTCGTATGTTATTTATGCTGCGGAAAATTGTCAAGAGATCCTTAACGAGCTCTTTTCAGTTCCTGTTTCCTTGTTTCCAAATTCTCAACTCAAACTTTCAGCTTTCTCCCGTAGGACATATTTTCCGTCCATTTTGCCTTACTTGCCCGGGCTTTTAAACACAGATTCTAATTCTGAACCTAATTGCTTAAAAAGGACTTAATTAATGTGGAATTTGTTATGTGTCCTGGCCTTTTTAAATCAATAACATATATAAGTACAATGTTTCCTTTTTTAAAATCATAAAAGCCACATTATTTTCTCATATGAGAACTATTCCCTTTTTTCTTTTTGTACTGTTTGGAGAAATGCCCTGTTTTTTTAGCACAAAGCCCACGAAACAGAGAATCATGTGACGTGAGGTCTAATTCCATCTCTTTCAACAATAACATTAGCCGTTTTGCAGTTTACTCACCCACCCTGAACTCAGGATCTTCATCTTTACAATAAAGTGTTCCTTGTATCATCTCTAAAGATCTGATCAGCAATCTGAAAAGATTTTGTTCCAGCTTAATTCTAGATTTGATGTTCAAGGAAGTGCTGAATAATTCTCCTGTTTCCTTAATGAAAAAACAAATCATGAAATGTTTCATATGTACACAAAATACAGAGATTTTTATAACAAATACCCACCCTGAACCCCCCTAACAAATATTAACACTGAACTGTTAATTAACACTATTGGTTTCCTTGGTAGCTCAGACAGTAAAGAATTTGCCTGCAAAGCAAGAGACCTGGGTTCAATCCCTGGGTTGGAAAGATCCCCTAGAGAAGGGAATGATTACCCACTCCAACATTCTTGCCTGAAGAGTTTCATGGACGGAGGGCTACAGTCCATGGGATTGCAAAGAGTCAGACACAGAGCCATAGTTGTGCCTGACTTTTTTTTTTTTTAATGATTAAAGAATCAAAGCATTATATATTCAGGTAAACTCCTTACTTAATAGACAAAAAGCACAAAATACTTTTCTAGGTATTGACCTCTTCAGAGCTCTTAACCATGAGAAGTAGATATATATCCAGTATGGAGAAGGCAATGGCACCCCACTCCAGTGCTCTTGCCTGGAAAATCCCATGGACGGAGGAGCCTGGAAGGCTGCAGTCCATGGGGTCACTGAGGGCCACACACGACTGAGAGACTTCACTTTCACTTTTCACTTTCATTCGTTGGAGAAGGAAATGGCAACCGACTCCAGTGTTCTTGCCTGGAGAATCCCAGGGACGACGGAGCCTGGTGGGCTGCCATCTATGGGGTCGCACAGAGTTGTACACAACTGAAGCGACTTAGCAGCAGCAGCAGCATGCAAATATAAATTGATTCTGGTTATCAGAGGCAAAAATATTAATATATTGAAAGCATATGTTGCAACATATGGAACCAAAGAAAGGAATGAGCAGCCAGTCTTTGAAAAAAACAAGAAGCAGTGGTGTTCCACGAGGTCTCGGAAGCAGGAATAACGGGCAAGATCTTTCTGGTCTTCACTGTTAAATAAATCTGCTTCCTTCATTTTTGATCTTGGGTCCCACTGTTCAAGATTGCAGTTACCGGAGGAGAAAGAATGACTGGTCCAGCGGGAAGGGTGGCCCATCCTTCCAGTGAAGGCTGCCCCACGCACTGGGCGGGTCCTTCCAGTGAAGGCTGCCCCACGCACTGGGCGGGTCCTTCCAGTGAAGCCTGCCCCACGCACTGGGCGGGTCCTTCCAGTGAAGGCTGCCCCACGCACTGGGTGGGGCAGTTTACCAAGGCGGCACATGGAGAGGAGTTACCAAGTCTTCTTCATCTCCCATGGAAGACGGAGGTGCAGTGGCTGGGCAGGGATGCTATTCTGCTAAACATGTGAGATGTCTGCCATGCTAACAGTAGCGACCACGAGAAAGGGCGTCTCATGTCTCTGACTACACAGGAGTGTGGCTGATAACCCCAGCTGCTGTCCTCTGAAGCACATCACTGTGCTGGCACAGACCAGACTTTGCCAGGGCTGCTACCAGCCAGCGACTGAGCGAGGCAGGGCCGCTGAGACAGGTCCGTTCCAAGGCGAGGCGGTGGTGCTCTGATGGTTGGCTTGGCTAGATGACTCCGTGATGGCCTTGGAGAACTTTCCTTGGAACTGCACTGAGCTCTAAGACACTCTCATCCCGTTTTTCTTCCTTCTCTCTCGCTTTTGCTTGACCTGAGATCTGCATTGTGGTCTTCCCATCACTTGCTGCAAAGACGACCAGCAATAACCCACAGTTTATTTATTAATGTTCAGAAGATTCATTAAGCAGCACTTAAGAACCTCATGCCAGAGCCTTATTCCACCTTCTCCTACATTCTGTATCCCTTTACCCTGTTCTACTTTTCCTTTTTGTTGTAGTATTTAAAACCTTCTAATAAACCATACGCTTGTTTGTAGTTTGTTGTTTTTCTCCTGGAAGTAGAGTATAAGTTCTCTCAGGACACAGGACAGATATCTGTTCTGTTTGGTTTACTGATGTGTTTCCCAACACTCAAAATAGTTCCTGGCCATTTCAGGCACTCAGCAAAAATATGCTGAATGAATGAATGACTTATGTCCAATTGCTTGCAATGCAATCTCCAAATATTTCCTTCTGGGTCCTAAACTAAGTAGTCCCAGAGCCCCAGACCCCCTTAACCACACTCCGTGTAGGTTGGCATTATGCTTATTGGTACCAACAATTATTCCCCTTGCCCTGCAAAGACCATAGATTTATCCCTCTAAAGCCTTGTGCAATTAGAGAGGGTTAGCTTGATCCTCCGATTCTCATTTAATCCAAGTTCTTTTACAGCGAACAACTGCAAGTCTAAAGCAATCTTAAATTGCTTTCCTAAAAGTCAAGTATCAAGGGAGTGAGTTGGTCTCAGCACTTTGTTCTCAGAAAGAAGTGGCTTCTAAGGAGGAATCGTGGGGCCAAGCCTGTCGGATGAGACTCTTGTCTGCTCGCTGACAATGGTCAAGTGTGGTGGCCTTCTTTCCCCTGGGGCACCCCTGGAGAAGCGCCCATGGCCCAGTGCGGGGTGGGCTCAGTTCTGTCGTCTGCAGAGAAGAGGAGAACGTAGGGCGTGCTGTGTGTGTCCTGCCTGCAACTGCAGTGGCACAAATATCACCATTTCTAGGGAAGAGGCAGAAGCGCCCTGGGGAGAGGGTCAAGCAAAGGTTTTGTGAATGAGGTCAGGACATGATGCCGTGTACGTTAACAACTTAGGTAACTGTGCCTGAAGACTGGAATTATGAAGTTTTTATAACTGCATCCTCATTGTCTCAATGAGGGGACTAAAAACAGTACCAGAGGTGGTTTTCAGATCTCATTGTCTATTTGGTTATTGAAGAAATTTAAAAATCAGGGCCATATGTACCTAAGTGAAGGATATATTCCAATCTAGAACTAAAGTAGCTGAATTTTACTGCAAATAGAGTTTCTCCTGTTATTTTTGGGTTGAGAGGGAAATTTGTTGATTATCCAAAGGTTTTATTTTACTTTTGTCTCTTCTAATATGACATTTTAAAAAGAATATGTATCATTATGTTCTAGAGCACAGGTAGAAAGAAAGATTAAACTCAACTTTTAAAGCATTGCTCATAGATGGAGATCATTTCCAGAAGATTAGAGTAAAGCCACATTAGAAATCAAACTCAGACCTAGGTTTAAAGCCTGCTGTTTGACACTACTTAGGTGTGGGACCCTAAAGAAAATGCCACACATGGCAATTTCCCCAGCTGTAAACTATGGATCAGTCTGTGAAAATGTCGGTCAGGGTGATGGATGAGAAGTTTACCCAGAATGCATAGGGAGCTTGTGGCTCAGTGTCTGGGACACGGTGGTGGTTTATTCACCAAGTCGTGTCCGGCTCCTGCGACCCTGTGGAGTGTAGTCTACCAGGCTCCCCTGTCCATGGGATTCTCCAGGCAAGAATCCTGGAGTGGGTTGCCATTTCCTTCTCCAGGGGATCTTCCCGACCCAGGAATCGAACCCAGGTCTCCTGCATTGCAGGCAGATTCTTTACCGACTGAGCTATGAGGGAAGCCTGTAATAGAAGTTAATGAATGACAGCTGTCCCTGGACATCACAATGTCAGGAATCCCTTGGCTCCATTTCTCACTGGACTGTAATCAGCTATCGTGGCTCCTCCTCTAAACCTATCCCAGGTGAATTTGTGGCTACCCATGTGTGACTGGACTGTAATCAGCTATCGTGGCTCCTCCTCTAAACCTATCCCAGATGAATTTGTGGCTACCCATGTGTGACTGGACTGTAATCAGCTATCGTGGCTCCTCCTCTAAACCTATCCCAGATGAATTTGTGGCTACCCATGTGTGACTGGACTGTAATCAGCTATCGTGGCTCCTCCTCTAAACCTATCCCAGGTGAATTTGTGGCTACCCATGTGTGAAAAATTCTTTCAGTTGTAGGTAAGAATTACCTCTGTCTATCAGAAGCAGTTAGGTTTTCTTAAGGCAAGTAATAAATAGCTCTACTGATCAAATCTCCATTAAATGATTTGTTGAGCAAGGTTGTTGGCAGTATTGACTAAAGCACATTGTGGAGATATTTTTTCAGATCTCAAGTTCCAAGGGTCCTCTTGTGTTTAATTGTTAGAGATTTTTGAGGACGCTGATACATATTCCTGGGAAAGGAAAGAGGTGCTTGTATTTAAGAAGAGACAGAACTTGGAACAAAATGGAAAGATGAAGAAAAAAGAAAGAAAAACTTGGCACATTCTATGCAGCCAAGATCAGTTGATTTGTATCTATTCCTCTTTCCTTCTTCCTTTTTTTTTTTAAACTTTTCTTTCCCTCTTTCTTTTTGTAAGTTACCCTAACTCAAAACATAACTTTTCTCAAAATCTGAAATGGGGTATCTGTTAGAACTGAATCATGGATAATATACGCAAAGTGATCATTGCTTCAGTGACCCAGTCCTGAACTCTGTATTTCCTACTGCAGATCTCTAGAGTTGCCAGAATTCCACTATCTATTCCTTTATGCTTATTCTAGCAAAGCTGAAAATAAGGATCTGAGAAGAAAAGAAAAAGGAAGAAACTATCACCCCACAATCCACCGCTGTGCATCATCTGTGTGTGTCCGCTTTTTTTTTTTTTTTTTTTTCTAAAGAAACAAGTGCTTTGCTGTGCTGTACTGAGTCTCTCAGTCATGTCTGACTCTTTGTGACCCTATGGACTGTAGCCTGCCAGGCTCCTCTGTCCATGGGATTCTCCAGGCAAGAATACTGGAGTGAGTTGCCATGCCCTCCTCCAGGGGATATTCCCAGCCCAGGGATCACACCCAGGTCTCCTGCATTGCAGTTGGATTCTTTACCAACTGAGCCACAAGGGAGCCCAAAGAAACAGGCTTTAAAAATTTAAAACACGTTGTTTCCTGAGATCCTCATTTTTCATTAAATGCTGAAATAAAAGGTGTCCTTAGACCCTGCCCATCTCAGCAAGATATCCAGCTGACTCGGTTCTTGTCCCACCAACCCTGCTCTGCCTTCCACTGCTGCACAAGGTCTCTGGGCCCCAGTGTTCTTAAGTTCCGTGCTTTAGGATCCTGGGGCATTTGGAAGAGAGCTGTCCACTCAAGGCAGATTCACTGGGAACGGAGCACTGATCTGAAACACATATGGGCTGCACTATAGACGGATGGTCCTCGGAAGAGGTGTTTCCTGCAGATAAGGTGAAGGAAGGCTTCCTGCAGGTTAAAGGTGGAGGCTTTACCTGCTAATTCACCAAAGAATCCTTGCTTCTGTCACTTAGAGGAGCACAGGCACCTGGAAGCCCCGGAGAGGCTGCTGTGGGGCTTGTCTTCCTGGGACTTCCTCCTTTGGAATCTGACCCTTCTCTTAGATCACCTCCTCACCCCCATCCCATTCCTGTTTTCCTTTCCTGTTCCATGAAAATAGATCCTCCATGTTGACAAAGTGTCTGGGATGCTATACTGATGTTTTTTAAGCAAGCAAGCAGTGAAAAGCCATTGGGTGTTTTTAATCAGGACCCTGTATTTTCACAGATTCTTTAAGCAGCCTGGGGAGAAAAACTAAGGGTAGGGAGAAGACATTTGAAGAGTGGGTGAGAGATGGTTAGGGCAAGGACGAGGCAGAAACTACTGTGCTAAAGAGACTCACCTGCGACACTCACCCCTCGCCCCACTCTTTCGCTGCAGACCCTAGGGTCCCGCCATCAGCCTCCGGCAGCAGGGCCTTGTTGGCACACCTGCCACCCTTTGGCAACACCCTCCCCGCTATTATTCCCTGGCTGAGTTTCTAAATAGTGTCAACCCTTGATCACACCACTGAGTATGCAGCACTGAGACCGTGGTGATAGAGAACAAGACCCACCAGGTTTGCTGTGAAATATGAGGAGCACCTCAAAATGTTGCATCACCCAGTCACCAGTACCGACGCTGTCCACACAGGGTATTGTGTTATTGTAGCCCTAATGTCAAGGACTAAAGGTCACACCTATTTATCGTTAAAAATCCAGTTAAAATCCTACTTGATATAAGGGTCATGCAAAGGGTCCCTGGGCTTCCCAGGTGGCTCAGTAGTAAAGACCTCATCTGCCAACGCAGGAGACCCGGTTCCATCTCTGGGTGGAAAAGATCCCCTGGAGAAGGAAATGGCAACCCACTCCAGTACCCTTGCCTGGAGAATCCCATGGACAGAGGAGCCTGGAGGGATACAGTCCATGGGGTTGCAAAAGAGCCAGACGTGACTTGGCAACTAAACAACAACAGCAAAGTGCCCGGTTCCACTCGCTGCTGCTCTATCACGCTGCAGACTCTGCGTGCGTTCTATCATGGCCACGCAGCCACTAGAGAGAAGGGAGCAACTCTCAGCTCAACTCTCTTTACATTTCTGCCTCCTTGTATTAAGTTATTGAACCATGAACTCATACTAGAAACCTTACCATTAGTCTATACTTATTGCCAAATATAATCTTTTGGGGGTATGTGGAAAGTATATACCTTCTTCGAATTATAAATATTACCAAGTCAGATTCTCTCGCACCCTTGTTTCCCAGTGAAGTAAAAGAAAGTACCGAAAATGGAGACGTGGGAACTTCCACCAGGTTTCAACCCTATGTGATTATTTATGCAATTCCAAAATACAGTTTACCATGTAGGGTATGAACCCTGTTCTCTCCCCATGAATTGTATTTATCTGCGGAAATTAAAGGTGTTATTAACTTAAATCTTGGCAGGGCCTCATCTGTTTTAGTGCTCAGCAACCCACATGGTAATTACTATTGCTATATACAGAGGGAGTTAACACTGACACGATGTCTGCCCTCTAACCCTGCTTTTAAGAACCCTTCGCATCTTTGGATTGGAGGCCTAGGGATTTTCTTCCTCGCTTCTTAACCCTAAGAGAGGTTTATTGGGCCAAGCCTGGGTGGCTGATGAGTGACAGGCGTTACATGGTCATCTTTGTACCTGTGGGTAAGAAAGGAAGAAGCAGACCTTGGGGAACCGCTCTGAGTCATCACACTCAGGCAAGATTGAAGGTTTTGTCAGAAAGTCAGGGCGGAGGCACTGAAGACAGCAGGGAAGGGAAAGATAAGTGAGCAGATTAAGTGAGAAGGGTGTTGCTTTGAACCTGATTGGTAGGTTTTGGCATTGGTTCTCTTTTTCTGGAAGAAGGAGCAAATGACTTATGCTTTGCTTTCTAACATGAAGATAAAGTGAAGTGAAGTCGCTCAGTCGTGTCCAACTCTTATTGACCCCATGGACTACAGCCCACCAGGCCCTCTGTCCAAGGGATTTTCGAGGCAAGTGTACTGGAGTGGGGTGCCATCGCCTTCTCGGTTAACAGTGGCTAGGCATATTATATCTACTTGGAGCTGGTATACTTGGTGACAGCCTCAGTGCCCTCAGACACGGTGTGCTTGGCCAGCTCCCCAGGTAGCAGCAAGCGCACGGCGGTCTGGATCTCCCTGGATGTGATAGTTGAGCGCTTGTTGTAATGCGCCAGGCGCCACGCCTCTCCAGAGATGCACTCGAAAATGTTGTTGACAAAGGAGTTCATGATGCCCGTGGCCTTGGACGAGATGCTGGTGTCCAGATAGACTTGCTTCAGCACCTTGTACACGTCCATGGAGTAGCTCTCCCTGCAGCTGCGCTTGCGCTCCTTGCCGTCCTTCTTCTGGGCCTTGGTCACAGCTTTTTTAGAGCCCTTTTTAGGGGCAGGAGCAGACTTAGCCTGTTCAGGCATGTCTATAATGACAACACCCAACAACACAGAAAGATCTTGAAAATACCCAAAGCCATATTTGTAAGCAAGTTGGTGTGGTTAAATAGGAGGGCAGCTGAAGGCAGAAAGGGGGAAGGGAGCGTGGAGGGAAGGAAGGAAAGAAGGAAAAAGTGGCGTATATGTCATTTACACTGTTGCTGATTCACTTGTCGTGTACACGGTGGGAATGCTGACAGTAGCCTGGTTGATGTCGCCTCGTTGCAGTTTGTCTTTAGAGCCGCCCAGGTTAATGAAGGGGCTTCCCAGGTGGCTCTCGTGCTGACGAACCGCCTGCCCATGCAGGAGTTGTAAGGGACTCGGGTTTGATCTGCCGGGGTCCTGCCCCAGCTGATCCAGGGTATTTGAAGCGGGGACGGCGTCGGCGACCTATTTATTTAAATATTTTATCAAAGATATAAAGAGTAATAGGATGAGGATAGCTCAGTAGGAAAACTCAGTGGAGAAAAGAGGCTGAGTAGCTTGGTTTACGCGGGAGACCAATAAAACTTCAAGACAAGAAGTTTGCACCACTTACGTAGGCCGCAGGCGTCCTTCCGTTCTCCCGAAGGAGAGGAGACACTGAGGCCTCCCCGGTCGGATCTTAGAAGCCCAGGCATAATTAGTAAGCATGGTGGGTTCCGCGCTCCAGATGGAGACTCAACCAGAGTGAGAGAGAGAGAGCGACATGGGGAGACCAGTATTTCGAGAAACTGATCCCAATTCTTTATTTTCCATGGTCTACTTTTATACACTGAGATGTTATGCAAAAGTCACGTGGGGACAGCAGTCCTGACTTTTATCAAAGTCAGGTGCTTCACACAAACGTATACAGAGGTCTTAGGGGTGTTACATCATCTTCTGGCCAGGGGGCCTGCTGACAATTTACGACCCTCTCCTTGTGACAATGGTCAGTCAACCAGGACACTTATTTCTCCAGGGGTGATTATTCTTAAAACAGACGCCACCCAAATAAAGTTACATTCCTATAGGGTGAGGGTGTAATGGGTTTTAGTTAAGGAAAGAATTTACTTAGCCTAAGGTCTAACGTGATTAATATCAAAGGTTAATACTTATTTCTTCTATATATTCATTAATGTGTGTAAGGGCAGGGGATGTGGAGTCTTAGCAACAAACATTGGCTCAACAAATGAAAAACCCTTCACCAATACAATTTCTAATCAGCCCATTATACTTATACTAATAGTTTTCTAACTTTTCTAAGGAACCTGTTTTTAGAAGGTTTAAAGCATCTCATGCCTCTCACGGTTGGGAGGCTGTGAGTGATCACATGTGGCTGGACAAGCCTGTCAGGCAGGCTAGAGAACCTTCAGAGGAGTTTGTAGGTTAAAACACTCTTATCACGCCCAGGAATTATTATTAACTGGAGCTCTAAGTTAACTCCTTCTCCAAAAGAGGTGGTGGGGGACAGCCCCCCATAAAGTCAGAGGTGTAGGTGAGCACAAAGTAGTGAAGTAGGCAGGCTCTGGTTATGGGGGTAGATGCTCGAGGATTTCCAGGGGGACTCCTGAGGCTCGATCCCGCCTTTGCGTATGTCGAGCCTCCTTCCTCATGACCTTTGCCACGGGCGGAGTGCCTCATGCTAGCCCCCAACATTGATCCCTGGGTGGGGAAGATCCCCTGCAGGAGGGCATGGCAACCCACTCCAGTGTTCTTGCCTGGAGAATCCCAGGGACAGAGGAGCCTGGTGGGCTGCCGTCTATGGGGTCGCACAGGGTCTGATCCGACTGAAGCGGCTTAGCAGCAGCAGCAGCACCAGCAGCGTGTATATGTCAGTCCCAGCCTCCCAACGTATCGCTCCTCCTCCCTACCCTCTTTGGTAACCATAAATAAGAAGTTCATTTGCGTCTTTATTTTTTTCAGATCCCACATATAAGCAATGTCACAGATATTTGTCTTTGTCTGTCTGGCTAACCTCACTCGATACATGGTCATCTCCAGGTCCGTCCATGTTGCTGCAAACAGCATTACTTTGCTCTTTATTGGGGTATTAAGTATCACTTTTAAGAATATTTTATTGATATAAAACATACATACTGAATAATTCATGAGTGTAGAGTCTGATGAGTTTCAAAACCTGAGTACTCCTATGTAATCACCGTAAAGGCCACGAAAGATGGACCCGCATCCCAGAATTTCCTGACCTGTGTTCCCTCCCAATCTCCCAAAGGTAACCACTAACGTGACCCGTAACACCACAGGTTAGTTTTGCTTGTTTTTGTACTTAGTTTAAATGGATTCTACTCCTCCACGTCTGGCTGTTTTTACTCAACAATATGTTAGTCTGCTGCCAATTATATTATCACTCATTCACATTGCTGACGGAGGAGGCGAGGGCACCCCACTCCAGCACTCTTGCCTGGAAAATCCTGTGGATGGAGGAGCCCAGTAGGCTGCAGTCCATGGGGTCGCTCAGAGTTGGAGAGGACTGAGCGACTTCACTTTCACTTTTCACCTTCACGCATTGGAGAAGGAAATGGCAACCCACTCCAGTGTTCTTGCCTGGAGAATCCCAGGGACGGGGGAGCCTGGTGGGCTGCCGTCTATGGGGTCGCACAGAGTCGGACACGACTGAAGCGACTTAGCAGCAGCAGCAGCAGTTCACAGTGCTGAATAATGTTGTGTTATGAAAATATATGTTGATACCGCCAAACATTTTTTAAAATATAGGTACTAATTTGCAACCCGTCAGCAATGTAGGAGAGTTCAAGTGACAAACATCCTCCCCAAAATTGGTATTTTCCATCGTTTTTTCTTTTAGCTATTCTGGTGCACAAGCATTGATTTTTAAACTGACTGAAGAAACCTCTAGGAAGCTCACACCAAACAAAGATCTTTATTTAGGAACCAGTGTGTGCTGGAGGTGGGAAGGGACAAAGTTTTATCAGTTTGAATGCTTCAACATCAATACATTCAAAGAAGAAATACAGCTTGAATATCGTAGGCAAAAAGGTCTCATCACAGACCAGTGGCTTTCTTGAAAATACGGCTTTATTTTCAGAGAAAGCCCTTCATATGGAAATGAAGAGATATCTATATGGGCTAGACATGTATGGAATCTGAAAACTGACATTTTTAAGATTTGTAGGGAGAGTCGTGGGCTAGAAGAAAACAGTAAGGACTTGATGAACTGTACCATGAATGATGTGATTTTTGTACAAAAGCAGGAGGCAGTGGCTGATGTGTTTTTCTTTACGGTTGCAGGGTCTCCATTTTGGTGCCTGTTGGATATTGTTCCCATAAAGAATGAGAAAGGAGATGTGGTCCTTTTTCTGGCCTCGTTCAAAGATATAACAGACACGAAAGTGAAGATTACTCCAGAAGATAAAAAAGAAGGTTTGTGCTGTTTTCAGAAAACATTGACAGATGGAATAACGTTTTGAAATTGTTTACTCAGAAACTCCAGGAAGAAAAAAGAGTGTTTTTAATAACAGCAACTGATAAATATTCATAACTCTTAGCAGTCAGTATCTGGTGCGTTTCCCGAAATCACAGACTCATGTGAGTTTGCATCCTCCTGTTTGTAGCAAAGATTCACTTGACAGGAACCAGAAGTTTGTATTCTGATTCCAAGAGGATGAGGATGGAAAAATTTGTATCAGAGTACACAGATTCATACCACCTGGTTTTATCAGGGAAAAATACGAACTGATAGTGATAAGTGAAGTTAAAATGAGGCAATTAAAAAGATAGCTCTCAGTTTAAACTACCGTAGAGCAGCTCAGAACTTAAAAGTGCAAGATTTCATTTTAGGTACAAAACCCAGAACTCGATTTAGTGCTTGTTAGAGTGGAACATTGCAGATGTGTATCTGTATCTTGCAATAATAATTTGTGTTGACATAGACAAGATTTTCAATGATCTTTAAAGGATCCTAAGACTTTGTATTGCTTACCTTATAGCTTCTGTTTACAGTTTATGAGGAAATTCCCTGAATTTATGTAAGCAGACAAAAATTAACACTAGAAAAACTGCCCATATTATTTCATTTAAACAGAAGTAGAGTTGGATATTTTGATGACCAGAGAAAAAGCAGTTGTCATTGTAGGCATTTCCTACAAAGTTCTTTACAAGAATCAGCTATTTGACATTTTAACAACTATGTCTTTGTAAAAATGTATCTGGGTGTTCTATATGTATTATGTCTTTTGAATGACAACACAGATTGAGAGCTATTTGGTGCCCCCACCTCCCAACGTCTATCATTTGGAATGTTTGCAAATGCATGACTGTTTTCCTGTGTATTTGCATAACTAAATATTGTGGGATATTTTACATACAGGAGAGGCAAGCATTCATATCAGCAAAGTTACTTGAATATCAGAGCAAGTGTAATACCTGCCTAAGGAGAGAAAAGCATGTAAACAGGTGCACACGATTTTTGTTTCTGTTTTCAAAATTTTCTTTGCTGTTAGAGGAAGAAGAAGGTAAGTGTGAAGTGCATTTACTTAGAACACCTCTAATATCAACCGTAGGTTTTTTCCCTTACTGATGTTGAAGCTGAAACTCCAATACTTTGGCCTCCTGATGCAAAGAGCTGACTCATTGGGAAAGACCCTGATGCTGCGAAAGATTGAGGTCAGGAGGAGAAGGGGATGGCAGAGGATGGGATGGTTGGATGGCATCACCAATTCAATGGACATGGGTTTGAGTGAACTCCAGGAGTTGGTGATGGACAGGGAGGCCTGACATGCTGCAGTTCATGGGGTCACAAAGAGTCGGACATGACTGAGCAACTGAACTGAAAACTGAACCACCAGTTCTGCAGCTCTCTGGACACTGCGGGATGTCCTAAAATTTAATTCACTTCTGACACTATTTTTGCTGTTCAGTCACTCAGTCATGTCTGACTTTTGTGACCCCATGGACACATGCCAGGCCTACCTGTCCATCACCAACTCCCAGAGTTTACTCAAACTCATTTCCATCAAGTTGGTGATGCCATCCAACCATCTCATCCTCTGCCGTCCCCTTCTCCTCCTGCCCCCAATCCCTCCCGGCATCAGGGTCTTTTGAAATGAGTCAGTTCTTGGCATCAGGTGGCCAAAGTATTGGAGTTTCAGCTTCAACATCAGTCCTTCCAATGAACACCCAGAACTGATCTCCTTTAGGAAGGACTGGTGGACCTCCTTGCAGTCCAAGGGACTCTCTAGAGTATTCTCCAACACCACAGCTCAAAGCATCAGTTCTTTGGCGCTCGGCTTTCTTCACAGCCCGACCCTCACATGCACACGTGACCACTGGAGAAACCACAGCCTGACGACCTTTGCTGTTGGGCCTTTGTTGGCAAAGTAATGTCTCTGCTTTTCAATACGCTGTCTAGGTTGGTCATAGCTTTTCTTCCAAGGAGCAAGTGCCTTTTAGTTTCAAAACTGCAGTCACCATCTGCAGTGATTTTGGAGCCCCCCAAAATAAAGTCTGTCACTGTTTCCATTATTTCCCGTCTATTTGCCATGAAGTGATGGGACTGGATACCATGATGTTAGTTTTTTGAATGTTGAGTTTCAAGCCAGCTTTTTCACTCTTTTCTGTTGCCTTCATCAAGAGGCTCTTTAGTTCCTCTTCACTTTCTTCCCTAAGAAAGTGTCATCTGCATATCTGAGGTTATTGCTATTTCTCCCGGCAATCTTGATTCCAGCTTGTGTTTCATCCAGCCCAGCGTTTCTCATGATGTACTCTGCATATAAGTTAAATAAGCAGGGTGACAATATACAGCCTTGACGTACTCCTTTCCCACTTTTGATCCAGTCTGTTGTTCCATGTCTGGTCCTAACTGTTGCTTCTTGACCTGCATACCGGTTTCTCAGGAGGCAGGTCAGGTGGTCTGGTACTTGGAATGAACATCAGCATCCACAAGTATAAGGGCCCCACCTGCACACAGATGCTGGTCACGGGTACAGGGTACCCAGGCCCCCCATGCTTGTGTCCAACTTGACTGCAATGTTGGGAAATTCACAGCCCTCCCCTTTCCTTTCAGATTTGATAATTTGCTAAAACTGCTCCCAGAACTTAGAAAAACACTTCTGTTATGACGAAGGCTGTAACTTGGGAATAGCCGAATGGAAGAGATGCTGGGGCAGGCATAGGGACGAGCCTGGGGCTGCCACCCCTCCCCTCTCCCCGGCCCAGCACCCGGAGGTGCCCACTGGGTCTCCTACTCTGTAACAGTTCTCATGGAAAAGTCATCACACAAGCAAGGTTGATTACATCACTGGCCATTGGTGATCAGCTTGTTGCTTAGCTCCGCTGCCCTCCCAGAAGGTCAGGGGGCGGTTACGAGGCCCAGCCTTCTAATCTCCCGTCTTCCTGGTCAGGAGCTTCCCTGTGGGACCGAATATCCACTAGTATAGAAGAGACCCAGCCCTCCAGGGATTCCTGGGGTTGTGGGGTCGTGTGTCTAGAGCAGGGACAAGACCAGGTACCTTTCTTACTATGCCACCAAAGGATTACTCCAAACGCTAAATATATGTGTATGTATTATGTGTATTCGCATACATGTGTAGACACACCGAACTGTCTTTAGAAATAAATATATGGCTTTTGGGGCTTCCCTGGTGGCTCAGCTGGTGAAGAATCCGCCTGCAATGCGGGAGACCTGGGTTCAATCCCTGGGTTGGGAAGCTCCCTTGAAGAAGGGAAAGGCCACCCACTCCAGTGTTCTGGCCTGGAGAATTCCATGGACTGTATAGACCATGGGGTGGCAAAGAATCGGACACAACTGAGCGACTTTCACTTTCATTTTCATTTTTTGCTTCAATGAGGGCAGTTTAATCAACCTGATTTGTTTTGATCACGACGATCATCACTACTGGTTTTATATAACTGAGGTCATCATCTTTGCCCTGTGCTCCTGGTGTCTGTATGATCGGGGAGAAATCCCCCTTTTGAAAGATGGCAATGGATAAAAGGGGTAAAATACACCTGTTAATTTGGGGTTTGAAAGAGCTCACTACAACATTCCTTTTCCTCAGAGAGAGAGAGACTACAGTATAAATCTGGTGATTTTAACCATTTTTTAAAATACCTTCCACTTTTCACACATACTTCATTTCGACTTTAAAAGTAGTGTGCCAACCAATAACTTCTATATGTGTTCCTAGCATTTCTGAATTACTTTAATATGAGATCCTATTTACCTCTTCAGTTCAGTTCAGTCATTCAGTCGTGTCTGACTATTTGCAACCCCATGAACTGTAGCACATCAGGCCTCCCTGTCCATCACCAACTCCCAGAGTCCACCCAAACTCATGTCCATCTAGTCGGTGATGCCATTGAGCCATCTCATCTTCTGTCGTCCCCTTCTCCTCCTGCCGTCAATCTTTCCCAGCATCAGGGTCTTTTCCAATGAGTCAACTCTTTGCATCAGGTGGCCAAAGTATTGGAGTTTCAGCTTCAGCATCAGTCCTTCCAATGAATATTCAGGACTGATTTCCTTTAGGATGGACTGGTTGGATCTCCTTGCAGTCCAAGGGACTCTCAAGAGTCTTCTCCAACACCACAGTCCAAAAGCATCAATTCTTCGGTGCTCAGCTTTCTTCACAGTCCAACTCTCACATCCATACATGACCACTGGAAAAAACATAGCTTTGACTAGACAGACATTTGTTGACAACGTAATGTCTCTGCTTTTGAATATGCTATCTAGGTTGATCATAACTTTCCTTCCAAGGAGCAAGCGTCTTTCAATTTCAGGGCTGCAATCACCATCTGCAGTGATTTTGGAGCCCAGAAAAATAAAGTCTGACACTGTTTCCACTGTTTGCCCATCTATTTCCCATGAAGTGATGGGACCGGATGCCATGATCTTCGTTTTCTGAATGTTGAGCTTTAAGCCAACTTTTTCACTGTCCTCTTTCACCTTCATCAAGAGGCTTTTGAGTTCCTCTTCACTTTCTGCCATAAGAGTAGTGTCATCTGCATATCTGAGGTTATTGATATTTCTCCCAGCAATCTTGATTCCAGCTTGTGCTTCTTCCAGCCCAGCGTTTCTCATGATATACTCTGCATATAAGTTAAATAAGCAGGGTGACAATATACAGCCTTGACGTACTCCTTTTCCTATTTGGAACCAGTCTGTTGCTCCATGTCCGGTTCCATGTTGCTTTCTGCCCTGCACACAGGTTTATCAAGAGGCAGGTCAGGTGGTCAGGTATTCCCATTTCTTGAAGAATTTTCCACAGTTTATTGTGATCCACACAGTCAAAGGCTTTGGCATAGTCAATAAAGCAGAAATAGATGTTTTTTTGGAACTCTCTTGCTTTTTCCATGATCCAGCGGATGTTGGCAATTTGATGTCTGGTTCCTCTGCCTTTTCTAAAACAAGCTTGCACATCTGGAAGTTCACAGTTCACGTATTGCTGAAGCCTGGCTTGGAGAATTTTGAGCATTACTTTGCTAGCTTATGAGATGTGTGCAATTGTGCGGTAGTTTGAGCATTCTTTGGCATTGCCTTTCTTTGCCTCTTACCCTATCAGTAAGAAATATTTTAATGTAATTTAGAAGTGGATTAATAATGAACCAAGCAGTTCCACAGATATTTATTGAGCCCCCATTCTGCCCTCGGGATTGAATGATTGCAGACGTCAGAATGCTCATCTAAACCTCAGCACAAATCCTGCTTCCAGGCGTGTTGGCTGTTAGGCCTTAAATGAGCTGCTTACCCTCTCAGAGACTAAGTTTCTACACCTATAAAAGGGGCAGTCATATAGATGTCTACAGTGACTTTAGGTTTATAAGAGATAATATTTGCGCCACATGGCAAATCACAGCAGACATTCAGTAGAAAGGAGTCGCAGTCACTGTTGCGCTCCGCAGGTTGTGTAAAAGTCGCTAGCTGTCATTGAGCCTCTGCCTCATGTTGCCACATTGCCTCATTTGCTCTATGAAGTAGGAAGTGCTCTTATTTCTGTTTACCAGTGATTTAAGTAACCTGACAAGGTGTGCGTAGTAAAAAGTGGAAGAGCCGGGATTTATACTCATGCAGACTCCAGGCTGTACATTTTTCAAGTTGGCATGTTTTTGTTTTGTTTTGTTTTTTCCTCCAAAGAGCACAAGATCGTATGAAGCACACAGTTCCAGCGTTGCAGTAGAGTATGTTCAGTGACGGAGAGTGGGGTGGGGACAAGGGTGGGGTGGGGCCAGCAAGAAGCAGAGCAGAGGCAAAGAGGCCCTCACGGGGAAATGAACACCGAAGCATGTCTGAAGGATGAGTGGCGTTTGGTAAACTGCACGGAAGGAATGCTGATTTTAGGAGATGCAGTAACAGATAGCTGACCTTTGTTCAGAAGTGGATTGTAAAAGTCAGGGGATGGAAGTCCAGCGCTAGGCAGGCATGGCTTAAAATGTAAAGATTTTATTATGTTTTTTTAAGGAGCCTAGATGGTGTGGCAATAGAGTTCAGTTACAACAGTAGACCTTCACAGTTGGAGATGAGCAAATAGGAGGACTTGATGAATTCCAGGATTCTGCTTTGGGGACTGTTATAGACTTAATTTGGAGAAGGCAATGGCAACCCACTCCAGTACTCTTGCCTGGAAAATCCCATGGATGGAGGAACCTGGTAGGCTGCAGTCCAATGGGGTCACGAAGAGTCAGACACAACTGAGCAACTTCACTTTCACTTTTCACTTTCATGCATTGGAGAAGGCAATGGCATCCCACTCCAGTATTCTTGCCTGGAAAATCCCATGGATGGAGGAACCTGGTAGGCTTCAGTCCATGGGGTCGCTAAGAGTTGGACACGACTGAGTGACTTCACTTTCACTTTTCACTTTCATGCATTGGAGGAGGAAATGGCAACCCACTCCAGTGTTCTTGCCTGGAGAATCCTAGGGACCGGGAAGCCTGGTGGGCTGCCATCTATGGGGCTGCACAGAGTCAGACAGACTGAAGCGACTTAGCAACAGCAGCAGCAGCAGCAGCATAGACTTAATTACTCATTACTTTGCCAACAAAGCTCCGTCTAGTCAAGGTTATGGTTTTTCCGGTGGTCATGTATGGATGTGAGAGTTGGACTATAAAGAAAGCTGAGTGCTGATGAACTGATGCTTTTGAACTCTGGTGTTAGAGAAGACTCTTGAGAGTCCCTTGGACTGCAAGGACATCCAACCAGTCCATCCTAAAGGAGATCAGTCCTGGGTGCTCATTGGAAGGACTGATGCTGAAGCTGAAACTCCAATACTTTGGCCACCTGATGTGAAGAGCTGACTCATTTGAAGAGACCCTGATGCTGGGAAAGATTGAAGGCGGGAGGAGAAGGGGATGACAGAGGATGAGATCGTTGAATGGCATCACTGACTCAATGGACGTGAGTTTGGGTGGACTCCGGGAGTTGGTGATGGACAGGGAGGCCTGGCGTGCTGTGATTCATGGGGTCGCAAAGAGTCAGACATGACTGAGGGACTGAACTGAGCTGATAGACGTCATTGTGTCCCCTCCAAATTCAAGTGTTGAAGCCCTTAGCCCCCAGAAGCTGAGACACCTGGATCAGATAGGGACCTGCCGGCCTAGCTGCCGGCCACCCTCGCTGGCACCTCTGGTGGAGGGGAGCCTGCTGAGCGTGCCTGTGGCTCACTGTCCGTCTGCTCTGGGCCAGCCTGCTCACCCCAGGGCCCCGCAGGGTGGAGCAGTGAGGCTCAGAGCAGTGAGCCAGCCAAGCCTCAGTTCGTGAAGAGCTGGAGACGGGTCGGGGCCGGGCAGGTCCCCATGCCCTGGGGTGGTCCGTGGGACAGAAGAGAGACAGTCAGGAACGAGGTGGGCACAGGCCAGACTTGTTCCTTCCCCCAAACTCACACACGTGCCTTTGATGGAAGCTGAAAGCTCCTGCCCCAACTCTTTTTACCATGCTCATTTTTTTTAATTTATTAAAAAACTTTTTAAAATTGAAGTATAGTTGATTTGCAATGTCATGTTAGTTTCAGGCATATAGCAGTGATTCAGTTTTATATATATATATTCTTTTTCAGATTCTTCCCCATTGTAGGTTACTACAAGACACTGAGTATAGCTCCCTGTGCTATATAGCAAATAGGCCCTGGTTTATTTTGTATATAGCAGTGTGTATATATTAATTTCAAACCCCTAAGTTCTCCCTTTCCTCCCCCACCCTTGGTAACCGTAGCTTGTTTTCTGTGTCTGTGAGCCTGTTTTGTAAATAAGTTCGTTGGTATCACTTTTTAAGCCTCCACGTGTAAGTGACACCCTGTGTCTGTTTGTCTGACTTCCTTCCGCACGACCATCTCTAGGTCCACCCATATAATCCACACACTTATATGTGGAATCTATAAGTGACACCCTGTGTCTGTTCGTCTGACTTCCGTCCGCACGACCGTCTCTAGGTCCACCCACGCTGCAGCAAAGGGCGTAATTTAATTCTTTTTTATGGCTCAGTAATACTCCATTGTGTATATGTACTGCATTTTCCTCATACGTTCAGCTGTTGGTTCACACTTAGGTTGCTTCCGTGCTTTGGCTATTGTGAATGGGGGTGCTATGAACATTAGGGTGCATGCATCTTTCCTAATTAGACTTTTCATTTTTTCTAGATATATGCTCAGGAGTTTTACCATTCTCATTTCTTGTTCAAAGTCCTTACTACCCCAAGTGTTGTCTGAGGACCTTATGTATTAGTATCACCTTATAGCCCATAAAAATGCAGAATCTCAGGCCTCTGAATCCGAATCCTCTGACCTCTGAGTCAGAATCTGCATTCTGATAAGATCCCACACTATTCACAGGCACATGGAGTTTGAGAAGCCACACGCTGGGCACATCCCTTAGAAAGGTCCCCCTGCCCATCCAGTCTGAAGGGTCCACCTCAAGCCACTCTAACCCTTCACCTTGTTCACTGTCAGCATAGCCTGTACAGTATATGAAACATCTTTTTAAAAAGTGAGTCTGCACACACTATTATATATAAGATAAATAGCCAACAAAGACCTCCTGTTGATATATGACAGAAGGACATCCACACAGTAGTCTATCACACTGTATATGAGAAAAGGATGTATATGTTTAACTGAACCACTCTGCTGTTCACCTGAAATGAATATGATATTATAGATGATAAACTATTCTTCAATAAAATTAAAGTCTTTTCTAGAAAGTTTATATTTCAATTGTCCTCCACTCCATTAAAATGTAAGCCTAATCAGGAAACAGATTTTGCTTCTCTTGTTCAAGATAGTGTCCCCAACAGAGTGTCTGACACTTAGTAAATACTCAATAAATGATTGATGGGTGGAATGAATACATGAATGTGTAAGCAATGTTCAATTTAGGAAATGTGACTAGCAAAAGAAAACAGCATAGAATTCTTTCTTTTACAAAATAATCATCGTGATTATCAACATCTCAGGTGAACATCTGATGAATGCTTTTAGTTTAAGTCAAAGGCAGTGTGAGGTGTTTGGGTCAAAGTCAGCTCCAAGACTCCCAAAACGGGTTCTTACTCCTGGTGTGGAGTGGCTGTTTCCCTTCAAGCAGAATCTCTGCCGCTATTAATTGTGTGTTCTTGATAACTCTTTTGTTTGTCCTCCATTTCTGAGAATCTCCATTTGGTCACATTTTTTAAAGGTAATGTCAGTTGCTTGTTTAAAATACATATATAAAATATTCTCCATAAAAACAAGTATTAAGCCACTGATCAGATAGTCAGACAAAGATGATTTTATTTCTGTTTTTGATTTATTTTTAATATTTTAATTTTCAATAGGGAACATGGTAATAATGTTCCTTTCCCCTGCTGTAATATCCTGCCTGATTTGTTTGTTTGTTTGTTTGCATAAGGAAGAAACACAGACCAAAATCCAAATAAAGCACTGCTGCTGCTGTGTCGCTTCAGTCGTGTCCAACTCTGTGGGACCCCATAGACGGCAGCCCACCCGGCTCCCCCGCTCCTGGGATTCTCCAGACAAGGACACTGGAGTGGGTTGCCATTTCCTTCTCCAATTCATGAAAGTGAAAAGTGAAAGGGAAGTCGCTCAGTCGTGTCCAACTCTTAGCGACCCCATGGACTGCAGCCCACCAGGCTTCTCCATCCATGGGGTTTTCCAGACAAGAGAACTGGAGTGGGGTGCCATCGCCTTCTCCGAAATAAAGCACAGTGGTCTGATGAAAGAACTGCTGTAAAAATTAACACTTTTACTGAGGAGATAGATTTCTGCCTTTGGGAGAGCTACACCAACTTTTTGTCGAATGTGTGATGAACTTGGGAATGAAGAGCCCCGGTAGATCCTCAAAGTGATTGAAGAGTTTCAATCATGTCTGTAAATTATCTTCTTATCTATATTTTTTTAAGGCTGTGGATTTTGTTTACATATTCACCAATACCGTTCTCTCCTAGAATGTTCTAAATAGCGTAAGCCAGAGTTCATAAACTAAGTTGCCTTTGGAGATGCAGGATAATGCAATGAATGAAATGCTGTGGTCTGTCATAGTGGAAACCAAGCCTGACACATGAAGTATGCCTCGCCACCTTGTTCTGTTTTAAAAGAAACTTTCAAATATTCTGCAGCCAGTCAAAATATGCCTGTGGACTGAATTTTTCTATTGATCAATAGTCTGTGATCCTTGGACAAAACTATCAAAGTAATTTCTTTTTAAAAAAGATTTATATATTTCTAGCTTTATAACTTTTGGGAGGGAGACATTTTTTTATTTTAGACAAATTTGACATTTTTAAAAGTTTGACAATTGAAAAACTAATGGAAACACCAGATAAATATGTATTGGATTGGCCAACAGGTTGTTTGATTTTTTCCACTACATTCTATGGAAAAACTGAAACAAAATTTTTGGCCAACCCAATATTAAGGGGATAAGTAACTTCAGGTTGGCAGTTTTAAAAACCGTGTAACTTGACCTCCTGGTTAGATATACATTCTTACTGAGGTCTCTGTGTCTGGCAGAATTCACTAGTCCTTGGTTCCCAATTCCAGGAGTATAGCTGTCATGCTACTGTTAGGAATGATGGTAGCCTCACTTGGGAGAGGCTGGAAAGCGTGAACTCACACATCCGCAGGTGCCTGAGTCTCGGGCTTCAGCATCTTGCGTAGAGACGTGCTGGGATCAGCTGGACACTGGGGGCTTGTTTTAGTGGGTGCTGCTGGGGGAATGTTTTCCCTTTCTTTTATGTGAGTTAGTGTGCCAATGGCTTTGCCAGTGTGAGAAAAACAGACTATTTGGTTCCAAGAACTTAGGTGTCAGCTACCTAGAGGAGTGCTGAGAAACACTGGGTGACCTCAAGGGGAGGGATTGGGTCCCCAGTTTCAAGGGAGTTTGAGTTTCTGCCCCTCATATTAGAGAAAGTGAACTTTCCATCCCACCCAGCCTGTCTTTGTGCTGCTGCTGCTAAGTCACTTCAGTCGTGTCCAACCCTGTGTGACCCTATAGAAAGCAGCCCACCAGGCTTCCCTGTCCCTGGGATTCTCCAGACAAGAACACTGGAGTGGGTTGCCATTTCCTTCTCCAGTGCATGAAAGTGAAAAGTGAAAGTGAAGTCGCTCAGTCGTGTCCGACTCTAGTGACCTCATGGACTGCAGCCTACCAGGCTCCTCCATCCATGGGATTTTCCAGGCAAGAGTACTGGAGTGGGGTGCCATTGCCTGTCTTCATACAGGAAGACTAAATAGGAACCACCATCAAGCAATTCTGCTTATCTTTAAAAAAAATAATAATTTTATTTATTTACTGATTTGGCTGTGCCAGGTCTTAGCTGTGGCATGCAAACCCATTTGTGCCATCTGGGATCTAGTTCCCTGACCGGGGATCAAACCCAGGCCCCCTATACTGGGAGCACAGAGTCTCAGTCACTGGGCCACCAGGAAGTCCCGATCCTGCTTATCTTTGCAACATACATATGTGTTCAGTCGCTCAGTTGTGCCTGACTTTTTGTGACCCCATGGACTGTAGCCTGCCAGGCTCCTCTGTCCATGGGATTCTCCAGGCAACATTACTGGAGTGTGTTGCCATTTCCTTCTCCAGGGGATCTTCTTGACCAGTGATTAAACCCACATCTCCTGCGTCTCCTGGATTAGCAGTTGGATTTTTTGCCACTGAGCCACATAGGAAGCTCATTACCTTTACAATAGGTCTCACCAAAATTCCATAAGGCTTTTAACGTATTTATTTGACACATTGTGTGGGGGATGCTTTGATTCCTATAAAACACAGAAGTCTCACTGGATAAATGTCTCCTGAACTGTTCATATAGTTGTTACAATCTCTTAAAATTATGCGTGCTAAGTCAATCAATCATGTCCGACTCTTTGAGACCCCATGGACTGTAGCCCGCAAGACTCCTCTGTCTGCAGGATTCTCCAGGCAAGAACACTGGAGTGGGTTGCCATGTCCTGCTCCGGGGATCTTCCCGACCAAGGGATGGAACCAGCATCTCTCAAGTCTCTTGCATTCGCAAGCAGGTTCTTTACCACTAGCGCCACCTGGGAAGCCTTAAAATTGTATGTAATTCAATTTCATTTGATCTACTTAAAAAATACACCTTTCCATTCCTGATAAAGATGTGTACACACATAATTTGGCAACTGCTCCTCAATGTGGAGAATGTAATTTTTGCCTGTGTGTATTAGCATTTTTCAAAGCAGACATTCATATTAAGAATGTTTACGCATGAAAAGATGAACGTCTATTAACTAGAAAACAGCTGAAATGACTGACTATACTGACGGGAACTCTGGAAGTTATGAATGGTCTCAGGAGCGTGTTGGACTGTGCCTTTTTTTCCATATGTTCCTTTTCCCTTCTCGCCTCTGAGCTCTGTGAAGGCAGAGGCCATGCCTGGTTCACTTTTGAGCCTGAGAATGTAAGCTAGGGCATGGCACACAAAAGGCTGAACTGACTCTGGCCAAAGAGATGCAGAGTCTTGTGGCTACTTGGAATTGGTCTAGAATTTATTTTTTGAAAACTTGAGGAAAAGAACACAGAAAAAGAGTTCTTGAACTGAGCAGCTCCAGTGATAATCTGAGATCTAGGTGTGTGTGGTGATTGCGAGGGTGTGAGAGATCATAAACAACAGGGTGAAATAAAGTGGCAAAAAGAGGAGAGATGGTGAGAGTGTCGAAGAGGAAAATAGCAGCTGCCACTAACTGTAAACAATCTTTGCATCCCCGTGGACTGTACAGTCTGTGGGATTCTCCAGGCCAGAGTACTGGAGTGGGTAGCCTTTCCCTTCTCCAGGGGGTCTTCCCAACCCAGGGATCAAAGCCAGGTCTCCCGAGTTGCAGGAGGATTCTTTACCAGCTGAGCTATTAGGGAAGCCCTTAGAAAAACTAGAAATAGGATATTCCAAGTATATAGATACAGAATATATTCATTAATACAACCTTAGTGCAATGATGGACAAATATGCCTATTAGAGGAAATATGAAAGAAACACATTATAGTGAAGGAGGATACAGACACTGAGTGAGTTGATCTCTCAAGAAAGTGGTTCGGAACACTTTGATCACTGGGATTCCCAGTGGTTAAGACGTCTCCTCCCCATGCTGGGGATGTGGGTTCGATCCCTGGTCAGGGAGCTAAGATCTCTCATGTCTCATGGCCAAAATCCAAAACATAAAAAAAGAAGTAATATTGTAACAAATTCAATAAAGACTTTACAAATGGTCTACATTAAAAAAAAGTCTTAAAAAAACTAAAAGAACAATGTGATCATGAGAAACATAGTCAGGTCCATTAAAAAGAAGCTGAGATACCCAGAAAAGAAGGGAAAATAGGGCAGAATTCAAAGTCATATTGCAGCATAGTATTAAGAAGTTGCCATTAGAATGGCTAAGTCATTATTTTGTTTGATTTTTCAAGTGTGTAGTCTCTGATCTGTTTAGGGTGCCTTAGGTATGAGCTGAAAGAAATAAGTGATGGACCCAAAATGAAACACAAGTTGTCTTTCATCTTGCAGTAGAATTTCAGTGAAACCTAAAGGATATCTTGATGAGATTATGAGTGAACAAATGACGTATTTATGTACTTTGCACCAGAAGTGCAGAAAATCAAGCCGTACCATCAGGTGATAACTTCCTGAGTCTGGCTTTGTGGGAAAAGGTCTAGCTAAATTAAAGTTACAGTGAAAGTTAATCCTCTTAAAGTTCTGCCATTACCTCCTGTGAAGGGATAAGACTTCAGATTAACTCGAAACCTGGACCTACTGAGAGTAGGTTTCCCTGGAAAGCTGGCTTTTAATTCTCTAGTCTAACTGCAAAGACCTTAGGAATAGGGTGGTTCCCAGCAAATAGGAAGGGACTAGAGGGTATCTAAAAATTCACTCAAAACAGGAAAACAGTGAAGAAAGGTTCTCAAAGGTCTGATGATAGCCTCTCCTTAGGTCAGAGGATCTCGCCAGCAGCAGTGGGACAGGATGAGAACTTGAAAGCCTAGAGTGCTTACCTAACTGCCTCAGTGCTGCTGGCCGGCCGTTTCCGTCTGAGCAGCGTGTCTAGATGTGTAGGTGGGTGCTTTATCTGTTACCTACATTAAAGGGACGCGTATCTTTGGCTGGTATCTGCTAGTGTCTTTCCATGGAGACTATCACCCTTGTGCAATCACACATCATCATTAGAGTCAAAAGACACACTATTAATCTGTAAGGATAATAAATAATGATGGAAAAAATCTAATGAGTCTGATGACCCAGAGGAGGGTGGCAAATAAGAGTTACTATGTGGCCTAATGTCACGGGATTGGTAATAGCTAGAATTTTATGCTGAAGAGCCTTTTGAGGCGGCATCTTGTCTCAGAGGGTAAAGACAACTATAATCAATTATTGAACGTTTCCAAGGTCACAGTGATTTGAATAGAAGGGAACAGTCAGAAGCAAGCCACAAATTTGCCATACATGCATGCTGTTGAGGAAGACGTTATCATTTTTTTTTTAGACGTTATCATTTTTATAACAAGTAGAAAATTGGAGACTTCAAGCCTCTCTTATAGAGTTAAATCACTGATACAAAATTCTCTTTCATATATTTTTAAAATGAAATAGATTCATCCATTGTGGTTTGTTGTTGAGTTCTCAACAATCTATTATTAGAAATAAATCAATTATATGATTAACAAGCATATAATGAGCTAGAGGTGCAGAGGAGAGATCCTCATACAGAATCTAAAACCGATGCACAATATTTAAAAAAAAAAAAACATTTAAAATATGGCTGTGCTAGTGGTAAAGGGAAAGAAATAGATTTGCAGAACAAAAAGAAAGTATGAGGAAGAAGAGTATGTTGGAGTTGATGAGGATAGAAAGACAAGGCCTAGGTCCTCAACAGAGCAGCGATCAGACTGGAGCTGTAGGCATGAGTCTGGGACAGTGAAGGGCATTGACAGAGTCGCTCGAAATGGGCTGAGAGGTCCCAAAGAAGAAGCTGTTGTTCAGTCGCTCAGTCATGTCCGACTCTGAGATCCCATGGACTAAGCACACCAGACTTCCCTGTCCTTCACCACCTCCCAGAGCTTGCTCAAACTCATGCCCATGGAGTCGGTGAGGCCATCCAGCCATCCTGTCCTCTGTCAATGCTTCTCCAACTCCCTTCAGTCTTTCCCAGCCTCAGGGTCTTTTCCAAGGAGTCATAAACGTCTCAGTGCCCAGTGAGTCGGCATTTTGCATCAGGTGGACAAAGGAGTGGAGCTTCAACTTCAGCATCAGTCTTTCCAATGGATATTCAGGACTGATTTCCTTTAGGATTGACTGGTTTGATCTCCTTGCAGTCCAAGGGACTCTCAAGAATCTTCTCCAGCACCACAGTTTGAAGACATCAATAAAGACTTGCTTACTTAACCTGGGCTTCCCTGATAGCTCAGTTGGTAAAGAATCTGACTGCAATTCAGGAGACCCCAGTTTGATTCTTTGGGTCAGGAAGATCTGCTGGAGAAGGGAAAGGCTACCCACTCCAGTATTCTGGCCTGGAGAATTCCATGGACTGTATAGTCCTTGGGGTTGCAAAGAGTCAAGTTGGACACCACTGAGTGACTTTCACTTCACTTTCACTTACTTAATCTTGGTTCCCAGAAGAGCATGACAAAAGACTGATCTTCATAAGAATTCCTAATTAGAAAGTGAAAGTCACTCAGTGGTGTCCAACTTGACTCTTTGCAACCCCAAGGACTATACAGTCCATGGAATTCTCCAGGCCAGATTACTGGAGTGGGTAGCTTATCCCTTCTCCAGGGGATCTTCCCAACCCAGAGATCAAACCAAGGTCTCCTGCATTGCAGGCAGATTCTTTACCAACTGAGCTATCAGGGAAGCCCTCCTAATTAGTACCTTACCTTTATTTAGGTTTGGGGTCTGAATTCACAACATCTGTTGAATATCAAGTAATCATAGCTGAAAATTTTATTTAAAGTGATTCTGATCACTGGGGTCCCCAGACACATAGGAAAATTAAATGCGAAAGTTCTTATTGGACATTTTTAATTGAAGTTCTAAAAGAATCCCCCAAGGTAAAGTTCCAAGGAACCCAAGTATATGATAAAAATAATGAATGCTGTGAGATAAACTAACACAAGCAAGAATCATCACCAAAAAAATTACAAAATTGAATCTTCAAGGACTAAAACTATTGGAATTATTAGATAGGAAAACATCTATTTAATTTGCTTAAAGAAAATTTTTGTGATTTTTAAAAGTAGTGGAGGGACAAAAACAGTCAAAATTAACCAGATATAATTGGAAGAAAACAAAAACTGTCTACTAAAGAAAACAATGCGATGTGAGTGTTGTGAGTCAAGTTTCCTTGGGGCAAGATGAAGACCATAACCGCGGGGACAGGGTCTCATGTAGCTCTGAGGAACTGTGCCTCCAGGGGCATCGGTCAGCGCTCTATACAATCTTAGCTGGGAGAGGGGGTATGTGTCGTCAAGCTCACGTTTCGTCAGAGGTTTGCTGCTAGTCTGGAGGGGTAGATGTCACCATTAATGACTGTAGTGCTTTTCTAGATATGAGGAGATGCAAGAATTGGGCTCATAAAGTTTTCTTTTGAATATACCTGACTATCTGAAGGCTTGTTATGCCAGCTTTTCCCAGAGCACAGAGTGCCTCATTTTTCATCTCTGCCCTAAACTCCTTTCAGGGTGTACTGAAGGCCAGTGGCTGTGGTGGCTTATAACTCCATCCTTGTAGGGGCAGATGGCAAGTGCCAGTATTTTTGTTGGCAGAACCAAAGAGAACTCCTATAAATGAGAAAGAGAATAATTAAAAATAGACTCAATGAGCAGGATAAACAGCAAACTGGTCAAAGAATAAGAAAGAATTAGTGAATTAGAAAAGAAAAATTAATCCATGCAATTATTACAGACACATATGAAAATGAAGTTCAAGAGAAATAGTGGTTAGAGCCAAACAATCCAGAATAACTGGGATTTTAGAAAGAGAGGATGGAATGGTAGGGAATAAAGTGCTAATGATTTTTCAGTGTTCATATGCATCTGCGTAGTCTAAATCAATACTCAGAAAGCCCAACACATCTGAAAGGCTGCTATAAAGGTAAGCAAACCAAGACTCAGAGCTGTTACACTGTGAAACTAAAGAACAGTGGATGGAAAGAGAATATCATAAAAGCAGGCTTAGGGAAATGACTTTATCTGCAAATAAAAGCTGGTTTGACTGACAGCTGTGCTCTCAAAGACAACAATAAAAGCCAGAAGAGAGTAGGATGCAATTTTCAAAATGTTTATAAGAGTTAGTGACAACTAGAATGTTTCATCCGCTTGAACTCTTGAAAAAATAATAGAGATAAGATACAGAAACTTCATTCTAAACTGTAGATCATTCACTAACCAAAACTTCACTATTAGAAACTTCAGTATTAAAAATGACTGAAATGGGAAAGAGACCTTAAAAAGAGGGGGTATATGTATATGACCGACTCAGCTTACTGCCCTGAAGACACTAAAACAGCATGGTAAAGCAACTATGCCCCAAAAGAGAGAGAAAGCAACGAAAGGGGTCTGATAGGAGCCACAGAAAGAGAAAAAGGAGACAATGTAACAAAAGCCTTACACCAGTGATTTTGAAAAACTAGGCAGAATGGAAAGTTTGTTAATTTTTTTTTTAATTGACTCAGGATGAGAAATACAACTTGAATTATCTATAATTATTAAATGTACTGAATCGGTTTTTAAAATTTTCCCCAATATATTACACCCAAATGATTTTATCAATGAGTACTCCCACATATTTAATAAACCGAATCTTAAACAAATTCTTTCAGAGGGATAGAAGAGTAATATAATCTTGATGTTAAAACCACACAGCTTGAAAAGAGTGGGGGGGAAATTGACACACTAACCATAAATGTAGAACAAAAATTCTAAACGAAACGCATTAACAAACCGAATCCAGGAATGAAAAAAACAGCAGCATAACCTGGGCAAGCTGGATGTGTCACAACAAAGAAAGGTTCAACAGTCGCAAGACTATTAACAGGACTTCCCTGTGGTCCCCTGGTTAAGAATCCACCTGCCAACGCAGGGGACGCCAGGTCAAGTGCAATTCTTGGTTTGGGAGGATCCCACGCGCCCGGGAACTACCAAGTCCGGGCGCCGTGGCTGCTAAGTTCAGGAGCGGCAAGCCCTGCTGAAGCCTGCCCCAGAGCCTGCGCCCAGACAAAGAGAAGCCGCTGCGCAGGAAGGTCCGCTCGCTGCAGCAAAGGCCCAGCGCGGGGCAAAGAAATAAATATTGTCCTTAAAAAAGAAAGGCTATTAATAAAATATACCATATTCACTGGTTAAAGGAGAAAATGTGACCATCTTAGTAAGTTAGGAACGCCACAGTGGTCTACAGTGAGCATCTTATGATAGAGCTTGTGGTGAAAACACAGACAAGGCATCTTCTACTTTTTGATTCACAGTGTGTTCCATTTCCCCCTCCTAAAAAAAAAAAAAAAAAATAGACCAATATAATAGCCAATTGAAACACTTGGAGTATTTCCTCTAAAAATTAAGATCAAGGAAAATAAACCCCTTATTGTTGCCAATTCTGTTTAACCACACAGTAGCAGTCCTGGCCAGTGACCTAAGAAGAGAAAAAGCAGGAAAAATAAAGATTGTAATGTAAGTAACAAAATTACCATTATTTTCAAATCATATAATTATTCATAGATAGCCCATACAAATGCATAGAGAAATAACTGCTATTTGACTTCAACAAATTGAGAATTGTGTAGACAAATATCTAAGCCAACTGCATTTCTATGCAAATTATAAATGCAGCACTTTAAAAAAAATCTACAATGGAATATTACTCAGCCATAAAAAGGAACATATCTGAGTCAGTTCTAATGAGGTGGATGAACCTAGAGCCTATTATACAGAGTGAAGTAAGTCAGAAAGAGAAAGATAAATATCATATAATGATGCATATACATGGAGTCCAGAAAGATGGTACTGATGAATTTAATTGCAAGGCAGCAATGGAGAAACAGACATAGTGAACAGAGTTATGGACATGGGGAGAGGGGAGAGGGTGAGATGTGTGAAGAGAGCAACATGGCAGCTTGCATAGCCATAGGTAAATAGATAGCCAATGGGAATTTGCTGTCTGGCTCAGGAAACTCAATCAGGGGCTCTGTATCAGCCTAGAGGGGTGGGATGGGGTGGGAGACGGGAGGGAGTTTCAAGAGGGAGGGGACATACGTATACCTGTGGCTGATTCATGTTGAGGTTTGACAGGAAACAACAAAATTCTGTAAAGCAGTTAGCCTTCAATTAAAAATAATTTAATTCATTTAAAAACTGTATATATAATAGCAAACAAAAGGCAGCACCTAGCAAAAAGGTGCATAGACTTTACAAAAGAAAATTGTGTCCCATTGAAAGGCACTAAAGAATATCTAAATAAGTGGAGTGTCATAACATAATCATGGGTTAATGGTAGTCATGTATGGATGTGAGAGTTGGACTGTGAAGAAAACTGAGCGCCAAGGAATTGATGCTTTTGAACTGTGGTGCTGGAGAAGACTCTTGAGAGCCCCTTGGAGATCCAACCAGACCATTGTGAAGGAGATCAGCCCTGGGATTTCTTTGGAAGGAATGATGCTAAAGCTGAAACTCCAGTACTTTGGCCACCTCATGCGAAGAGTTGACTTATTGGAAAGGACTCTGATGCTGGGAGGGATTGGGGGCAGGAGGAGAAGGGGATGACAGAGGATGAGATGGCTGGATGGCATCACTGACTCAATGGACGTGAGTCTGAATGAACTTCGGGAGTTGGTGTTGGACAGGGAGGCCTGGCGTGCTGCGATTCATGGGGTCGCAAAGAGTCGAACAAGACTGAGTGACTGAACTGAACTGAATGGTAGAAAGTTTTAGTATCAAAAGAAATGTAATAAGTGATAATTAATATGTAAACCCAGTGAAATTCCAATGAAAATCCTTAATCTCGACACGATTTGGGGAGGGGGGGATTTTCTTCTTTCATTTTGATTTTATTTGTTCTTTTGTGGAATCCACCAGGGAGATTTTTTAATTTGTATGAAATTTTTTAAATTGCAAAAATAGTTGACAATCCTGACAAAGACAAACCAAACAGGAAAACTTGTGCTACCACATACCAGTCTTTATACGAAACTTATACTAATGAATAAAGTGTGTAGACAACTCCGTTTTTAAAACTGTACCTGTGGAACAGAATGGAGGGCCAGAAATCATGCATGTACACCTGTGAAAACCTGACGTATGACAGAGCTCTGATTGCACACTGATGCAGTAACTGTGGATTGTTCGATGACCCTGGAAATATTGAGCCTCTATATTTAAATAAAAATGTGTTTGGACCCCCACCTCACATCTGTAGTCACAAATCAATTCAAAGAGAACTCAGTGCTTCAAAAGAAGAAATATAGGTAAATATCTTACTGATTTTGGTAAAGGCTTTCTTCAGTGTGATACCAAAAGTGTGATTTACCTTTGACTCCGTTAAACTGAATATGATGCTCAGTGGGGAGACGCGAGCTCCTGTCTGGGACATTTTTCATGCAGCTCAGGAAAAACAAAGAAATGCTTGCTTACCGTGAGGAAGCCTGGCCCCTTGGTTAGACATTTATATTAAAATTTTAACAGAAGTTGAGTGGAGATTGCGTAAGTTTTTATGTTTTCTAACTTTAAAAAAAGTTATCTATCCTAGTGACTATGAGAATCCTAGGGAAAGACATTTTTAAGTCAAGATATGGGTTTTGAAAATGTATTTATAGATATCATATTTTTTATATCCAATAACATTTTCCTCTTTTTAATTGAGCCAGAAATCTTATAATAATATTAAATACTATTAATAAACAACATTAAACTTTTAGCTTTTGAGTTTCATTTCATTATTGTGAATACTTTGCTTAAATTCTTTTTCTTATTTTTAAAAACCTCCCATGCATCTATTTTTGTAAGCACCTTAAATGTTTTTTTAGAATAAAAATGATATCTAACTCTTATTGAGTGTTTATCATAAGTCAGATATTTTTCTAAATGCTTTCCATATTTTCATTTATCTAATCCTTTCAACAACCTCATGGTAAAACCAATATTATCATCAACATTTTCAAAAGTTAAATAACATGTGCAAGTTCACAAAATGACTTAGTGGCAAGGCCTGGCTAGAAACCCATACTTTGTTTCACTTGAGTTTGACTCATAATATTTACACTTTCTCTGTGTCACAGTAAAAAGGAACATATCCACAATATCAGTTTAATTAAAAATGCAAATAGTGTCCATTGGTAAGCCATTGGAGAAAATATTGCCTGGTCACTGATGAAAAATTATGTAAAAAAGTAGGGAAATATAAAAGAAAACTGGAGAAATAAGGGTGTATCTTTCCTGGGTTCGTTATTGAAGGAAAACTACCTTCACACATTTGTTGATCCAGTTCCATCATCTCTTGTTCTCTGTAAATATCAGTTTTTAAATAAGTAAATTTATCCTGTAGTAGTCCTCACTTTTAGAGAATTCTTATGTTAGCTTAACCCCTCCTTGTTGAAGTTAAAGACCATTTCATCATGCGTGGATCCTTTAAGATGGAAGGAAACTCTCACTGGCAGGCCTGCTATGAATAAAGCACCGTACTCACCAATTATCCCATTAAATTTTCTCAGAAAAAGCACTTAAAATGTGAAAATGAATTAGTGTTGCTTGATGTGCTTTAGGGCCATTAGAAACCATCTAATTCTTCTCTTCTGAATAAACTGTGTGTTCTTCAGCTTCCCACTTAGATTCTCCCTATCCCCAGCCCTTTAATCATATTCGCCACTTTCCTCTAAGCCTCTTGAAGCTCATCCTGCTCTTTCCCGTCCAGGACAGTACATACTACTGTGTAGTACATCTCATTATACTGAGTTTAATGAAAAGATAGCTTTTAAGTGCCTGCCTTTTATGTATCCTACCCCATCAGTATGGCTGTTAAAAATAATTATGACTGTCATTCAAGTCATAAAACCACCATGATCCTTGATATAATGTCTGTGTTTCAATCTATATTCAGTCATTTATATCATCTTGTAATTGCAAAACCTGTAATAACTCCTTCCAGACTGAACCTCCATCTTATAGCTTCCCATCACTTACTTCGCCAAGAATATATCAAATTTCAAGACACACAATCCCTTTTTTAACTCACTCTCCTTTCCTGGCTTAGTGCAGCCAGAAAGCTTTAATGATGAGCATTTCTGTTTACTATACAACATGGCTTGCAAATAAAAATGTCAGAAGTTCTAGATGCAGAGTGGCGTCTACGTCAAGAAACCAGCAGATTAAATGCAGGCATTTCCAAAACTTGACTAAAACAACTGGGAAGAGATTTTTTTTTAAGATATAAGCCCACAGGTCAAAGATAATAAGAAAGATAACAACAAGAAAATTGATACGTTAACTGATTGAATGGATCTGAGAAGCCTAAATCGTAACCAAGAGTGGAAAAAGCTAAGAAGCAAGCAAAAGCCACTGTAGGGCCTTCCAGTGGTCCTTAAGAATAGAAAAGCTTAAGAACAGATAGCCCTGAAAGTGACAATGATGAAGCTTTCTGTGAGCTATGGGGGCTCACAGAAAGATCATTAGATAATTTGAAAGTATTTTTAAGAAGCGGCTGGATCCAGATTTCCCCCCTTTTTATGTGCAACCAGACGACTGTTCTCCTAGAAGTAAGTGTCAGTGAGATCAACATATGTGTGGGAAAGCAAGCAAGATTGAGCAGAAGACTGTAGGTCCTTGATCATCACAAAAAGACCTTTTGGCTGGGATGACCTTTCTGAGTCGTCTTGAGTTGGGTGAAGGGCATGGACACTCAGGCTGACCAATCCCTGTGGGCAAGCTCATCTCCACAAATAGCTCATGGTCATGTGCAAGGTGACCCTTCCCAACCAAGGGCACTCCCAGCAGCGGGGAGACGTAGTTTTTGTGAAGGGGAATTTGGAGGTCTCAGCACACTCTGCACGCTGGCTACGAGCCCCACGCTCTGACCTGACACAGCACTGCTAGAGGGAAGTCCACGCCCCAAAGGGAGACCTGCATGTCCACGCCCCAAAGGAAGCCCTGCATGTCCACGCCCCAAAGGAAGCCCTGCATGTCCACGCCCCAAAGCAAGCCCTGCATGCCGCAACTGAGACTCAGCATGGCCGAGGAAACAGAGAAAACGTCTTCAACAAAGACCTAGTAGAATAGAAACAAAAATGATCAGTACATTAAAGGACCATCTAGGACTGACTGTCCTGGAACTTTCTGTGATGATGGGAATATTGTATATTTTCACTGTCTAATATGGTATCCACTAACGGTAGGTGACTGTTGAATACTTGGAATGTGGCTAGTGGGACTGAGGAATTGAATTTTTTAAATCTATTTAATTTCAATTAATTTAAATGCAGATGTGAGAAATGACGTCTCTAATTGCTGTCTTTTTGAACAGCACAGATCCAGGAGATTAAACAACTAGATTCAAGAGAGTACCCCTGCAAAAAAAAAAAAAAAAAAAAAAAAAATGAAACTCATTGGAAGGAGAAGAATCCATCAATAAACTAACACAAATTCCTAAAACATGAATTTCCAGACTGTGAAATCTGTTTTTCATTTGTTTGTTTCCAAAAAGGAAAAAAACAGTAATATACAAGGGATCCGAAATCAGAATGACTTTAGACGTCTCAAGAGGAACGCTGGAAGCTAGAAAACACTAGAGCAGGGCCTTATAAACTGGAGCCCGTCACTGTCGCTGGGATGCGCAATGGTGAGACCCTATGGACGCAGTGCAGAGGCTCCTCCAAAATGAATGATGGAACTGCCGTATGATCCTGCGTTTCCCACATCTGCATATTTATCCAAAAGAAAGAAGCATCTCCAAGAGATGTTAGCACTACTGCGTTCACTACTGTGCTGTTAATAATGGTCAAGATGTAGAAATAGATTAAATCTCAATTAATGGATTAAAAAATGTGGAATATACATAGGGTCTCCTGCACTGCAGCCAGACCCTTTACCATCTGAGTCACCAGGGAAGCCCAATGGAATATTATTAAGCCTTAAAAAAGAGATGGAAATCCTGCAATATGTTACAACATGATGAAACCTGCGTTATTATGCTAAGTGAAGTAAGACAGTCATAGGACAGACACTGCATGATTCCACTGACGTGAGGCCTCTAACGTAGTCAAGCTCCTGGAAGCAACAAATAGAACTGCAGTCGTCCAGGATAAGGGGAGTGGGAAGTGAGGAGCTGCTAATCAGCACATATAAAATTTCATTTATGCAGATGAGTAAGAGATCTGCTATACAGCATTGCACCTGTGGGTAACAATACTGAATTGTATATTTTAAATTTTGTGAAGAAAGAAAATCTCATGTTTGGTGCCCTTACCACACTAAAAAGTTTTTTTTCTAATCTGGATGAGTATAACTTCAAACTGTACCCAGCCAATTGCCAATAAAGTGAAAGGTAAATATGTATAGATACACATTATTTTTTCAGATACAAAAGGTCTCTAAAGGTTCACTTCTTTTCAATGCACCTTTTCTTAAGAATCTACTTGAGACTCTGGTGTGAAAAATTAAGACAGAAAGCCAAGAAAAAAGAAGACATGAGTTTGAGGAAATTAAGATGTAATTCAAGAGAGTATATGGTATTTTCAGGATGACAGTCAAGTTCAGGGGGCCATCCTGCCCAGATGAGAGGAGGCAGAGGGCTCTGGGAAAGGTTCTCAAGATGAGCTGGGATTCCAGTTGAGGCAACGAAACCTGCTGAGGAAAAATTTGCATAATTGTTGTGTGAAAGTAGGAAAAAACCTCAGGTAATTATTAACTCCAAAGAAAACAAAAACTTGTGTAGTATATTTAAAGCTATTTGTTGCACACCAAATGGCCCAGCTTTCATCATATTGTGAACACTGATTTCACCAAAGGAATAATATAACTATGGGATGTGGGTGCCTTGGGGATGTGATATAATAGTGAATGAAATTCTCATCTATTAACAGTGGCAAAGGCAATGCCAAAGAATGCTCAAACTACCGCACAATTGCACTCATCTCACACACTAGTAAAGTAATGTTCAAAGTTCTCCAAGCCAGACTTCAACAGTATGTGAACCATGAACTTCCAGATGTTCAAGCTGGTTTTAAAAAAGGCAGAGGAACCAAAGATCAAATTGCCAACATCTGCTGGATCATGGAAAAAGCAAGAGAGTTCCAGAAAAACATCTATTTCTGCTTTGTTGACTATGCCAAAGCCTTTGACTGTGTGGATCACAATAAACTGTGGAAACTTCTGAAAGAGATGGGCATACCAGACCACCTGACCTGCCTCTTGATAAACCTGTGTGCAGATCAGGAAGCAACAGTTAGAACTGGACATGGAACAACAGACTGGTTCCAAATAGGAAAAGGAGTACGTCAAGGCTGTATATTGTCACCCTGCTTATTTAACTTATATGCAGAGTACATCATGAGAAACGCTGGACTGGAAGAAGCACAAGCTGGAATCAAGATTGCCAGGAGAAATATCAATAACCTCAGATATGCAGATGACACCACCCTTATGGCAGAAAGTGAAGAGGAACTGAAGAGCCTCTTGATGAAAGTGAAAGAGGAAAGTAAAAAAGTTGGCTTAAAGCTCAACATTCAGAAAATTAAGACCATGGTATCCAGTCCCATCACTTCATGGCAAATAGATTGGGAAACAGTGACAGACTTTATTTTTGGGCTCCAAAATCACTGCAGATGATGACTGCAGCCATGAAATTAAAAGACGCTTACTCCTTGGAAGGAAAGTTATGACCAACCTAGATAGCGTATTCAAAAGCAGAGACATTACTTTGCCAACAAAGGTCCGTCTAGTCAAGGCTATGGTTTTTCCAGTGGTCATGTATGGATGTGAGAGTTGAACCATAAAGAAAGCTGAGTGCCAAAGAATTGATGCTTTTGAACTGTCGTATTGGAGAAGACTCTTGAGAGTCCCTTGGACTGCAAGGAGATCCAACCAGTCCATCCTAAAGGAGATCAGCCATGAGTGTTCATTGGAAAAACTGATGCTGAAGCTGAAGCTCCAATACTTTGGCCACCTGATGGGAAGAGCTGACTTGTTGGAAAAGACCCTGATGCTGGGAAAGATTGAGGGCATGAAGAGAAGGGGTGACAGAGGATAAGATGATTGGATGGCATCACTGATTCAATGGACATGAGCTCGCGCAAGCTCATGGCCAATCAGAGCTGTATACTCCTCTGATGCAGAAATTGGTCCCAAGTCAGACGCATGACCTCACCAAGCCAAGGAGACATCAGGAGATGCAGGCATATGTACTTTCTGGCTAGATTTGAAACTGAGATGATACAAATTCTTAGAATCTTTTGGAGAATTGAGTTAACTCAGAGGCTGGACCAAAATTCATTTTCTCTCCTCTTTGGCTAGTTTGGGTGGGATTTTTCTGTCAACTTCTGCAAAAAACATCCTAATTGTGTAAAGTTGACATAGTTTTAAATTAAATGGTGAATTTTTAGAAATAAAGACAGATTTTCCAGCTCTTCTGCAGCATTTTGCACTCAGGTACTACACAACTGAGTGACTGAACTGAACTGAACTATATAATGTTAATGAACCCAGTTTGGAAATCACCTGGATCTATAAACCAAAATTCATGCTAAATTTACTGCAGAGTACATACAAGCTTAGGTTAATTTTACTGTGAATTAAACTTCTTATTTCTTTATCTGAAATTGTACATTCCAAAAATCCAAGTGCCTGTAGATAAATCCAGGACATAAAAAGAGGTGAAGTCCTTCCGTCTCTATTCCCTGTACATTTCCTTAATATTTCTCTCCTCTTTTCAGAACATGAGGGCTGCGTGACTGTTTCGCTATAGCGGATTCCATACATGAAATAACATATTTTAGTGGAAGGCACACTGACTTGAAAATGGAAAACTTGGCAAGTTCCAGAAGCTCAGGTAGAATTTTAATGCTCTCTCAAGCTTGGGCTTGCATTTCCTCACCCGTACTCTGAATATACCAGATTTTTATCACTTCAAATTCACCTTATTAAAAACAGTGAGAACTGTGATGATCTGACATGTTTCTGCCCCATTAGTCACTTCATAGAAATCCTTCTGATTTCATCAACAGCTAATCAGAGCTTCTAGTTAGTTATATGAGATTAGTAAATATTATTCTTGATAAGGTATAGGTTAGGAGACTATGATAGAAATGTGGCTTTTGTGAATATTATTAATATAATGGATAACCATGATTTCTCCTTGGTTTCATGCACTATTAGAATTAGCTTGGGGGTTACTCCTTCTCTGTGCATAGATCTGAAACCATGCAGAAACTGGCTAAGATGTTCCACAAGCCCTTCCAGCCCCAGCTTCCTGGGAAAAGACACCAGGCCCTCACCTGGAACAAGCCCTGGGCACTTGATCAAGACGGGCATCTCCTCTTATCCGAGATGCTTGCTCTTTGGGGACTGAGTGAGTTCTTGGCCCCAAGTTTTCCTGAAAACCATTTTTCTTTAGACCTGCCATTGGATACTTGGGCCTCCTGAGGACGTGCTGGCCTGTGAGCTGTTGTGAAGCATTTCTGTTCTGGGAATGTGAGTGTCTGCCTTCCGCAGGGAATGCAGAGGTGCTTCACACCCTCGGTTGTAGGTCATGCTGAGGAGTTTGGCTTTTATGTTTCATTCAGGGGTGGGTACGCCCTCTCAAGGCGTGCAGTCAGAAGGCAGTTTGGGACTACGTGTGGGTGTGTGAGGCTAGTGTTTCTCTATTTCACAATTTTATCTGTGCCAGGCCAACCTGCTCACTCTGTGAGACAGTCAAAAGGTCCCAGGAGTTACAGGTTAGAGTCCCATCCGTGCCTCTGATTTGCAGCATCACCACAGGCCAGGCTATTTCCTCACCTGATTGCTGTTTCTTTAGCTACAGTATAACATAATTAGTCTAGGCAATTCTTTACAACTTCTTTTATTACAAGGACATGTGATTCCACACAGGAAGGCTTGTAGCGTGCTGGATCACAGAGCATCTTTACAGACTTTAACCTGATGGTCCTATTTTCTACATCTTCAATCTGAACTCATCAGAGAAGGGAACACTCAGTGGGTTTGCCATCTGCAGTTTCACCAGCAAAAGGAAAAAAGAAAAAGCTGCTGTTCGGGCCAAAGTCCTTGAAATTGAACTATACACTTTCTGATGCTTCCACAGATTCAGTTGGAAAAATCTAGTAAATAGCTCTGTGCCTAAGTAACGAAGCTTGCTAGGTCCCTAGTTAACTTATGGTCCTATTTACGGAGGAGAAAGACAAAAATAGAAAAAAAATACAAAAATATGCATGCTGAGTTTAGTGGGAATTTGCATTTCAATGCCAATTCTTAAATGGTTTGATTCTCCTAAACATTACATTTATAGAGTGTTTGATATTATGTAATGGTGAAATGAATAGAATTGGGAAATACTTGAACTTTAGCTGTACTTGCTGGCATGCTCTTTTTCCCCTTCAGTTCAGTTCAGTTCAGTTGCTCAATCGTGTCCAACTCTTTGTGACCCCATGAATCACAGCACGCCAGGCCTCCCTGTCCATCGGCAACCCCCAGAGTTCACTCAAACTCATGTCCATTGAGTCAGTGATGCCATCCAGCCATCTCATATTCTGTCATCCCCTTCTCCTCCTGCCCCCAATCCCTCCCAGCATCAGACTCTTATCCAATGAGTCAACTCTTCGCATGAGGTGGCCAAAGTATTAAAGTTTTAGCTTTAGCATCATTCCTTCCAAAGAACACCCAAGACTGGTCTCCTTTAGGATGGACTGGTTGGATCTCCTTGCAGTCCAAGGGACTCTCAAGAGTCTTCTCCAACACCGCAGTTCAAAAGCATCAATTCTTCAGCACTCAGCTTTCTTCACAGTCCAACTCACATCTCTTCACATCACAAGTCTCATATGACCACTGGAAAAAACATAGCTTTGACTAGACGGACCTTTGTTGGCAAAGTAATGTCTCTGCTTTTGAATATGCTGTCTAGGTTGGTCATAACTTTCCTTCCAAGGAGTAAGCATCTTTTTTTTTTTTTTTTTTCAAAACATTTAAGTAGAATTTATTTTTTTTAATTTTAATTTTATTTTATTTTTAAACTTTACAATATTGTATTAGTTTTGCCAAATATCGAAATGAATCTGCCACAGGTATACCCGCGTTCCCCATCCTGAACCCTCCACCCTCCTCCCTCCCCTCCCCTCCCTCTGGGTCGTCCCAGTGCACCAGCCCCAAGCATCCAGTACTGTGCATCGAACCTGGACTGGCGACTCGTTTCATACATGATATTATACATGTTTCAATGCTATTTTCCCAAATCTCCCCACCCTCTCCCTCTCCCACAGAGTCCATAAGACTGATCTATACATTGGTGTCTCTTTTGCTGTCTCATACACAGGGTTATTGTTTCCATCTTTCTAAATTCCATATATATGCGTTAGTATACTGTATTGGTGTTTTTCTTTCTGGCTTACTTCACTCTGTATAATAGGTTCCAGTTTCATCCATCTCATTAGAACTGGAAATAGAACTGCCTTATGATCCAGCAATCCCACTGCTGGGCATACACACTGAGGAAACCAGAAGGGAAAGAGACACGTGTACCCCAATGTTCATCACAGCACTGTTTATAATAGCCAGGACATGGAAGCAACCTAGATGCCCATCAGCAGATGAATGGAT